>NC_065442.1:3046785-3354054 GCF_024364675.1 Aethina tumida
AGATTCTTTAGATTCTTTAGATTCTTTATATTCTTTAGATTCTTTAGATACTTTAGATTTTTAGATACTTTAGATAATTTAGATTCTTTAGATTCTTTAGATTTTTTAGATTCTTTAGATTCTTTAGATTCTTTAGATTCTTTAGATTCTTTAGATTCTTTAGATTTTTTAGATTCTTTAGATTCTTTAGATTCTTTAGATTCTTTAGATTCTTTAGATTCTTTAGATTCTTTAGATTCTTTAGATTTTTTAGATTCTTTAGATTCTTTAGATTCTTTAGATTCTTTAGATCTTTTAGATAATTTGGATTTTTTAGATTCTTTAGAATTTTTAGATTCTTTAGATTCTTTAGATTTTTTAGATTTTTTAAATTCTTTAGATTCTTTAGATTCTTTAGATTCTTTAGATTCTTTAGATTCTTTAGATTCTTTAGATTCTTTAGATTCTTTAGAATCATTAGATACTTTAGATTCTTTAGTTTCTTTAGAATCATTAGATTCTTTAGATTCTTTAGATTCTTTAGATTCTTTAGATTCTTTAGATTCTTTAGATTCTTTAGTTTCTTTAGATTCTTTAGATTCTTTAGATTCTTTAGATTCTTTAGATTCTTTAGATTCTTTAGATTCTTTAGATTCTTTAGATTCTTTAGATTCTTTAGATTCTTTAGATTCTTTAGATTCTTTAGATTCTTTAGATTCTTTAGATTCTTTAGATTCTTTAGATTCTTTAGATTCTTTAGTTTCTTTAGATTCTTTAGATTCTTTAGATTCTTTATATTCTTTAGATTCTTTAGATTCTTTAGATTCTTTAGATTCTTTAGATTCTTTAGATTCTTTAGATTCTTTAGATTCTTTAGATTCTTTAGATTCTTTAGATTCTTTAGATTCTTTAGATTCTTTAGATTCTTTAGATTCTTTAGATTCTTTAGATTCTTTAGATTCTTTAGATTCTTTAGATTCTTTAGATTCTTTAGATTCTTTAGATTCTTTAGATTCTTTAGATTCTTTAGATTCTTTAGATTCTTCAGATTTTTTAGATTCTTTAGATCTTTTAGATTCTTTAGATTCTTTAGATATTTTAGATTCTTTAGATTCTTTAGATTCTTTAGATTCTTTAGATTCTTTAGGTTCTTTAGATTCTTTAGATTCTTTAGATTCTTTAGATTCTTTAGATTCTTTAGATTCTTTAGATTCTTTAGATTCTTTAGATTCTTTAGATTCTTTAGATTCTTTAGATTCTTTAGATTCTTTAGATTCTTCAGATTTTTTAGATTCTTTAGATCTTTTAGATTCTTTAGATTCTTTAGATTCTTTAGATTCTTTAGATCTTTTAGATAATTTGGATCTTTTAGATTCTTTAGATTCTTTAGATTCTTTAGATTTTTTAGAATCTTTAGATTCTTTAGATTCTTTATATTCTTTAGATTCTTTAGATTCTTTAGATTCTTTAGATTTTTTAGATTCTTTAGATTCTTTAGATTCTTTAGTTTCTTTAGATTCTTTAGATTCTTTAGATTCTTTAGATCTTTTAGATAATTTGGATTTTTTAGATTCTTTAGAATATTTAGATTCTTTAGATTCTTTAGATTTTTTAGATATTTTAGATTCTTTAGATTCTTTAGATTCTTTAGAATCATTAGATTCTTTAGATTCTTTAGATTCTTTAGATACTTTAGATTCTTTAGATTCTTTAGATTCTTTAGATTCTTTAGATTCTTTAGATTCTTTGGATTCTTTAGATTCTTTGGATTCTTTAGATTCTTTAGATTCTTTAGATTCCTTATATTCTTTAGATCCTTTATATTCTTTAGATTCACTAGATTCTTTAGATTCTTTAGATTCTTTAGATTTTTAGATTCTTTAGATAATTTAGATTCTTTAGATTCTTTAGATTCTTTAGATTCTTTAGATTCTTTAGATTCTTTAGATTCTTTAGATTCTTTAGATTCCTTAGATTCTTTAGATTCTTTATATCCTTTAGATTCTTTAGATTCTATAGATTCTTTAGGTTCTTTAGATTCTTTAGATTCTTTAGATTCGTTAGATTCTTTAGATTCTTTAGATTCTTTAGATTTTTTAGATTCTTTAGATTCTTTAGATCCTTTATATACTTTAAATTCTTTAGATTCTTTAGATTCTTTAGATCCTTTAGATTCTTTAGATTCTTTAGATTCTTTAGATTCTTTAAATTCTTTAGATTCTTTAGATTCTTTAGATTCTTTAGATTCTTTATATTCTTTAGATTCTTTAGATTCTTTAGATTCTTTAGATTCTTTAGATTCCTTATATTCTTTAGATCCTTTATATTCTTTAGATTCATTAGATTCTTTAGATTCTTTAGATTCTTTAGATTTTTTAAATTCTTTAGATTAATCAGATTCTTTAGATTGTTTAGATTCCTTAGATTCTTTAGATTCTTTAGATTCTTTAGATTCTTTAGATTCTTCAGATTCTTTAGATTCTTTATATTCTTTAGATTCTTTAGATACTTTAGATTCTTTAGATACTTTAGATTCTTTAGATTCTTTAGATTCTTTAGATTCATTAGATTCTTTAGATTCTTTAGATTCTTTAGATTCTTTAGATTCGTTAGATCCTTTAGATTCTTTGGATTGTTTGGATTCTTTAGGTTCTTTAGAATTTTTAAATACTTTAGAATCTTTAGATTCTTTAGATTCTTTAGATTCTTTAGATTCTTTAGATTCTTTAGATTCTTTAGAATCTTTAGATACTTTTGATTCTTTAGATTCATTAGATTCTTTAGATTCTTTAGATTCTTTAGATTCTTTTGATTCTTTAGATTCTTTAGATCCTTTAGATTCTTTAGATCCTTTAGATTCTTTAGATTCTTTAGATTCTTTAGATTCTTTAGATTCTTTAGAATCTTTAGATACTTTTGATTCTTTAGATTCATTAGATTCTTTAGATTCTTTAGATTCTTTAGATTCTTTTGATTTTTTAGATTCTTTAGATCCTTTAGATTCTTTAGATTCTTTAGATTCTTTAGATTCTTTAGATTATTTAGATTCTTTAGATTCTTTAGTTTCTTTAGATTCTTTAGATTCTTTAGATTCTTTAGATTCTTTAGATTCTTTAGATTCTTTAGATTCTTTAGATTCTTTAGATTCTTTAGATTTTTTAGAATCTTTAGATTCTTTAGATTCTTTAGATTCTTTAGATTCTTTAGATTCTTTAGATTCTTTAGATTCTTTAGATTCTTTAGATTCTTTAGATTCTTTAGATTCTTTAGATTCTTTATATTCTTTAGATTCTTTAGATTCTTTAGATACTTTAGATTTTTAGATTCTTTAGATAATTTAGATTCTTTAGATTCTTTAGATTTTTTAGATTCTTTAGATTCTTTAGATTCTTTAGATTCTTTAGATTCTTTAGATTCTTTAGATTTTTTAGATTATTTAGATTCTTTAGATTCTTTAGATTCTTTAGATTCTTTAGATTCTTTAGATTCTTTAGATTTTTTAGATTCTTTAGATTCTTTAGATTCTTTAGATCTTTTAGATAATTTGGATTTTTTAGATTCTTTAGAATTTTTAGATTCTTTAGATTCTTTAGATTTTTTAGATTTTTTAAATTCTTTAGATTCTTTAGATTCTTTAGATTCTTTAGATTCTTTAGATTCTTTAGATTCTTTAGATTCTTTAGAATCATTAGATACTTTAGATTCTTTAGTTTCTTTAGAATCATTAGATTCTTTAGATTCTTTAGATTCTTTAGATTCTTTAGATTCTTTAGATTCTTTAGATTCTTTAGATTCTTTAGATCCTTTAGTTTCTTTAGATTCTTTAGATTCTTTAGATTCTTTAGATTCTTTAGATTCTTTAGATTCTTTAGATTCTTTAGATTCTTTAGATTCTTTAGATTCTTTAGATTCTTTAGATTCTTTAGATTCTTTAGATTCTTTAGTTTCTTTAGATTCTTTAGATTCTTTAGATTCTTTATATTCTTTAGATTCTTTAGATTCTTTAGATTCTTTAGATTCTTTAGATTCTTTAGATTCTTTAGATTCTTTAGATTCTTTAGATTCTTTAGATTCTTTAGATTCTTTAGATTCTTTAGATTCTTTAGATTCTTTAGATTCTTTAGATTCTTTAGATTCTTTAGATTCTTTAGATTCTTTAGATTCTTTAGATTCTTTAGATTCTTTAGATTCTTTAGATTCTTTAGATTCTTTAGATTCTTCAGATTTTTTAGATTCTTTAGATCTTTTAGATTCTTTAGATTCTTTAGATTCTTTAGATTCTTCAGATTTTTTAGATTCTTTAGATCTTTTAGATTCTTTAGATTCTTTAGATTCTTTAGATTCTTTAGATCTTTTAGATAATTTGGATCTTTTAGATTCTTTAGATTCTTTAGATTCTTTAGATTTTTTAGAATCTTTAGATTCTTTAGATTCTTTATATTCTTTAGATTCTTTAGATTCTTTAGATTCTTTAGATTTTTTAGATTCTTTAGATTCTTTAGATTCTTTAGATTCTTTAGATTCTTTAGATTCTTTAGATTCTTTAGATCTTTTAGATAATTTGGATTTTTTAGATTCTTTAGAATATTTAGATTCTTTAGATTCTTTAGATTTTTTAGATATTTTAGATTCTTTAGATTCTTTAGATTCTTTAGAATCATTAGATTCTTTAGATTCTTTAGATTCTTTAGATACTTTAGATTCTTTAGATTCTTTAGATTCTTTAGATTCTTTAGATTCTTTAGATTCTTTAGATTTTTTAGATTCTTTAGATTCTTTAGATTCTTTAGATCTTTTAGATAATTTGGATTTTTTAGATTCTTTAGAATATTTAGATTCTTTAGATTCTTTAGATTTTTTAGATATTTTAGATTCTTTAGATTCTTTAGATTCTTTAGATTCTTTAGATTCTTTAGATTCTTTAGATTTTTTAGATTATTTAGATTCTTTAGATTCTTTAGATTCTTTAGATTCTTTAGATTCTTTAGATTCTTTAGATTTTTTAGATTCTTTAGATTCTTTAGATTCTTTAGATCTTTTAGATAATTTGGATTTTTTAGATTCTTTAGAATTTTTAGATTCTTTAGATTCTTTAGATTTTTTAGATTTTTTAAATTCTTTAGATTCTTTAGATTCTTTAGATTCTTTAGATTCTTTAGATTCTTTAGATTCTTTAGATTCTTTAGAATCATTAGATACTTTAGATTCTTTAGTTTCTTTAGAATCATTAGATTCTTTAGATTCTTTAGATTCTTTAGATTCTTTAGATTCTTTAGATTCTTTAGATTCTTTAGATCTTTTAGATAATTTGGATTTTTTAGATTCTTTAGAATTTTTAGATTCTTTAGATTCTTTAGATTTTTTAGATTTTTTAAATTCTTTAGATTCTTTAGATTCTTTAGATTCTTTAGATTCTTTAGATTCTTTAGATTCTTTAGATTCTTTAGAATCATTAGATACTTTAGATTCTTTAGTTTCTTTAGAATCATTAGATTCTTTAGATTCTTTAGATTCTTTAGATTCTTTAGATTCTTTAGATTCTTTAGATTCTTTAGATCCTTTAGTTTCTTTAGATTCTTTAGATTCTTTAGATTCTTTAGATTCTTTAGATTCTTTAGATTCTTTAGATTCTTTAGATTCTTTAGATTCTTTAGATTCTTTAGATTCTTTAGATTCTTTAGATTCTTTAGATTCTTTAGATTCTTTAGATTCTTTAGATTCTTCAGATTTTTTAGATTCTTTAGATCTTTTAGATTCTTTAGATTCTTTAGATTCTTTAGATTCTTCAGATTTTTTAGATTCTTTAGATCTTTTAGATTCTTTAGATTCTTTAGATTCTTTAGATTCTTTAGATCTTTTAGATAATTTGGATCTTTTAGATTCTTTAGATTCTTTAGATTCTTTAGATTTTTTAGAATCTTTAGATTCTTTAGATTCTTTATATTCTTTAGATTCTTTAGATTCTTTAGATTCTTTAGATTTTTTAGATTCTTTAGATTCTTTAGATTCTTTAGATTCTTTAGATTCTTTAGATTCTTTAGATTCTTTAGATCTTTTAGATAATTTGGATTTTTTAGATTCTTTAGAATATTTAGATTCTTTAGATTCTTTAGATTTTTTAGATATTTTAGATTCTTTAGATTCTTTAGATTCTTTAGAATCATTAGATTCTTTAGATTCTTTAGATTCTTTAGATACTTTAGATTCTTTAGATTCTTTAGATTCTTTAGATTCTTTAGATTCTTTAGATTCTTTGGATTCTTTAGATTCTTTGGATTCTTTAGATTCTTTAGATTCTTTAGATTCCTTATATTCTTTAGATCCTTTATATTCTTTAGATTCACTAGATTCTTTAGATTCTTTAGATTCTTTAGATTTTTAGATTCTTTAGATAATTTAGATTCTTTAGATTCTTTAGATTCTTTAGATTCTTTAGATTCTTTAGATTCTTTAGATTCTTTAGATTCCTTAGATTCTTTAGATTCTTTATATCCTTTAGATTCTTTAGATTCTATAGATTCTTTAGGTTCTTTAGATTCTTTAGATTCTTTAGATTCGTTAGATTCTTTAGATTCTTTAGATTCTTTAGATTTTTTAGATTCTTTAGATTCTTTAGATCCTTTATATACTTTAAATTCTTTAGATTCTTTAGATTCTTTAGATCCTTTAGATTCTTTAGATTCTTTAGATTCTTTAGATTCTTTAAATTCTTTAGATTCTTTAGATTCTTTAGATTCTTTAGATTCTTTAGAATCATTAGATACTTTAGATTCTTTAGTTTCTTTAGAATCATTAGATTCTTTAGATTCTTTAGATTCTTTAGATTCTTTAGATTCTTTAGATTCTTTAGTTTCTTTAGATTCTTTAGATTCTTTAGATTCTTTAGATTCTTTAGATTCTTTAGATTCTTTAGATTCTTTAGATTCTTTAGATTCTTTAGATTCTTTAGATTCTTTAGATTCTTTAGATTCTTTAGATTCTTTAGATTCTTTAGATTCTTTAGATTCTTTAGATTCTTTAGATTCTTTAGATTCTTTAGATTCTTTAGATTCTTTAGATTCTTTAGATTCTTTAGATTCTTTAGATTCTTTAGATTCTTTAGATTCTTTAGATTCTTTAGATTCTTTAGATTCTTTAGATTCTTTAGATTCTTTAGATTCTTTAGATTCTTTAGTTTCTTTAGATTCTTTAGATTCTTTAGATTCTTTATATTCTTTAGATTCTTTAGATTCTTTAGATTCTTTAGATTCTTTGGATTCTTTAGATTCTTTAGATTCTTTAGATTCTTTAGATTCTTTAGATTCTTTAGATTCTTTAGATTCTTTAGATTCTTTAGATTCTTTAGATCCTTTAGATTCTTTAGATTCTTTAGATTCTTTAGATTCTTTAGATTCTTTAGATTCTTTAGATTCTTCAGATTTTTTAGATTCTTTAGATCTTTTAGATTCTTTAGATTCTTTAGATAATTTAGATTCTTTAGATTCTTTAGATTCTTTAGATTCTTTAGATTCTTTAGATTCTTTAGATCCTTTAGATTCTTTAGATCCTTTAGATTCTTTAGATTATTTAGATTCTTTAGATTCTTTAGTTTCTTTAGATTCTTTAGATTCTTTAGATTCTTTAGATTCTTTAGATTCTTTAGATTCTTCAGATTTTTTAGATTCTTTAGATCTTTTAGATTCTTTAGATTCTTTAGATTTTTTAGATTCTTTAGATTCTGTAGATTCTTTAGATTCTTTAGATTCTTTAGATTCTTTAGATTCTTTAGATTCTTTAGATTCTTTAGAATCATTAGATACTTTAGATTCTTTAGTTTCTTTAGAATCATTAGATTCTTTAGATTCTTTAGATTCTTTAGATTCTTTAGATTCTTTAGATTCTTTAGTTTCTTTAGATTCTTTAGATTCTTTAGATTCTTTAGATTCTTTAGATTCTTTAGATTCTTTAGATTCTTTAGATTCTTTAGATTCTTTAGATTCTTTAGATTCTTTAGATTCTTTAGATTCTTTAGATTCTTTAGATTCTTTAGATTCTTTAGATTCTTTAGATTCTTTAGATTCTTTAGATTCTTTAGTTTCTTTAGATTCTTTAGATTCTTTAGATTCTTTATATTCTTTAGATTCTTTAGATTCTTTAGATTCTTTAGATTCTTTGGATTCTTTAGATTCTTTAGATTCTTTAGATTCTTTAGATTCTTTAGATTCTTTAGATTCTTTAGATTCTTTAGATTCTTTAGATTCTTTAGATTCTTTAGATCCTTTAGATTCTTTAGATTCTTTAGATTCTTTAGATTCTTTAGATTCTTTAGATTCTTTAGATTCTTTAGATTCTTCAGATTTTTTAGATTCTTTAGATCTTTTAGATTCTTTAGATTCTTTAGATATTTTAGATTCTTTAGATTCTTTAGATTCTTTAGATTCTTTAGATTCTTTAGGTTCTTTAGATTCTTTAGATTCTTTAGATTCTTTAGATTCTTTAGATTCTTTAGATTCTTTAGATTCTTTAGATTCTTTAGATTCTTTAGATTCTTTAGATTCTTCAGATTTTTTAGATTCTTTAGATCTTTTAGATTCTTTAGATTCTTTAGATTCTTTAGATTCTTTAGATCTTTTAGATAATTTGGATCTTTTAGATTCTTTAGATTCTTTAGATTCTTTAGATTTTTTAGATTCTTTAGATTCTTTAGATTCTTTATATACTTTAGATTCTTTAGATTCTTTAGATTCTTTAGATTTTTTAGATTCTTTAGATTCTTTAGATTCCTTAGACTCTTTAGATTCTTTAGATTCTTTAGATCTTTTAGATAATTTGGATTTTTTAGATTCTTTAGAATATTTAGATTCTTTAGATTCTTTAGATTTTTTAGATACTTTAGATTCTTTAGATTCTTTAGATTCTTTAGAATCATTAGATTCTTTAGATTCTTTAGATTCTTTAGATACTTTAGATTCTTTAGATTCTTTAGATTCTTTAGATTCTTTGGATTCTTTAGATTCTTTAGATTCTTTAGATTCTTTAGATTCTTTAGATTCTTTAGATTCTTTAGATTCCTTATATTCTTTAGATCCTTTATATTCTTTAGATTCACTAGATACTTTAGATTCTTTAGATTCTTTAGATTTTTAGATTCTTTAGATAATTTAGATTCTTTAGATTCTTTAGATTCTTTAGATTCTTTAGATTCTTTAGATTCTTTAGATTCCTTAGATTCTTTAGATTCTTTATATCCTTTAGATTCTTTAGATTCTATAGATTCTTTAGGTTCTTTAGATTCTTTAGATTCTTTAGATTCGTTAGATTCTTTAGATTCTTTAGATTCTTTAGATTTTTTAGATTCTTTAGATTCTTTAGATCCTTTATATACTTTAAATTCTTTAGATTCTTTAGATTCTTTAGATCCTTTAGATTCTTTAGATTCTTTAGATTCTTTAGGTTCTTTAGATTCTTTAGATTCTTTAGATTCTTTAGATTCTTTAGATTCTTTAGATTCTTTAGATTCTTTAGATTCTTTAGATTCTTTAGATTCTTTAGATTCTTTAGATTCTTTAGATTCTTCAGATTTTTTAGATTCTTTAGATCTTTTAGATTCTTTAGATTCTTTAGATTCTTTAGATTCTTTAGATCTTTTAGATAATTTGGATCTTTTAGATTCTTTAGATTCTTTAGATTCTTTAGATTTTTTAGAATCTTTAGATTCTTTAGATTCTTTATATTCTTTAGATTCTTTAGATTCTTTAGATTCTTTAGATTTTTTAGATTCTTTAGATTCTTTAGATTCTTTAGTTTCTTTAGATTCTTTAGATTCTTTAGATTCTTTAGATCTTTTAGATAATTTGGATTTTTTAGATTCTTTAGAATATTTAGATTCTTTAGATTCTTTAGATTTTTTAGATATTTTAGATTCTTTAGATTCTTTAGATTCTTTAGAATCATTAGATTCTTTAGATTCTTTAGATTCTTTAGATACTTTAGATTCTTTAGATTCTTTAGATTCTTTAGATTCTTTAGATTCTTTAGATTCTTTGGATTCTTTAGATTCTTTGGATTCTTTAGATTCTTTAGATTCTTTAGATTCCTTATATTCTTTAGATCCTTTATATTCTTTAGATTCACTAGATTCTTTAGATTCTTTAGATTCTTTAGATTTTTAGATTCTTTAGATAATTTAGATTCTTTAGATTCTTTAGATTCTTTAGATTCTTTAGATTCTTTAGATTCTTTAGATTCTTTAGATTCTTTAGATTCCTTAGATTCTTTAGATTCTTTATATCCTTTAGATTCTTTAGATTCTATAGATTCTTTAGGTTCTTTAGATTCTTTAGATTCTTTAGATTCGTTAGATTCTTTAGATTCTTTAGATTCTTTAGATTTTTTAGATTCTTTAGATTCTTTAGATCCTTTATATACTTTAAATTCTTTAGATTCTTTAGATTCTTTAGATCCTTTAGATTCTTTAGATTCTTTAGATTCTTTAGATTCTTTAAATTCTTTAGATTCTTTAGATTCTTTAGATTCTTTAGATTCTTTATATTCTTTAGATTCTTTAGATTCTTTAGATTCTTTAGATTCTTTAGATTCCTTATATTCTTTAGATCCTTTATATTCTTTAGATTCATTAGATTCTTTAGATTCTTTAGATTCTTTAGATTTTTTAAATTCTTTAGATTAATCAGATTCTTTAGATTGTTTAGATTCCTTAGATTCTTTAGATTCTTTAGATTCTTTAGATTCTTTAGATTCTTCAGATTCTTTAGATTCTTTATATTCTTTAGATTCTTTAGATACTTTAGATTCTTTAGATACTTTAGATTCTTTAGATTCTTTAGATTCTTTAGATTCATTAGATTCTTTAGATTCTTTAGATTCTTTAGATTCGTTAGATCCTTTAGATTCTTTGGATTGTTTGGATTCTTTAGGTTCTTTAGAATTTTTAAATACTTTAGAATCTTTAGATTCTTTAGATTCTTTAGATTCTTTAGATTCTTTAGATTCTTTAGAATCTTTAGATACTTTTGATTCTTTAGATTCATTAGATTCTTTAGATTCTTTAGATTCTTTAGATTCTTTTGATTCTTTAGATTCTTTAGATCCTTTAGATTCTTTAGATCCTTTAGATTCTTTAGATTCTTTAGATTCTTTAGATTCTTTAGATTCTTTAGAATCTTTAGATACTTTTGATTCTTTAGATTCATTAGATTCTTTAGATTCTTTAGATTCTTTAGATTCTTTTGATTTTTTAGATTCTTTAGATCCTTTAGATTCTTTAGATTCTTTAGATTCTTTAGATTCTTTAGATTATTTAGATTCTTTAGATTCTTTAGTTTCTTTAGATTCTTTAGATTCTTTAGATTCTTTAGATTCTTTAGATTCTTTAGATTCTTTAGATTCTTTAGATTCTTTAGATTCTTTAGATTTTTTAGAATCTTTAGATTCTTTAGATTCTTTAGATTCTTTAGATTCTTTAGATT
Organism: Aethina tumida; assembly: GCF_024364675.1. NCBI lineage: Eukaryota > Metazoa > Arthropoda > Insecta > Coleoptera > Nitidulidae > Aethina > Aethina tumida. The sequence continues at coordinate 3,058,233 of NC_065442.1, forward strand.
CTTTAGATTCTTTAGATTCTTTAGATTCTTTAGATTCTTTAGATTCTTTAGATTCTTTAGATTCTTTATATTCTTTAGATTCTTTAGATTCTTTAGATACTTTAGATTTTTAGATTCTTTAGATAATTTAGATTCTTTAGATTCTTTAGATTTTTTAGATTCTTTAGATTCTTTAGATTCTTTAGATTCTTTAGATTCTTTAGATTCTTTAGATTTTTTAGATTATTTAGATTCTTTAGATTCTTTAGATTCTTTAGATTCTTTAGATTCTTTAGATTCTTTAGATTTTTTAGATTCTTTAGATTCTTTAGATTCTTTAGATCTTTTAGATAATTTGGATTTTTTAGATTCTTTAGAATTTTTAGATTCTTTAGATTCTTTAGATTTTTTAGATTTTTTAAATTCTTTAGATTCTTTAGATTCTTTAGATTCTTTAGATTCTTTAGATTCTTTAGATTCTTTAGATTCTTTAGAATCATTAGATACTTTAGATTCTTTAGTTTCTTTAGAATCATTAGATTCTTTAGATTCTTTAGATTCTTTAGATTCTTTAGATTCTTTAGATTCTTTAGATTCTTTAGATCCTTTAGTTTCTTTAGATTCTTTAGATTCTTTAGATTCTTTAGATTCTTTAGATTCTTTAGATTCTTTAGATTCTTTAGATTCTTTAGATTCTTTAGATTCTTTAGATTCTTTAGATTCTTTAGATTCTTTAGATTCTTTAGTTTCTTTAGATTCTTTAGATTCTTTAGATTCTTTATATTCTTTAGATTCTTTAGATTCTTTAGATTCTTTAGATTCTTTAGATTCTTTAGATTCTTTAGATTCTTTAGATTCTTTAGATTCTTTAGATTCTTTAGATTCTTTAGATTCTTTAGATTCTTTAGATTCTTTAGATTCTTTAGATTCTTTAGATTCTTTAGATTCTTTAGATTCTTTAGATTCTTTAGATTCTTTAGATTCTTTAGATTCTTTAGATTCTTCAGATTTTTTAGATTCTTTAGATCTTTTAGATTCTTTAGATTCTTTAGATTCTTTAGATTCTTCAGATTTTTTAGATTCTTTAGATCTTTTAGATTCTTTAGATTCTTTAGATTCTTTAGATTCTTTAGATCTTTTAGATAATTTGGATCTTTTAGATTCTTTAGATTCTTTAGATTCTTTAGATTTTTTAGAATCTTTAGATTCTTTAGATTCTTTATATTCTTTAGATTCTTTAGATTCTTTAGATTCTTTAGATTTTTTAGATTCTTTAGATTCTTTAGATTCTTTAGATTCTTTAGATTCTTTAGATTCTTTAGATTCTTTAGATCTTTTAGATAATTTGGATTTTTTAGATTCTTTAGAATATTTAGATTCTTTAGATTCTTTAGATTTTTTAGATATTTTAGATTCTTTAGATTCTTTAGATTCTTTAGAATCATTAGATTCTTTAGATTCTTTAGATTCTTTAGATACTTTAGATTCTTTAGATTCTTTAGATTCTTTAGATTCTTTAGATTCTTTAGATTCTTTGGATTCTTTAGATTCTTTGGATTCTTTAGATTCTTTAGATTCTTTAGATTCCTTATATTCTTTAGATCCTTTATATTCTTTAGATTCACTAGATTCTTTAGATTCTTTAGATTCTTTAGATTTTTAGATTCTTTAGATAATTTAGATTCTTTAGATTCTTTAGATTCTTTAGATTCTTTAGATTCTTTAGATTCTTTAGATTCTTTAGATTCCTTAGATTCTTTAGATTCTTTATATCCTTTAGATTCTTTAGATTCTATAGATTCTTTAGGTTCTTTAGATTCTTTAGATTCTTTAGATTCGTTAGATTCTTTAGATTCTTTAGATTCTTTAGATTTTTTAGATTCTTTAGATTCTTTAGATCCTTTATATACTTTAAATTCTTTAGATTCTTTAGATTCTTTAGATCCTTTAGATTCTTTAGATTCTTTAGATTCTTTAGATTCTTTAAATTCTTTAGATTCTTTAGATTCTTTAGATTCTTTAGATTCTTTAGAATCATTAGATACTTTAGATTCTTTAGTTTCTTTAGAATCATTAGATTCTTTAGATTCTTTAGATTCTTTAGATTCTTTAGATTCTTTAGATTCTTTAGTTTCTTTAGATTCTTTAGATTCTTTAGATTCTTTAGATTCTTTAGATTCTTTAGATTCTTTAGATTCTTTAGATTCTTTAGATTCTTTAGATTCTTTAGATTCTTTAGATTCTTTAGATTCTTTAGATTCTTTAGATTCTTTAGATTCTTTAGATTCTTTAGATTCTTTAGATTCTTTAGATTCTTTAGATTCTTTAGATTCTTTAGATTCTTTAGATTCTTTAGATTCTTTAGATTCTTTAGATTCTTTAGATTCTTTAGATTCTTTAGATTCTTTAGATTCTTTAGATTCTTTAGATTCTTTAGATTCTTTAGTTTCTTTAGATTCTTTAGATTCTTTAGATTCTTTATATTCTTTAGATTCTTTAGATTCTTTAGATTCTTTAGATTCTTTGGATTCTTTAGATTCTTTAGATTCTTTAGATTCTTTAGATTCTTTAGATTCTTTAGATTCTTTAGATTCTTTAGATTCTTTAGATTCTTTAGATCCTTTAGATTCTTTAGATTCTTTAGATTCTTTAGATTCTTTAGATTCTTTAGATTCTTTAGATTCTTTAGATTCTTCAGATTTTTTAGATTCTTTAGATCTTTTAGATTCTTTAGATTCTTTAGATAATTTAGATTCTTTAGATTCTTTAGATTCTTTAGATTCTTTAGATTCTTTAGATTCTTTAGATCCTTTAGATTCTTTAGATCCTTTAGATTCTTTAGATTATTTAGATTCTTTAGATTCTTTAGTTTCTTTAGATTCTTTAGATTCTTTAGATTCTTTAGATTCTTTAGATTCTTTAGATTCTTCAGATTTTTTAGATTCTTTAGATCTTTTAGATTCTTTAGATTCTTTAGATTTTTTAGATTCTTTAGATTCTGTAGATTCTTTAGATTCTTTAGATTCTTTAGATTCTTTAGATTCTTTAGATTCTTTAGATTCTTTAGAATCATTAGATACTTTAGATTCTTTAGTTTCTTTAGAATCATTAGATTCTTTAGATTCTTTAGATTCTTTAGATTCTTTAGATTCTTTAGATTCTTTAGTTTCTTTAGATTCTTTAGATTCTTTAGATTCTTTAGATTCTTTAGATTCTTTAGATTCTTTAGATTCTTTAGATTCTTTAGATTCTTTAGATTCTTTAGATTCTTTAGATTCTTTAGATTCTTTAGATTCTTTAGATTCTTTAGATTCTTTAGATTCTTTAGATTCTTTAGTTTCTTTAGATTCTTTAGATTCTTTAGATTCTTTATATTCTTTAGATTCTTTAGATTCTTTAGATTCTTTAGATTCTTTGGATTCTTTAGATTCTTTAGATTCTTTAGATTCTTTAGATTCTTTAGATTCTTTAGATTCTTTAGATTCTTTAGATTCTTTAGATTCTTTAGATTCTTTAGATCCTTTAGATTCTTTAGATTCTTTAGATTCTTTAGATTCTTTAGATTCTTTAGATTCTTTAGATTCTTTAGATTCTTCAGATTTTTTAGATTCTTTAGATCTTTTAGATTCTTTAGATTCTTTAGATATTTTAGATTCTTTAGATTCTTTAGATTCTTTAGATTCTTTAGATTCTTTAGGTTCTTTAGATTCTTTAGATTCTTTAGATTCTTTAGATTCTTTAGATTCTTTAGATTCTTTAGATTCTTTAGATTCTTTAGATTCTTTAGATTCTTTAGATTCTTCAGATTTTTTAGATTCTTTAGATCTTTTAGATTCTTTAGATTCTTTAGATTCTTTAGATTCTTTAGATCTTTTAGATAATTTGGATCTTTTAGATTCTTTAGATTCTTTAGATTCTTTAGATTTTTTAGATTCTTTAGATTCTTTAGATTCTTTATATACTTTAGATTCTTTAGATTCTTTAGATTCTTTAGATTTTTTAGATTCTTTAGATTCTTTAGATTCCTTAGACTCTTTAGATTCTTTAGATTCTTTAGATCTTTTAGATAATTTGGATTTTTTAGATTCTTTAGAATATTTAGATTCTTTAGATTCTTTAGATTTTTTAGATACTTTAGATTCTTTAGATTCTTTAGATTCTTTAGAATCATTAGATTCTTTAGATTCTTTAGATTCTTTAGATACTTTAGATTCTTTAGATTCTTTAGATTCTTTAGATTCTTTGGATTCTTTAGATTCTTTAGATTCTTTAGATTCTTTAGATTCTTTAGATTCTTTAGATTCTTTAGATTCCTTATATTCTTTAGATCCTTTATATTCTTTAGATTCACTAGATACTTTAGATTCTTTAGATTCTTTAGATTTTTAGATTCTTTAGATAATTTAGATTCTTTAGATTCTTTAGATTCTTTAGATTCTTTAGATTCTTTAGATTCTTTAGATTCCTTAGATTCTTTAGATTCTTTATATCCTTTAGATTCTTTAGATTCTATAGATTCTTTAGGTTCTTTAGATTCTTTAGATTCTTTAGATTCGTTAGATTCTTTAGATTCTTTAGATTCTTTAGATTTTTTAGATTCTTTAGATTCTTTAGATCCTTTATATACTTTAAATTCTTTAGATTCTTTAGATTCTTTAGATCCTTTAGATTCTTTAGATTCTTTAGATTCTTTAGATTCTTTAAATTCTTTAGATTCTTTAGATTCTTTAGATTCTTTAGATTCTTTATATTCTTTAGATTCTTTAGATTCTTTAGATTCTTTAGATTCCTTATATTCTTTAGATCCTTTATATTCTTTAGATTCATTAGATTCTTTAGATTCTTTAGATTTTTTAAATTCTTTAGATTCATCAGATTCTTTAGATTCTTTAGATTCCTTAGATTCTTTAGATTCTTTAGATTCTTTAGATTCTTTAGATTCTTCAGATTCTTTAGATTCTTTATATTCTTTAGATTCTTTAGATACTTTAGATTCTTTAGATACTTTAGATTCTTTAGATTCTTTAGATTCTTTAGATTCATTAGATTCTTTAGATTCTTTAGATTCTTTAGATTCGTTAGATCCTTTAGATTCTTTGGATTCTTTGGATTCTTTAGGTCCTTTAGAATTTTTAAATACTTTAGAATCTTTAGATTCTTTAGATTCTTTAGATTCTTTAGATTCTTTAGAATCTTTAGATTCTTTAGATTCTTTAGATTCTTTAGATCCTTTAGATTCTTTAGATTCTTTAGATTCTTTAGATTCTTTAGATTCTTTAGATTCTTTAGATTCTTTAGATTCTTCAGATTTTTTAGATTCTTTAGATCTTTTAGATTCTTTAGATTCTTTAGATTCTTTAGATTCTTTAGATTCTTTAGATCCTTTAGATTCTTTAGATTCTTTAGATTCTTTAGATTCTTTAGATTCTTTAGATTCTTTAGATTCTTTAGATTCTTCAGATTTTTTAGATTCTTTAGATCTTTTAGATTCTTTAGATTCTTTAGATATTTTAGATTCTTTAGATTCTTTAGATTCTTTAGATTCTTTAGATTCTTTAGATTCTTTAGGTTCTTTAGATTCTTTAGATTCTTTAGATTCTTTAGATTCTTTAGATTCTTTAGATTCTTTAGATTCTTTAGATTCTTTAGATTCTTTAGATTCTTTAGATTCTTCAGATTTTTTAGATTCTTTAGATCTTTTAGATTCTTTAGATTCTTTAGATTCTTTAGATTCTTTAGATCTTTTAGATAATTTGGATCTTTTAGATTCTTTAGATTCTTTAGATTCTTTAGATTTTTTAGATTCTTTAGATTCTTTAGATTCTTTATATACTTTAGATTCTTTAGATTCTTTAGATTCTTTAGATTTTTTAGATTCTTTAGATTCTTTAGATTCCTTAGACTCTTTAGATTCTTTAGATTCTTTAGATCTTTTAGATAATTTGGATTTTTTAGATTCTTTAGAATATTTAGATTCTTTAGATTCTTTAGATTTTTTAGATACTTTAGATTCTTTAGATTCTTTAGATTCTTTAGAATCATTAGATTCTTTAGATTCTTTAGATTCTTTAGATACTTTAGATTCTTTAGATTCTTTAGATTCTTTAGATTCTTTGGATTCTTTAGATTCTTTAGATTCTTTAGATTCTTTAGATTCTTTAGATTCTTTAGATTCTTTAGATTCCTTATATTCTTTAGATCCTTTATATTCTTTAGATTCACTAGATACTTTAGATTCTTTAGAATCTTTAGATTTTTAGATTCTTTAGATAATTTAGATTCTTTAGATTCTTTAGATTCTTTAGATTCTTTAGATTCTTTAGATTCTTTAGATTCCTTAGATTCTTTAGATTCTTTATATCCTTTAGATTCTTTAGATTCTATAGATTCTTTAGGTTCTTTAGATTCTTTAGATTCTTTAGATTCGTTAGATTCTTTAGATTCTTTAGATTCTTTAGATTTTTTAGATTCTTTAGATTCTTTAGATCCTTTATATACTTTAAATTCTTTAGATTCTTTAGATTCTTTAGATCCTTTAGATTCTTTAGATTCTTTAGATTCTTTAGATTCTTTAAATTCTTTAGATTCTTTAGATTCTTTAGATTCTTTAGATTCTTTAGATTCTTTATATTCTTTAGATTCTTTAGATTCTTTAGATTCTTTAGATTCCTTATATTCTTTAGATCCTTTATATTCTTTAGATTCATTAGATTCTTTAGATTCTTTAGATTTTTTAAATTCTTTAGATTCATCAGATTCTTTAGATTCTTTAGATTCCTTAGATTCTTTAGATTCTTTAGATTCTTTAGATTCTTTAGATTCTTCAGATTCTTTAGATTCTTTATATTCTTTAGATTCTTTAGATACTTTAGATTCTTTAGATACTTTAGATTCTTTAGATTCTTTAGATTCTTTAGATTCATTAGATTCTTTAGATTCTTTAGATTCTTTAGATTCGTTAGATCCTTTAGATTCTTTGGATTCTTTGGATTCTTTAGGTCCTTTAGAATTTTTAAATACTTTAGAATCTTTAGATTCTTTAGATTCTTTAGATTCTTTAGATTCTTTAGAATCTTTAGATACTTTTGATTCTTTAGATTCATTAGATTCTTTAGATTCTTTAGATTCTTTAGATTCTTTTGATTCTTTAGATTCTTTAGATCCTTTAGATTCTTTAGATTATTTAGATTCTTTAGATTCTTTAGTTTCTTTAGATTCTTTAGATTCTTTAAATTTTTTAGATTCTTTAGATTCTTCAGATTTTTTAGATTCTTTAGATCTTTTAGATTCTTTAGATTCTTTAGATTTTTTAGATTCTTTAGATTCTGTAGATTCTTTAGATTCTTTAGATTCTTTAGATTCTTCAGATTTTTTAGATTCTTTAGATCTTTTAGATTCTTTAGATTCTTTAGATAATTTAGATTCTTTAGATTCTTTAGATTCTTTAGATTCTTTAGATTCTTTAGATTCTTTAGATTCTTTAGATTCTTTAGATTCTTTAGATTCTTCAGATTTTTTAGATTCTTTAGATCTTTTAGATTCATTAGATTCTTTAGATTTTTTAGATTCTTTAGATTTTGTAGATTCTTTAGATTCTTTGGATTCTTTAGATTCTTTAGATTCTTTAGATTCTTTAGATTCTTTAGATTCTTTAGATTCTTTAGATTCTTTAGATTCTTTAGATTCTTTAGATTCTTTAGATTCTTTAGATTCTTTAGATTCTTTAGATTCTTTAGATTCTTTAGATTCTTTAGATTCTTTATATTCTTTAGATTCTTTAGATTCTTCAGATTTTTTAGATTCTTTAGATCTTTTACATTCTTTAGATTCTTTAGATTCTTTAGATCCTTTAGATTCTTTGGATTCTTTAGATTCTTTAGACTCTTTAGATTATTTAGATTCTTTAGATTCTTTAGTTTCTTTAGATTCTTTAGATTCTTTAGATTCTTTAGATTCTTTAGATTCTTTAGATTCTTTAGATTCTTTAGATTCTTTAGATTCTTTAGATTTTTTAGAATCTTTAGATTCTTTAGATTCTTTAGATTCTTTAGATTCTTTAGATTTTTTAGATTTTTTAAATTCTTTAGATTCTTTAGATTCTTTAGATTCTTTAGATTCTTTAGATTCTTTAGAATCATTAGATTCTTTAGATTCTTTAGTTTCTTTAGAATCATTAGATTCTTTAGATTCTTTAGATTCTTTAGATTCTTTAGATTCTTTAGATTCTTTAGTTTCTTTAGATTCTTTAGATTCTTTAGATTCTTTAGATTCTTTAGATTCTTTAGATTCTTTAGATTCTTTAGATTCTTTAGATTCTTTAGATTCTTTAGATTCTTTAGATTCTTTAGATTCTTTAGATTCTTTAGATTCTTTAGATTTTTTAGATTCTTTAGATTCTTTAGTTTCTTTAGATTCTTTAGATTCTTTAGATTCTTTAGATTCTTTATATTCTTTAGATTCTTTAGTTTCTTTAGATTTTTAGATTCTTTAGATAATTTAGATTCTTTAGATTCTTTAGATTTTTTAGATTCTTTAGATTCTTTAGATTCTTTAGATTCTTTAGATTCTTTAGATTTTTTAGATTCTTTAGATTCTTTAGATTCTTTAGTTTCTTTAGAATCATTAGATTCTTTAGATTCTTTAGATTTTTTAGATTCTTTAGATTCTTTAGATTCTTTAGTTTCTTTAGATAATTTAGATTCTTTAGATTCTTTAGATTTTTTAGATTCTTTAGATTCTTTAGATTCTTTAGATTCTTTAGATTCTTTAGATTTTTTAGATTCTTTAGATTCTTTAGATTCTTTAGATTCTTTAGATTCTTTAGATTCTTTAGATTCTTTAGATTCTTTAGATTCTATAGATTCTTTAGATTCTTTAGATTCTTTAGATTTTTTAGATTCTTTAGATTCTTTAGATTCTTTAGATTCTTTAGATCTTTTAGATAATTTGGATTTTTTAGATTCTTTAGAATTTTTAGATTCTTTAGATTCTTTAGATTTTTTAGATTTTTTAAATTCTTTAGATTCTTTAGATTCTTTAGATTCTTTAGATTCTTTAGATTTTTTGATTTTTTAGATTCTTTAGATTCTTTAGATTCTTTAGATTCTTTAGATTCTTTATTTCTTTAGATTCTTTAGATTCTTTAGATTCTTTATATTCTTTAGATTCTTTAGATTCTTTAGATTCTTTAGATTCTTTAGATTCTTTAGATTCTTTAGATTCTTTAGATTCTTTAGATTCTTTAGATTCTTTAGATTCTTTAGATTCTTTAGATTCTTTAGATTCTTTAGATTCTTTAGATTCTTTAGATTCTTTAGTTTCTTTAGATTCTTTAGATTCTTTAGATTCTTTAGATTCTTTAGATTCTTTAGATTCTTTAGATTCTTTAGATTCTTTAGATTCTTTAGATTCTTTAGATTCTTTAGATTCTTTATATTCTTTAGATGCTTTAGATTCTTTAGATTCTTTAGATTTTTAGATTCTTTAGATAATTTAGATTCTTTAGATTCTTTAGATTTTTTAGATTCTTTAGATTCTTTAGATTCTTTAGATTCTTTAGATTCTTTAGATTCTTTAGATTCTTTAGATTCTTTAGATTCTTTAGATTCTTTAGATTCTTTAGATTCTTTAGATTCTTTAGATTCTTTAGATTCTTTAGATTCTTTAGATTTTTTAGATTCTTTAGATTCTTTAGATTCTTTAGATTCTTTAGATTCTTTAGATTCTTTAGATTCTTTAGATTCTTTAGATTCTTTAGATTCTTTAGATTCTTTAGATTCTTTAGATTCTTTAGATTCTTTAGATTCTTTAGATTCTTTAGATTCTTTAGATTCTTTGGATTCCTTAGATTCTTTAGATTCTTTAGATTCTTTAGTTTCTTTTGATTCTTTAGATTCTTTAGATTTTTAAATTCTTTAGATCCTTTAGATTCTTTAGATATTTTATGTTATTTGGATTCTTTGGAAACTTTATATTCTTTAGATTCTTTAGATCCTTTAGATTCTTTAGATACTTTAGATAATTTAGATTCTTTAGATTCTTTAGATTTTTTGGATTCTTTAGATTCTTTAGATTCTTTAGATTCGTTAGATGCATTAGATTCTTTGGATTCTTTAGGTTCTTTAGAATTTTTAAATACTTTAGAATCTTTAGATTCTTTAGATTCTTTAGATTCTTTAGATTCTTTAGATTCTTTAGATTCTTTAGATTCTTTAGATTCTTTAGATTCTTTAGATTCTTTAGATTCTTTAGATTCTTTAGATTCTTTAGATTCTTTAGATTCTTTAGATTCTTTAGATTCTTTAGATTCTTTAGATTCTTTAGATTCTTTAGATTCTTTAGATTCTTTAGATTCTTTAGATTCTTTAGATTCTTTAGATTCTTTAGATTCTTTAGATTCTTTAGATTCTTTAGATTCTTTAGATTCTTTAGATTCTTTAGATTCTTTAGATTCTTTAGATTCTTTAGATTCTTTAGATTCTTTAGATTCTTTAGATTTTTTAGATTCTCTAGATTCTTTAGATTCTTTAGATTCTTTTGATTCTTTAGATTCTTTAGATTCTTTAGATTCTTTAGATTCTTTAGATTCTTTAGATTCTTTAGATTCTTTAGTTTCTTTAGATTCTTTAGATTTTTAGATTCTTTAGATTCTTTAGATTCTTTAGATTCTTTAGATTCTTTGGATTCTTTAGATTCTTTAGATTCTTTAGATTCTTTAGATTCTTTAGATTCTTCAGATTTTTTAGATACTTTAGATCTTTTAAATTCTTTAGATTCTTTAGATTTTTTAGATTCTTTAGATTCTGTAGATTCTTTAGATTCTTTGGATTCTTTAGATTCTTTAGATTCTTTTGATTCTTTAGATTCTTTAGATCCTTTAGATTCTTTAGATTCTTTAGATTCTTTAGATTCTTTAGATTCTTTAGATTATTTAGATTCTTTAGATTCTTTAGTTTCTTTAGATTCTTTAGATTCTTTAGATTCTTTAGATTCTTTAGATTCTTTAGATTCTTTAGATTCTTTAGATTTTTTAGAATCTTTAGATTCTTTAGATTCTTTAGATTCTTTAGATTCTTTAGATTCTTTAGATTCTTTAAATTCTTTATTTTCTTTAGATTCTTTAGATTCTTTAGATTCTTTAGATTATTTAGATTCTTTAGATTCTTTAGTTTCTTTAGATTCTTTAGATTCTTTAGATTCTTTAGATTCTTTAGATTCTTTAGATTCTTTAGATTCTTTAGATTCTATAGATTCTTTAGATTTTTTAGAATCTTTAGATTCTTTAGATTCTTTAGATTCTTTAGATTATTTAGATTCTTTAGATTCTTTAGTTTCTTTAGATTCTTTAGATTCTTTAGATTCTTTAGATTCTTTAGATTCTTTAGATTCTTTAGATTCTTTAGATTTTTTAGAATCTTTAGATTCTTTAGATTCTTTAGATTCTTTAGATTCTTTAGATTCTTTAGATTCTTTAGATTCTTTAGATTCTTTAGATTCTTTAGATTCTTTAGATTCTTTAGATTTTTTAGATTCTTTAGATTCTTTAGATTCTTTAGATTCTTTAGATCTTTTAGATAATTTGGATTTTTTAGATTCTTTAGAATTTTTAGATTCTTTAGATTCTTTAGATTTTTTAGATTTTTTAGATTCTTTAGATTCTTTAGATTCTTTAGATTCTTTAGATTCTTTAGATTCTTTAGATTCTTTAGAATCATTAGATTCTTTAGATTCTTTAGTTTCTTTAGAATCATTAGATTCTTTAGATTCTTTAGTTTCTTTAGATTCTTTAGATTCTTTAGATTCTTTAGATTCTTTAGATTCTTTAGATTCTTTAGATTCTTTAGATTCTTTAGATTCTTTAGATTCTTTAGATTCTTTAGATTCTTTAGATTCTTTAGATTTTTTAGATTCTTTAGATTCTTTAGATTCTTTAGATTCTTTAGATTCTTTAGATTCTTTAGATTCTTTAGATTCTTTAGATTCTTTAGATTCTTTAGATTCTTTAGATTCTTTAGATTCTTTAGATTCTTTAGATTCTTTATATTCTTTGGATTCTTTAGATTCTTTAGATTTTTAGATTCTTTAGATAATTTAGATTCTTTAGATTCTTTAGATTTTTTAGATTCTTTAGATTCTTTAGATTCTTTAGATTCTTTAGATTTTTTAGATTCTTTAGATTCTTTAGATTCTTTAGATTCTTTAGATTCTTTAGATTCTTTAGATTCTTTAGATATTTTAGATAATTTGGGTTTTTTAGATTCTTTAGAATTTTTAGATTCTTTAGATTCTTTAGATTTTTTAGATTTTTTAAATTCTTTAGATTCTTTAGATTCTTTAGATTCTTTAGATTCTTTAGATTCTTTAGATTCTTTTGATTTTTTAGATTCTTTAGATTCTTTAGATACTTTAGATTCTTTAGATTCTTTATATTCTTTAGATTCTTTAGATTCTTTAGATTCTTTATATTCTTTAGATTCTTTAGATTCTTTAGATTCTTTAGATTCTTTAGATTCTTTAGATTTTTTAGATTCTTTAGAATCTTTAGATTCTTTAGATTCTTTAGATCTTTTAGATAATTTGGATTTTTTAGATTCTTTAGAATTTTTAGATTCTTTAGATTCTTTAGATTTTTTAGATTTTTTAGATTCTTTAGATTCTTTAGATTCTTTAGATTCTTTAGATTCTTTAGTTTCTTTAGAATCATTAGATTCTTTAGATTCTTTAGATTCTTTAGATTCTTTAGATTCTTTAGATTCTTCAGATTTTTTAGATTCTTTAGATCTTTTAGATTCTTTAGATTCTTTAGATTCTTTAGATTCTTTAGATCTTTTAGATAATTTGGATCTTTTAGATTCTTTAGATTCTTTAGATACTTTAGATTCTTTAGATTCTTTAGATTCTTTAGATTCTTTAGATTCTTTAGATTCTTTAGATTCTTTAGATTCTTTAGATTCTTTAGATTCTTTAGATTCTTTAGATTCTTTAGATTCTTTAGATTCTTTAGATTCTTTAGATTCTTTAGATTCTTTAGATTCTTTAGATTCTTTAGATTCTTTAGATTCTTTAGATTCTTTAGATTCTTTAGATTCTTTGGATTCTTTAGTTTCTTTAGATTCTTTAGATTCTTTAGATTCTTTATATTCTTTAGATTCTTTAGATTCTTTAGATTCTTTAGATTCTTTAGATTCTTTAGATTCTTTAGATTCTTTAGATTCTTTAGATTCTTTAGATTCTTTAGATTCTTTAGATTCTTTAGATTCTTTAGATTCTTTAGATTCTTTAGATTCTTTAGATTCTTTAGATTCTTTAGATTCTTTAGATTCTTTAGATTCTTTAGATTCTTTAGATTCTTTAGATTCTTTAGATTCTTTAGATTCTTTAGATTCTTTAGATTCTTTAGATTCTTTAGTTTCTTTAGATTCTTTAGATTCTTTAGATTCTTCAGATTTTTTAGATTCTTTAGATCTTTTAGATTCTTTAGATTCTTTAGGTATTTTAGATTCTTTAGATTCTTTAGATTCTTTAGATTCTTTAGATTCTTTAGGTTCTTTAGATTCTTTAGATTCTTTAGATTCTTTAGATTCTTTAGATTCTTTAGATTCTTTAGATTCTTTAGATTCTTTAGATTCTTTAGATTCTTTAGATTCTTTAGATTCTTCAGATTTTTTAGATTCTTTAGATCTTTTAGATTCTTTAGATTCTTTAGATTCTTTAGATTCTTTAAATTCTTTAGATCTTTTAGATAATTTGGATCTTTTAGATTCTTTAGATTCTTTAGATTCTTTAGATTTTTTAGATTCTTTAGATTCTTTAGTTTCTTTATATTCTTTAGATTCTTTAGATTCTTTAGATTTTTTAGATTCTTTAGATTCTTTAGATTCTTTAGATTCTTTAGATTCTTTAGATTCTTTAGATTCTTTAGATCTTTTAGATAATTTGGATTTTTTAAATTCTTTAGAATATTTAGATACTTTAGATTCTTTAGATTCTTTAGATTCTTTAGAATCATTAGATTCTTTAGATTCTTTAGATTCTTTAGATACTTTAGATTCTTTAGATTCTTTAGATTCTTTAGATTCTTTAGATTCTTTGGATTCTTTAGATTCTTTAGATTCTTTAGATTCTTTAGATTCCTTATATTCTTTAGATCCTTTATATTCTTTAGATTCACTAGATTCTTTAGATTCTTTAGATTCTTTAGATTTTTAGGTTCTTTAGATAATTTAGATTCTTTAGATTCTTTAGATTCTTTAGATTTTTTAGATTCTTTAGATTCCTTAGATTCTTTAGATTCTTTATATCCTTTAGATTCTTTAGATTCTATAGATTCTTTAGGTTCTTTAGATTCTTTAGATTCTTTAGATTCTTTAGATTCTTTAGATTCTTTAGATTTTTTAGATTCTTTAGATTCTTTAGATCCTTTATATACTTTAAATTCTTTAGATTCTTTAGATTCTTTAGATCCTTTAGATTCTTTAGATTCTTTAGATTCTTTAGATTCTTTAAATTCTTTAGATTCTTTAGATTCTTTAGATTCTTTATATTCTTTAGATTCTTTAGATTCTTTAGATTCCTTATATTCTTTAGATCCTTTATATTCTTTAGATTCATTAGATTCTTTAGATTCTTTAGATTCTTTAGATTTTTTAAATTCTTTAGTTTCATCAGATTCTTTAGATTCTTTAGATTCCTTAGATTCTTTAGATTCTTTAGATTCTTTAGATTCTTTAGATTCTTTAGATTCTTCAGATTCTTTAGATTCTTTATATTCTTTAGATTCTTTAGATACTTTAGATTCTTTAGATACTTTAGATTCTTTAGATTCTTTAGATTCTTTAGATTCATTAGATTCTTTAGATTCTTTAGATTCTTTAGATTCTTTAGATCCATTAGATTCTTTAGATTCTTTAGATTCTTTAGATTCTTTAGATTCTTTAGATTCTTTAGATTCTTTAGATTCTTTAGATTCTTTAGATTCTTTAGATTCTTTAGATTCTTTAGATTCTTTAGATTTTTTAGATACTTTAGATTCTTTAGATTCTTTAGATTCTTTAGATTCTTTAGATTCTTTAGTTTCTTTTGATTCTTTAGATTCTTTAGATTTTTAAATTCTTTAGATCCTTTAGATTCTTTAGATATTTTAGGTTATTTGGATTCTTTGGAAACTTTATTTTCTTTAGATTCTTTAGATCCTTTAGATTCTTTAGATACTTTAGATTATTTAGATTCTTTAGATTTTTTAAATTTTTTGGATTCTTTAGATTCTTTAGATTCTTTAGATTCGTTAGATCCTTTAGATTCTTTGGATTCTTTGTATTCTTTAGGTTCTTTAGAATTTTTAAATACTTTAGAATCTTTAGATTCTTTAGATTCTTTAGATTCTTTAGATTCTTTAGAATCTTTAGATACTTTTGATTCTTTAGATTCATTAGATTCTTTAGATTCTTTAGATTCTTTAGATTCTTTAGATTCTTTTGATTCTTTAGATTCTTTAGATCCTTTAGATTCTTTAGATTCTTTAGATTCTTTAGATTCTTTAGATTATTTAGATTCTTTAGATTCTTTAGTTTCTTTAGATTCTTTAGATTCTTTAGATTCTTTAGATTCTTTAGATTCTTTAGATCCTTTATATTCTTTAGATTCACTAGATTCTTTAGATTCTTTAGATTCTTTAGATTTTTAGATTCTTTAGATAATTTAGATTCTTTAGATTCTTTAGATTCTTTAGATTCTTTAGATTCTTTAGATTCTTTAGATTCTTTAGATTCTTTAGATTCTTTAGATTCTTTAGATTCTTTAGATTCCTTAGATTCTTTAGATTCTTTATATCCTTTAGATTCTTTAGATTCTATAGATTCTTTAGGTTCTTTAGATTCTTTAGATTCTTTAGATTCTTTAGATTCTTTAGATTCTTTAGATTCTTTAGATTCTTTAGATTTTTTAGATTCTTTAGATTCTTTAGATCCTTTATATACTTTAAATTCTTTAGATTCTTTAGATTCTTTAGATCCTTTAGATTCTTTAGATTCTTTAGATTCTTTAGATTCTTTAAATTCTTTAGATTCTTTAGATTATTTAGATTCTTTATATTCTTTAGATTCTTTAGATTCTTTAGATTCTTTAGATTCCTTATATTCTTTAGATCCTTTATATTCTTTAGATTCATTAGATTCTTTAGATTCTTTAGATACTTTAGATTTTTTAAATTCTTTAGATTCATCAGATTCTTTAGATTCTTTAGATTCCTTAGATTCTTTAGATTCTTTAGATTCTTTAGATTCTTTAGATTCTTCAGATTCTTTAGATTCTTTATATTCTTTAGATTCTTTAGATACTTTAGATTCTTTAGATACTTTAGATTCTTTAGATTCTTTAGATTCTTTAGATTCATTAGATTCTTTAGATTCTTTAGATTCTTTAGATTCTTTAGATCCTTTAGATTCTTTAGATTCTTTAGATTCTTTAGATTCTTTAGATTCTTTAGATTCTTTAGATTCTTTAGATTCTTTAGATTTTTTAGATTCTTTAGATTCTTTAGATTTTTTAGATTCTATAGATTCTTTAGATTCTTTAGATTTTTTAGATACTTTAGATTCTTTAGATTCTTTAGATTCTTTAGATTCTTTAGATTCTTTAGATTCTTTAGTTTCTTTTGATTCTTTAGATTCTTTAGATTTTTAAATTCTTTAGATCCTTTAGATTCTTTAGATATTTTAGGTTATTTGGATTCTTTGGAAACTTTATATTCTTTAGATTCTTTAGATCCTTTAGATTCTTTAGATAATTTAGATTATTTAGATTCTTTAGATTCTTTAGATTTTTTGGATTCTTTAGATTCTTTAGATTCTTTAGATTCGTTAGATCCTTTAGATTCTTTGGATTCTTTGGATTCTTTAGGTTCTTTAGATTCTTTAGATTCTTTAGATTCTTTAGATTCTTTAGATTCTTTAGATTCTTTAGATTCATTAGATTCTTTAGATTCTTTAGATTCTTTAGATTCTTTTGATTCTTTAGATTCTTTAGATCCTTTAGATTCTTTAGATTCTTTAGATTCTTTAGATTCTTTAGATTATTTAGATTCTTTAGATTCTTTAGTTTCTTTAGATTCTTTAGATTCTTTAGATTCTTTAGATTCTTTAGATTCTTTAGATTCTTTAGATTCTTTAGATTCTTTAGATTCTTTAGATTCTTTAGATTGTTTAGATTCTTTAGATTCTTTAGATTCTTCACATTTTTTAGATTCTTTAGATCTTTTAGATTCTTTAGATTCTTTAGATTTTTTAGATTCTTTAGATTCTGTAGATTCTTTAGATTCTTTGGATTCTTTAGATTCTTTAGATTCTTTAGATTCTTTAGATTCTTTAGATTCTTTAGATTCTTTAGATTCTTTAGATTCTTTAGATTCTTTAGATTCTTTAGATTCTTTAGATTCTTTAGATTCTTTAGATTCTTTATATTCTTTAGATTCTTTAGATTCTTCAGATTTTTTAGATTCTTTAGATCTTTTAGATTCTTTAGATTCTTTAGATTCTTTAGATCCTTTAGATTCTTTAGATTCTTTAGATTCTTTAGATTCTTTAGATTATTTAGATTCTTTAGATTCTTTAGTTTCTTTAGATTCTTTAGATTCTTTAGATTCTTTAGATTCTTTAGATTCTTTAGATTCTTTAGATTCTTTAGATTTTTTAGATTCTTTAGATTCTTTAGATTCTTTAGATTCTTTAGATTCTTTAGATTCTTTAGATTCTTTAGATTCTTTAGATTCTTTAGATTCTTTAGATTCTTTAGATTCTTTAGATTCTTTAGATTCTTTAGATTCTTTAGATTCTTTAGATTCTTTAGATTCTTTAGATTCTTTAGATTCTTTAGATTCTTTAGATTCTTTAGATTCTTTAGATTCTTTAGATTCTTTAGATTCTTTAGATTCTTTAGATTCTTTAGATTCTTTAGATTCTTTAGTTTCTTTTGATTCTTTAGATTCTTTAGATTTTTAAATTCTTTAGATCCTTTAGATTCTTTAGATATTTTATGTTATTTGGATTCTTTGGAAACTTTATATTCTTTAGATTCTTTAGATCCTTTAGATTCTTTAGATACTTTAGATTATTTAGATTCTTTAGATTCTTTAGATTTTTTGGATTCTTTAGATTCTTTAGATTCTTTAGATTCGTTAGATGCATTAGATTCTTTGGACTCTTTAGGTTCTTTAGAATTTTTAAATACTTTAGAATCTTTAGATTCTTTAGATTCTTTAGATTCTTTAGATTCTTTAGATTCTTTAGATTCTTTAGATTCTTTAGATTCTTTAGATTCTTTAGATTCTTTAGATTCTTTAGATTCTTTAGATTCTTTAGATTCTTTAGATTCTTTAGATTCTTTAGATTCTTTAGTTTCTTTAGATTCTTTAGATTCTTTAGATTCTTTAGATTCTTTAGATTCTTTAGATTCTTTAGATTCTTTAGATTCTTTAGATTCTTTAGATTTTTTAGATTTTCTAGATTCTTTAGATTCTTTAGATTCTTTAGATTCTTTAGATTCTTTAGATTCTTTAGATTCTTTAGATTCTTTAGATTCTTTAGATTATTTAGATTCTTTAGATTCTTTAGTTTCTTTAGATTCTTTAGATTCTTTAGATTCTTTAGATTCTTTAGATTCTTTAGATTCTTTAGATTCTTTAGATTCTTTAGATTCTTTAGATTCTTTAGATTCTTTAGATTCTTTAGATTCTTTAGATTCTTTAGATTCTTTAGATTCTTTAGATTCTTTAGATTCTTTAGATTCTTCAGATTTTTTAGATACTTTAGATCTTTTAGATTCTTTAGATTCTTTAGATTTTTTAGATTCTTTAGATTCTGTAGATTCTTTAGATTCTTTGGATTCTTTAGATTCTTTAGATTCTTTTGATTCTTTAGATTCTTTAGATCCTTTAGATTCTTTAGATTCTTTAGATTCTTTAGATTCTTTAGATTCTTTAGATTATTTAGATTCTTTAGATTCTTTAGTTTTTTTAGATTCTTTAGATTCTTTAGATTCTTTAGATTCTTTAGATTCTTTAGATTCTTTAGATTCTTTAGATTTTTTAGAATCTTTAGATTCTTTAGATTCTTTAGATTCTTTAGATTCTTTAGATTCTTTAGATTCTTTAGATTCTTTATTTTCTTTAGATTCTTTAGATTCTTTAGATTCTTTAGATTTTTAGATTCTTTAGATAATTTAGATTCTTTAGATTCTTTAGATTTTTTAGATTCTTTAGATTCTTTAGATTCTTTAGATTCTTTAGATTCTTTAGATTCTTTAGATTCTTTAGATTTTTTAGATTCTTTAGATTCTTTAGATTCTTTAGATTCTTTAGATTCTTTAGATTCTTTAGATTCTTTAGATTCTTTAGATTCTTTAGATTCTTTAGATTCTTTAGATTTTTTAGTTTCTTTAGATTCTTTAGATTCTTTAGATTCTTTAGATCTTTTAGATAATTTGGATTTTTTAGATTCTTTAGAATTTTTAGATTCTTTAGATTCTTTAGATTTTTTAGATTTTTTAGATTCTTTAGATTCTTTAGATTTTTTAGATTCTTTAGATTCTTTAGATTCTTTAGAATCATTAGATTCTTTAGATTCTTTAGTTTCTTTAGAATCATTAGATTCTTTAGATTCTTTAGATTCTTTAGATTCTTTAGATTCTTTAGATTCTTTAGATTCTTTAGATTCTTTAGATTCTTTAGATTCTTTAGATTCTTTAGATTCTTTAGATTCTTTAGATTCTTTAGATTCTTTAGATTCTTTAGATTCTTTAGATTCTTTAGATTCTTTAGATTCTTTAGATTCTTTAGATTCTTTAGATTCTTTAGATTCTTTAGATTCTTTAGAGTTTTTAGATTCTTTAGATTCTTTAGATTCTTTAGATTCTTTAGATTCTTTAGATTCTTTAGATTCTTTAGATTCTTTAGATTCTTTAGATTCTTTAGATTCTTTAGATTCTTTAGATTCTTTTGATTCTTTATATTCTTTGGATTCTTTAGATTCTTTAGATTTTTAGATTTTTTAGATAATTTAGATTCTTTAGATTCTTTAGATTTTTTAGATTCTTTAGATTCTTTAGATTCTTTAGATTCTTTAGATTTTTTAGATTCTTTAGATTCTTTAGATTCTTTAGATTCTTTAGATTCTTTAGATCTTTTAGATAATTTGGATTTTTTAGATTCTTTAGAATTTTTAGATTCTTTAGATTCTTTAGATTTTTTAGATTTTTTAAATTCTTTAGATTCTTTAGATTCTTTAGATTCTTTAGATTCTTTAGATTCTTTAGATTCTTTTGATTTTTTAGATTCTTTAGATTCTTTAGATACTTTAGATTCTTTAGATTCTTTATATTCTTTAGATTCTTTAGATTCTTTAGATTCTTTATATTCTTTAGATTCTTTAGATTCTTTAGATTCTTTAGATTCTTTAGATTTTTTAGTTTCTTTAGAATCTTTAGATTCTTTAGATTCTTTAGATCTTTTAGATAATTTGGATTTTTTAGATTCTTTAGAATTTTTAGATTCTTTAGATTCTTTAGATTTTTTAGATTTTTTAGATTCTTTAGATTCTTTAGATTCTTTAGATTCTTTAGATTCTTTAGATTCTTTAGTTTCTTTAGAATCATTAGATTCTTTAGATTTTTTAGATTCTTTAGATTCTTTAGATTCTTTAGATTCTTTAGATTTTTTAGATTCTTTAGATTCTTTAGATTCTTTAGATTCTTTAGATTCTTTAGATCTTTTAGATAATTTGGATTTTTTAGATTCTTTAGAATTTTTAGATTCTTTAGATTCTTTAGATTTTTTAGATTTTTTAAATTCTTTAGATTCTTTAGATTCTTTAGATTCTTTAGATTCTTTAGATTTTTTGATTTTTTAGATTCTTTAGATTCTTTAGATTCTTTAGATTCTTTAGATTCTTTATATTCTTTAGGTTCTTTAGATTCTTTAGATTCTTTATATTCTTTAGATTCTTTAGATTCTTTAGATTCTTTAGATTTTTTAGATTCTTTAGATTCTTTAGATTCTTTAGATTCTTTAGATCTTTTAGATAATTTGGATTTTTTAGATTCTTTAGAATTTTTAGATTCTTTAGATACTTTAGATTTTTTAGATTTTTTAGAT
Source organism: Aethina tumida (assembly GCF_024364675.1). Taxonomy (NCBI): domain Eukaryota; kingdom Metazoa; phylum Arthropoda; class Insecta; order Coleoptera; family Nitidulidae; genus Aethina; species Aethina tumida. Next base: position 3,079,354 of record NC_065442.1, read on the forward strand.
TCTTTAGATTCTTTAGATTCTTTAGATTCTTTAGATTCTTTAGATTCTTTAGAATCATTAGATTCTTTAGATTCTTTAGTTAATTTAGAATCATTAGATTCTTTAGATTCTTTAGATTCTTTAGATTCTTTAGATTCTTTAGATTCTTTAGATTCTTTAGATTCTTTAGATTCTTTAGATTCTTTAGATTCTTTAGATTCTTTAGATTCTTTAGATTCTTTAGATTCTTTAGATTCTTTAGATTCTTTAGATTCTTTAGATTCTTTAGATTCTTTAGATTCTTTAGATTCTTTAGATTCTTTAGATTCTTTAGATTCTTTAGATTCTTTAGATTCTTTAGATTCTTTAGATTCTTTAGTTTCTTTAGATTCTTTAGATTCTTTAGTTTCTTTAGATTCTTTAGATTCTTTAGATTCTTTAGATTCTTTAGATTCTTTAGATTCTTTAGATTCTTTATATTCTTTAGATTTTTTAGATTCTTTAGATTCTTTAGATTCTTTAGATTCTTTAGATTCTTTAGATTCTTTAGTTTCTTTTGATTCTTTAGATTCTTTAGATTTTTAAATTCTTTAGATCCTTTAGATTCTTTAGATATTTTATGTTATTTGGATTCTTTGGAAACTTTATATTCTTTAGATTCTTTAGATCCTTTAGATTCTTTAGATACTTTAGATTATTTAGATTCTTTAGATAATTTAGATTCTTTAGATTCTTTAGATTTTTTAGATTTTTTAGATTCTTTAGATTCTTTAGATTCTTTAGATTCTTTAGATTCTTTAGATTCTTTAGTTTCTTTAGATTCTTTAGATTCTTTATATTCTTTAGATTCTTTAGTTTCTTTAGATTTTTAGATTCTTTAGATAATTTAGATTCTTTAGATTCTTTAGATTTTTTAGATTCTTTAGATTCTTTAGATTCTTTAGATTCTTTAGATTTTTTAGATTCTTTAGATTCTTTAGATACTTTAGGTTCTTTAGATTCTTTAGATTCTTTAGATTCTTTAGATTCTTTAGATTCTTTAGATTTTTTAGATTCTTTAGATTCTTTAGATTCTTTAGATTCTTTAGATCTTTTAGATAATTTGGATTTTTTAGATTCTTTAGAATTTTTAGATTCTTTAGATTCTTTAGATTTTTTAGATTTTTTAAATTCTTTAGATTCTTTAGATTCTTTAGATTCTTTAGATTCTTTAGATTTTTTGATTTTTTAGATTCTTTAGATTCTTTAGATTCTTTAGATTCTTTAGATTCTTTATATTCTTTAGGTTCTTTAGATTCTTTAGATTCTTTATATTCTTTAGATTCTTTAGATTCTTTAGATTCTTTAGATTTTTTAGATTCTTTAGATTCTTTAGATTCTTTAGATTCTTTAGATCTTTTAGATAATTTGGATTTTTTAGATTCTTTAGAATTTTTAGATTCTTTAGATACTTTAGATTTTTTAGATTTTTTAGATTCTTTAGATTCTTTAGATTCTTTAGATTCTTTAGATTCTTTAGATTCTTTAGAATCATTAGATTCTTTAGATTCTTTAGTTAATTTAGAATCATTAGATTCTTTAGATTCTTTAGATTCTTTAGATTCTTTAGATTCTTTAGATTCTTTAGATTCTTTAGATTCTTTAGATTCTTTAGATTCTTTAGATTCTTTAGATTCTTTAGATTCTTTAGATTCTTTAGATTCTTTAGATTCTTTAGATTCTTTAGATTCTTTAGATTCTTTAGATTCTTTAGATTCTTTAGATTCTTTAGATTCTTTAGATTCTTTAGATTCTTTAGATTCTTTAGATTCTTTAGATTCTTTAGATTCTTTAGTTTCTTTAGATTCTTTAGATTCTTTAGTTTCTTTAGATTCTTTAGATTCTTTAGATTCTTTAGATTCTTTAGATTCTTTAGATTCTTTAGATTCTTTATATTCTTTAGATTTTTTAGATTCTTTAGATTCTTTAGATTCTTTAGATTCTTTAGATTCTTTAGATTCTTTAGTTTCTTTTGATTCTTTAGATTCTTTAGATTTTTAAATTCTTTAGATCCTTTAGATTCTTTAGATATTTTATGTTATTTGGATTCTTTGGAAACTTTATATTCTTTAGATTCTTTAGATCCTTTAGATTCTTTAGATACTTTAGATTATTTAGATTCTTTAGATTCTTTAGATTTTTTGGATTCTTTAGATTCTTTAGATTCTTTAGATTCGTTAGATGCATTAGATTCTTTGGATTCTTTAGGTTCTTTAGAATTTTTAAATACTTTAGAATCTTTAGATTCTTTAGATTCTTTAGATTCTTTAGATTCTTTAGATTCTTTAGATTCTTTAGATTCTTTAGATTCTTTAGATTTTTAGATTCTTTAGATAATTTAGATTCTTTAGATTCTTTAGATTTTTTAGATTCTTTAGATTCTTTGGATTCTTTAGATTCTTTAGATTCTTTAGATTTTTTAGATTCTTTAGATTCTTTAGATTCTTTAGATTCTTTAGATTCTTTAGATTCTTTAGATTCTTTAGATTCTTTAGATTCTTTAGATTCTTTAGATTCTTTAGATTCTTTAGATTCTTTAGATTCTTTAGATTCTTTAGATTCTTTAGATTCTTTAGATTCTTTGGATTCCTTAGATTCTTTAGATTCTTTAGATTCGTTAGATTTTTTAGATTCTTTAGATTCTTTAGATTCTTTAGATTCTTTAGATTCTTTAGATTCTTTAGATTCTTTAGATTCTTTAGATTCTTTAGATTCTTTAGTTTCTTTTGATTCTTTAGATTCTTTAGATTTTTAAATTCTTTAGGTCCTTTAGATTCTTTAGATATTTTATGTTATTTGGATTCTTTGGAAACTTTATATTCTTTAGATTCTTTAGATCCTTTAGATTCTTTAGATACTTTAGATTATTTATATTCTTTAGATTCTTTAGATTTTTTGGATTCTTTAGATTCTTTAGATTCTTTAGATTCTTTAGATTCTTTAGATTCTTTAGATTCTTTAGATTCTTTAGATTCTTTAGATTCTTTAGATTCTTTAGATTCTTTAGATTCTTTAGATTCTTTAGATTCTTTAGATTCTTTAGATTCTTTAGATTCTTTAGATTCTTTAGATTCTTTAGATTCTTTAGATTCTTTAGATTCTTTAGATTCTTTAGATTCTTTAGATTCTTTAGATTCTTTAGATTCTTTAGATTCTTTAGATTTTTTAGATTCTCTAGATTCTTTAGATTCTTTAGATTCTTTAGATTCTTTAGATTCTTTAGATTCTTTAGATTCTTTAGATTCTTTAGATTATTTAGATTCTTTAGATTCTTTAGTTTCTTTAGATTCTTTAGATTCTTTAGATTCTTTAGATTCTTTAGATTCTTTAGATTCTTTAGATTCTTTAGATTCTTTAGATTCTTTAGATTCTTTAGATTCTTTAGATTCTTTAGATTCTTTAGATTCTTTAGATTCTTTAGATTCTTCAGATTTTTTAGATACTTTAGATCTTTTAGATTCTTTAGATTCTTTAGATTTTTTAGATTCTTTAGATTCTGTAGATTCTTTAGATTATTTGGATTCTTTAGATTCTTTAGATTCTTTTGATTCTTTAGATTCTTTAGATCCTTTAGATTCTTTAGATTCTTTAGATTCTTTAGATTATTTAGATTCTTTAGATTCTTTAGTTTCTTTAGATTCTTTAGATTCTTTAGATTCTTTAGATTCTTTAGATTCTTTAGATTCTTTAGATTCTTTAGATTCTTTAGATTCTTTAGATTTTTTAGATTCTCTAGATTCTTTAGATTCTTTAGATTCTTTAGATTCTTTAGATTCTTTAGATTCTTTAGATTCTTTAGATTCTTTAGATTCTTTAGATTATTTAGATTCTTTAGATTCTTTAGTTTCTTTAGATTCTTTAGATTCTTTAGATTCTTTAGATTCTTTAGATTCTTTAGATTCTTTAGATTCTTTAGATTCTTTAGATTCTTTAGATTCTTTAGATTCTTTAGATTCTTTAGATTCTTTAGATTCTTTAGATTCTTTAGATTCTTCAGATTTTTTAGATACTTTAGATCTTTTAGATTCTTTAGATTCTTTAGATTTTTTAGATTCTTTAGATTCTGTAGATTCTTTAGATTATTTGGATTCTTTAGATTCTTTAGATTCTTTTGATTCTTTAGATTCTTTAGATCCTTTAGATTCTTTAGATTCTTTAGATTCTTTAGATTATTTAGATTCTTTAGATTCTTTAGTTTCTTTAGATTCTTTAGATTCTTTAGATTCTTTAGATTCTTTAGATTCTTTAGATTCTTTAGATTTTTTAGAATCTTTAGATTCTTTAGATTCTTTAGATTCTTTAGATTCTTTAGATTCTTTAGATTCTTTAGATTCTTTAGATTCTTTAGATTCTTTATTTTCTTTAGATTCTTTAGATTCTTTAGATTCTTTAGATTTTTAGATTCTTTAGATAATTTAGATTCTTTAGATTCTTTAGATTTTTTAGATTCTTTAGATTCTTTAGATTCTTTAGATTCTTTAGATTCTTTAGATTCTTTAGATTTTTTAGATTCTTTAGATTCTTTAGATTCTTTAGATTCTTTAGATTCTTTAGATTCTTTAGATTCTTTAGATTCTTTAGATTCTTTAGATTCTTTAGATTCTTTAGATTCTTTAGATTTTTTAGATTCTTTAGATTCTTTAGATTCTTTAGATTCTTTAGATCTTTTAGATAATTTGGATTTTTTAGATTCTTTAGAATTTTTAGATTCTTTAGATTCTTTAGATTTTTTAGATTTTTTAGATTCTTTAGATTCTTTAGATTCTTTAGATTCTTTAGATTCTTTAGATTCTTTAGAATCATTAGATTCTTTAGATTCTTTAGTTTCTTTAGAATCATTAGATTCTTTAGATTCTTTAGATTCTTTAGATTCTTTAGATTCTTTAGATTCTTTAGATTCTTTAGATTCTTTAGATTCTTTAGATTCTTTAGATTCTTTAGATTCTTTAGATTCTTTAGATTCTTTAGATTCTTTAGATTCTTTAGATTCTTTAGATTCTTTAGATTCTTTAGATTCTTTAGATTCTTTAGATTCTTTAGATTCTTTAGATTTTTTAGATTCTTTAGATTCTTTAGATTCTTTAGATTCTTTAGATTCTTTAGATTCTTTAGATTCTTTAGATTCTTTAGATTCTTTAGATTCTTTAGATTCTTTAGATTCTTTAGATTCTTTAGATTCTTTATATTCTTTGGATTCTTTAGATTCTTTAGATTTTTAGATTCTTTAGATAATTTAGATTCTTTAGATTCTTTAGATTTTTTAGATTCTTTAGATTCTTTAGATTCTTTAGATCTTTTAGATAATTTGGATTTTTTAGATTCTTTAGAATTTTTAGATTCTTTAGATTCTTTAGATTTTTTAGATTTTTTAAATTCTTTAGATTCTTTAGATTCTTTAGATTCTTTAGATTCTTTAGATTCTTTAGATTCTTTAGATTCTTTAGATTCTTTAGATTCTTTTGATTTTTTAGATTCTTTAGATTCTTTAGATACTTTAGATTTTTTAGATTCTTTATATTCTTTAGATTCTTTAGATTCTTTAGATTCTTTATATTCTTTAGATTCTTTAGATTCTTTAGATTCTTTAGATTCTTTAGATTCTTTAGATTTTTTAGATTCTTTAGAATCTTTAGATTCTTTAGATTCTTTAGATCTTTTAGATAATTTGGATTTTTTAGATTCTTTAGAATTTTTAGATTCTTTAGATTCTTTAGATTTTTTAGATTTTTTAGATTCTTTAGATTCTTTAGATTCTTTAGATTCTTTAGATTCTTTAGTTTCTTTAGAATCATTAGATTCTTTAGATTCTTTAGATTCTTTAGATTCTTTAGATTCTTTAGATTCTTTAGATTCTTTAGATTCTTTAGATTCTTTAGATTCTTTAGATTCTTTAGATTCTTTAGATTCTTTAGATTCTTTAGATTCTTTAGATTCTTTAGATTCTTTAGATTCTTTAGATTCTTTAGATTCTTTAGATTCTTTAGATTCTTTAGATTCTTTAGATTCTTTAGATTCTTTAGATTCTTTAGATTCTTTAGATTCTTTAGATTCTTTAGATTCTTTAGATTCTTTAGATTCTTTAGATTTTTTAGATTCTTTAGATTCTTTAGATTCTTTAGATTCTTTAGATTCTTTAGATTCTTTAGATTCTTTATATTCTTTAGATTCTTTAGATTCTTTAGATTCTTTAGATTTTTAGATTCTTTAGATAATTTAGATTCTTTAGATACTTTAGATTTTTTAGATTCTTTAGATTCTTTAGATTCTTTAGATTCTTTAGATTTTTTAGATTCTTTAGATTCTTTAGATTCTTTAGATTCTTTGGATTCTTTAGATTCTTTAGATTCTTTTGATTCTTTAGATTCTTTAGATCCTTTAGATTCTTTAGATTCTTTAGATTCTTTAGATTCTTTAGATTCTTTAGATTCTTTAGATTCTTTAGATTCTTTAGATTCTTTAGATTCTTTAGATTCTTTAGATTCTTTAGATTCTTTAGATTCTTTAGATTCTTTAGATTCTTTAGATACTTTAGATTCTTTAGATTCTTTAGATCCTTTAGATTCTTTAGATACTTTAGATTATTTAGATTCTTTAGATTCTTTAGATTTTTTGGATTCTTTAGATTCTTTAGATTCGTTAGATCCTTTAGATTCTTTGGATTCTTTGGATTCTTTAGGTTCTTTAGAATTTTTAAATACTTTAGAATCTTTAGATTCTTTAGATTCTTTAGATTCTTTAGAATCTTTAGATACTTTAGATTCTTTAGATTCATTAGATTCTTTAGATTCTTTAGATTCTTTAGATTCTTTAGATTCTTTAGATTCTTTTGATTCTTTAGATTCTTTAGATCCTTTAGATTCTTTAGATTCTTTAGGTTCTTTAGATTCTTTAGATTATTTAGATTCTTTAGATTCTTTAGTTTCTTTAGATTCTTTAAATTCTTTAGATTCTTTAGATTCTTTAGATTCTTTAGATTCTTTAGATTCTTTAGATTCTTTAGATTCTTTAGATTCTTTAGATTCTTTAGATTCTTTAGATTCTTTAAATTCTTTAGATTCTTTAGATTCTTTAGATTCTTTAGATTCTTTAGATTCTTTAGATTCTTTAGATTCTTTAGATTCTTTAGATTCTTTAGATTCTTTAGATTCTTCAGATTTTTTAGATTCTTTAGATCTTTTAGATTCTTTAGATTCTTTAGATTTTTTAGATTCTTTAGATTCTTTAGATTCTTTAGATTCTTTGGATTCTTTAGATTCTTTAGATTCTTTTGATTCTTTAGATTCTTTAGATCCTTTAGATTCTTTAGATTCTTTAGATTCTTTAGATTCTTTAGATTCTTTAGATTCTTTAGATTATTTAGATTCTTTAGATTCTTTAGTTTCTTTAGATTCTTTAGATTCTTTAGATCCTTTAGATTCTTTAGATTCTTTAGATTCTTTAGATTCTTTAGATTCTTTAGATTCTTTAGAATCTTTAGATTCTTTAGATTCTTTAGATTCTTTAGATTCTTTAGATTTTTTAGATTCTTTAGATTCTTTAGATTCTTTAGATTCTTTAGATTCTTTAGATTCTTTAGATTCTTTAGATTCTTTAGATTCTTTAGATTTTTTAGATTCTTTAGATCCTTTAGATTCTTTAGATTCTTTAGATTCTTTAGATCTTTTAGATAATTTGGATTTTTTAGATTCTTTAGAAATTTTAGATTCTTTAGATTCTTTGGATTTTTTAGATTTTTTAGATTCTTTAGATTCTTTAGATTCTTTAGATTCTTTAGATTCTTTAGATTCTTTAGATTCTTTAGATTCTTTAGATTCTTTAGATTCTTTAGATTCTTTAGATTCTTTAGATTCTTTAGATTCTTTAGATTCTTTAGATTCTTTAGATTCTTTAGATTCTTTAGATTCTTTAGATTCTTTAGATTCTTTAGATTCTTTAGAATAATTAGATTCTTTAGATTCTTTAGTTTCTTTAGAATCATTAGATTCTTTAGATTCTTTAGATTCTTTAGATTCTTTAGATTCTTTAGATTCTTTAGATTCTTTAGATTCTTTAGATTCTTTAGATTATTTAGATTCTTTAGATTTTTTAGATTCTTTAGATTCTTTAGATTCTTTAGATTCTTTAGATTCTTTAGATTCTTTAGATTCTTTAGATTCTTTAGATTCTTTAGATTCTTTAGATTCTTTAGATTCTTTAGATTCTTTAGATTCTATAGATTCTTTAGATTCTTTAGATTCTTTAGATTCTTTAGATTCTTTAGATTCTTTAGATTCTTTAGATTCTTTAGATTCTTTAGATTCTTTAGATTCTTTAGATTCTTTAGATTCTTTAGATACTTTAGATTCTTTAGATTCTTTAGATTCTTTAGATTCTTTAGATTCTTTAGATTCTTTAGATTCTTTAGATTCTTTATATTCTTTAGATTCTTTAGATTCTTTAGATTTTTAGATTCTTTAGATAATTTAGATTCTTTAGATTCTTTAGATTTTTTAGATTCTTTAGATTCTTTAGATTCTTTAGATTCTTTAGATTCTTTAGATTTTTTAGATTCTTTAGATTCTTTAGATTCTTTAGATTCTTTAGATTCTTTAGATTCTTTAGATTCTTTAGATTCTTTAGAATCTTTAGATTTTTTAGATTCTTTAGATTCTTTAGATTCTTTAGATTCTTTAGATCTTTTAGATAATTTGGATTTTTTAGATTCTTTAGAATTTTTAGATTCTTTAGATTCTTTAGATTTTTTAGATTTTTTAGATTCTTTAGATTCTTTAGATTCTTTAGATTCTTTAGATTCTTTAGATTCTTTTCATTTTTTAGATTCTTTAGATTCTTTAGATTCTTTAGATTCTTTAGATTCTTTATATTCTTTAGATTCTTTAGATTCTTTAGATTCTTTATATTCTTTAGATTCTTTAGATTCTTTAGATTCTTTAGATTTTTTAGATACTTTAGATTCTTTAGATTCTTTAGATTCTTTAGATCTTTTAGATAATTTGGATTTTTTAGATTTTTAGAATTTTTAGATTCTTTAGATTCTTTAGATATTTTAGATTTTTTAGATTCTTTAGATTCTTTAGATTCTTTAGATTCTTTAGATTCTTTAGATTCTTTAGAATCATTAGATTCTTTAGATTCTTTAGTTTCTTTAGAATCATTAGATTCTTTAGATTCTTTAGATTCTTTAGATTCTTTAGATTCTTTAGATTCTTTAGATTCTTTAGATTCTTTAGATTCTTTAGATTCTTTAGATTCTTTAGATTCTTTAGATTCTTTAGATTCTTTAGATTCTTTAGATTCTTTAGATTCTTTAGATTCTTTAGATTCTTTAGATTCTTTAGATTCTTTAGATTCTTTAGATTCTTTAGATTCTTTAGATTCTTTATATTCTTTAGATTCTTTAGATTCTTTAGATTCTTTAGATTTTTAGATTCTTTAGATAATTTAGATTCTTTAGATTCTTTAGATTTTTTAGATTCTTTAGATTCTTTAGATTTTTTAGATACTTTAGTTTCTTTAGATTCTTTAGATTTTTTAGATTCTTTAGATTCTTTAGATTTTTTAGATTCTTTAGATTCTTTAGATTCTATAGATTCTTTAGATTCTTTAGATTCTTTATATTCTTTAGATTCATTAGATTCTTTAGATTCTTTAAATTTTTTAGATTCTTTAGATTCTTTAGATTTTTAGATTCTTTAGATAATTTAGATTCTTTAGATTCTTTAGATTTTTTAGATACTTTAGATTCTTTAGATTCTTTAGATTTTTTAGATTCTTTAGATTCTTTAGATTCTTTAGATTCTTTAGATTCTTTAGATTCTTTAGATTCTTTATATTCTTTAGATTCATTAGATTCTTTAGATTCTTTAAATTTTTTAGATTCTTTAGATTCTTTAGATTTATTGGATTCTTTAGATTCTTTAGATACTTTAGATACTTTAGATTCTTTAGATACTTTAGATTCTTTAGATTCTTTAGATTTTTGGATTCTTTAGATTCTTTAGATTATTTAGATTCTTTAGATTCTGTAGATTCTTTAGATTCTTTAGATTCTTTAGATACTTTAGATTCTTTAGTTTCTTTAGATTCTTTAGATTCTTTGGATTCTTTAGATTCTTTAGATTCTTTAGATTCTTTAGATTCTTTAGATTCTTTAGATTCTTTAGATTCTTTAGATTCTTTAGATTCTTTAGATTCTTCAGATTTTTTAGATTCTTTAGGTCTTTTAGATTCTTTAGATTCTTTAGATTTTTAGATTCTTTAGATTCTGTAGATTCTTTAGATTCTTTGGATTCTTTAGATTCTTTAGATTCTTTTGATTCTTTAGATTCTTTAGATTCTTTAGTTTCTTTAGATTCTTTAGATTCTTTAGATTCTTTAGATTCTTTAGATTCTTTAGATTCTTTAGATTCTTTAGATTCTTTAGATTCTTTAGATTCTTTAGAATCTTTAGATTCTTTAGATTCTTTAGATTCATTAGATTCTTTTGATTCTTTAGATTCTTTAGATTCTTTAGATTCTTTGGATTCTTTAGATTCTTTAGATTCTTTAGATTCTTTAGATTCTTTAGATTCTTTAGATTCCTTATATTCTTTAGATCCTTTATATTCTTTAGATTCACTAGATTCTTTAGATTCTTTAGATTCATTAGATTCTTTTGATTCTTTAGATTCTTTAGATTATTTAGATTCTTTAGATTCTTTAGTTTCTTTAGATTCTTTAGATTCTTTAGATTCTTTAGATTCTTTAGATTCTTTAGATTCTTTAGATTCTTTAGATTCTTTAGATTCTTTAGATTCTTTAGATTCTTTAGATTCTTTAGATTCTTTTCTTTAGATTCTTTAGATTCTTTAGATTCTTCAGATTTTTTAGATTCTTTAGATCTTTTAGATTCTTTAGATTCTTTAGATTTTTTAGATTCTTTAGATTCTGTAGATTCTTTAGATTCTTTGGATTCTTTAGATTCTTTAGATTCTTTTGATTCTTTAGATTCTTTAGATTCTTTAGATTCTTTAGAATCTTTAGATACTTTTGATTCTTTAGATTCATTAGATTCTTTAGATTCTTTAGATTCTTTAGATTCTTTTGATTCTTTAGATTCTTTAGATCCTTTAGATTCTTTAGATTCTTTAGATTCTTTAGATTCTTTAGATTATTTAGATTCTTTAGATTCTTTAGTTTCTTTAGATTCTTTAGATTCTTTAGATTCTTTAGATTCTTTAGATTCTTCAGATTTTTTAGATTCTTTAGATCTTTTAGATTCTTTAGATTCTTTAGATTTTTTAGATTTTTTAGATTCTTTAGATTCTTTAGATTCTTTAGATTCTTTAGATTCTTTAGATTCTTTAGATTCATTAGATTCTTCTGATTCTTTAGATTCTTTAGATTCTTTAGATTCTTTAGATTCTTTAGATTCTTTAGATTCTTTAGATTCTTTAGATTCTTTAGATTCATTAGATTCTTCTGATTCTTTAGATTCTATAGATTCTTTAGATTCTTTAGATTCTTTAGATTCTTCAGATTCTTTAGATTCTTTAGATTCTTTAGATTTTTAGATTCATTAGATAATTTAGATTCTTTGGATTCTTTAGATTCTTTAGATTCTTTAGATTCCTTAGATTCTTTAGATTCTTTATATCCTTTAGATTCTTTAGATTCTATAGATTCTTTAGGTTCTTTAGATTCTTTAGATTCTTTAGATTCTTTAGATTCTTTAGATTCTGTAGATTCTTTAGATTTTTTAGATTCTTTAGATTCTTTAGATCCTTTATATACTTTAAATTCTTTAGATTCTTTAGATTCTTTAGATCCTTTAGATTCTTTAGATTCTTTAGATTCTTTAGATTCTTTAAATTCTTTAGATTTTTTAGATTCTTTAGATTCTTTATATTCTTTAGATTCTTTAGATTCTTTAGATTCTTTAGATTCTTTAGATTCTTTAGATTCTTTAGGTTCTTTAGATTCTTTAGATTCTTTAGATTCTTTAGATTCTTTAGATTCTTTAGATTCTTTAGATTCTTCAGATTTTTTAGATTCTTTAGATCTTTTAGATTCTTTAGATTCTTTAGATTTTTTAGATTCTTTAGATTCTTTAGATTCTTTAGATTCTTTGGATTCTTTAGATTCTTTAGATTCTTTAGATTCTTTAGATTCTTTAGATTCTTTAGATTCATTAGATTCTTTTGATTCTTTAGATTCTTTAGATTCTTTAGATTCTTTAGATTCTTTAGATTCTTTAGATTCTTTAGATCTTTTAGATAATTTGGGTCTTTTAGATTCTTTAGATTCTTTAGATTCTTTAGATTCTTTAGATTCTTTAGATTCTTTAGATTCTTTATATTCTTTAGATTCTTTAGATTCTTTAGATTTTTTAGATTTTTTAGATTCTTTAGATTCTTTAGATTCTTTAGATTCTTTAGATTCTTTAGATCTTTTAGATAATTTGGATTTTTTAAATTCTTTAGAATTTTTAGATTCTTTAGATTCTTTAGATTTTTTAGATACTTTAGATTCTTTAGATTCTTTAGATTCTTTAGAATCATTAGATTCTTTAAATTCTTTAGATTCTTTAGATACTTTAGATTCTTTAGATTCTTTAGATTCTTTAGATTTTTTAGATTCTTTGGATTCTTTAGATTCTTTAGATTCTTTAGATTCTTTAGATTCCTTATATTCTTTAGATCCTTTATATTCTTTAGATTCACTAGATTCTTTAGATTCTTTAGATTCTTTAGATTTTTAGATTCTTTAGATAATTTAGATTTTTTAGATTCTTTAGATTCTTTAGATTCTTTAGATTCCTTAAATTCTTTAGATTCTTTATATCCTTTAGATTCTTTAGATTCTATAGATTCTTTAGGTTCTTTAGATTCTTTAGATTCTTTAGATTCTTTAGATTCTTTAGATTCTTTAGATTTTTTAGATTCTTTAGATTCTTTAGATTCTTTGGATTCTTTAGATTCTTTTGATTCTTTATATTCTTTAGATTTTTTAGATTCTTTAGATTCTTTAGATTCTTTAGATTCTTTAGATTCTTTAGATTCTTTGGATTCTTTAGATTCTTTAGATTCTTTAGATTCTTTAGATTCTTTAGATTCTTTAGATTCTTTAGATTCTTTAGATTCTTTAAATCCTTTAGATTCTTTGGATTCTTTAGGTTCTCTAGAATTTTTAGATTCTTTAGAATCTTTAGATTCATTAGATTCTTTAGATTCTTTAGAATCTTTAGATACTTAAGGTTCTTTAGATCCTTTAGATTATTTAGATTCTTTAGATTCTTTAGATTCTTTAGACTCTTTTGATTCTTTAGATTCTTTAGATTCTTTAGATTCTTTAGATTCTTTAGATTCTTTAGTTTCTTTAGATTCATTAGTTTCTTTAGATTCTTTAGATTCTTTAGATACTTTAGATTCTTTAGATTCATTAGATTCTTTAGATTCTTAACATTCTTTAGATTCTTTAGATTCTTTAAATTTTTTAGATTCTTTAGATTCTTTAGATTCATTAGATTCTTTAGATTCTTTAGATTCTTTAGATTCTTTAGATAGTTTAGATTCTTTAGATACTTTAGATTCTTTAGATTCTTTAGATTCTTTAGATTTTTTGGATTCTTTAGAATCTTTAGATCCTTTAGATTCTTTAGAATCTTTAGATTTTTTAGATTCTTTAGTTTCTTTAGATCCTTTGTGTTTTTTAGATTCTTTAGATTCTTTAGATTCTTTAGATTCTTTAGATTCTTTAGATTCTTTAGATTCTTTAGATTCTTTAGATTCTTTAGATTCTTTAGATTCTTTAGATCCTTTAGATTCTTTAGAATCCTTAGATTCTTTAGATTATTTTGATTTTTTAGATTCTTTAATTTCTTTAGATCCTTTGTGTTTTTAGATTCTTTAGATTCTTTAGATTCTTTAGATTCTTTCGATTCTTTAGATTCTTTAGATCTTTTAGATCCTTTGGATTCTTTAGATTCTTTAGAATTTTTAGATTCTTTGGATTCTTTAGGTTCTTTAGTTTCTTTAGATTCTTTAGATTCTTTAGATTCTTTAGATTCTTTAGATTCTTTAGATTCTTTAGATTCTTTAGATTCTTTAGATTCTTTGGATTCTTTAGATCTTTTAGATTCTTTGGATTCTTTAGATTCTTTAGAATTTTTAGATTCTTTAGATTCTTTAGATTCTTTAGTTTCTTTAGATTCTTTAGATTCTTTAGACTCTTTAGATTTTTTAGATTCTTTAGAATCTTTAGATCCTTTAGATTCTTTAGAATCTTTAGATTTTTTAGATTCTTTTGATTTTTTAGATTCTTTAGTTTTTTAGATCCTTTGTGTTTTTTAGATTCTTTAGATTCTTTAGATTCTTTAGATTCTTTAGATTCTTTAGATTCTTTAGATTCTTTAGATTCTTTAGATTCTTTAGATTCTTTAGATTCTTTAGATTCTTTAGATTCTTTAGATTCTTTAGATTCTTTAGATTCTTTAGATTCTTTAGATTCTTTAGATTCTTTAGATTCTTTAGATTCTTTAGATTCTTTAGATTCTTTAGATTCTTTAGATTCTTTATATTCTTTAGATTTTTTAGGTTCTTTAGATTCTTTAGATTCTTTAGATTCTTTAGATTCTTTAGATTCTTTGGATTCTTTAGATTCTTTAGATTCTTTAGATTCTTTAGATTCTTTAGATTCTTTAGATTCTTTAGATTTTTTAGATTCTTTAGATACTTTAGATCCTTTAGATTCTTTGGATTCTTTAGGTTCTTTAGAATTTTTAGATTCTTTAGAATCTTTAGATTCATTAGATTCTTTAGATTCTTTAGAATCTTTAGATACTTAAGATTCTTTAGATCCTTTAGATTATTTAGATTCTTTAGATTCTTTAGATTCTTTAGATTCTTTAGTTACTTTAGATTCTTTAGATTTTTTAGATTCTTTAGATTCTTTAGATACTTTAGATACTTTAGATACTTTAGATTCTTTAGATTCTTTAGATTCTTTAGATTTTTTAGATTCTTTACATTCTTTAGATTCTTTAGATTCTTTAAATTTTTTAGATTCTTTAGATTCCTTAGATTCATTAGATTCTTTAGATTCTTTAGATTCTTCAGATTCTTTAGATTCTTTAGATACTTTCGATTCTTTAGATACTTTAGATTCTTTAGATTCTTTAGATTTTTTAGATTCTTTAGATTCTTTAGATTCTTTAGATTCTTTAGATTCTTTAGATCCTTTAGATTATTTAGATTCTTTAGATTCTTTAGAAGCTTTAGACTCTTTTGATTCTCTAGATTCTTTAGATTCTTTAGATTCTTTAGTTTCTTTAGATTCTTTAGACTTTTTAGATTCTTTAGATTCTTTAGATACTTTAGATTCTTTAGATTCTTTAGATTCTTTAGATTCTTTACATTCTTTAGATTCTTTAGATTCTTTAAATTTTTTAGATTCTTTAGATTCTTTAGATACTTTAGATTCTTTAGATTCTTTAGATTTTTTAGATTCTTTAGATTCTTTAGATTCTTTAGATTCTTTAGATTCTTTAGATTCTTTAGATTTTTTGGATTCTTTAGAATCTTTAGATCCTTTAGATTCTTTAGAATCTTTAGATTTTTTAGATTCTTTTGATTTTTTAGATTCTTTAGTTTCTTTAGATCCTTTGTGTTTTTTAGATTCTTTAGATTCTTTAGATTCTTTAGATTCTTTAGATTCTTTAGATTCTTTAGATTCTTTAGATTCTTTAGATTCTTTAGATTCTTTAGATTCTTTAGATTCTTTAGATTCTTTAGATTCTTTAGATTCTTTAGATTCTTTAGATTCTTTAGATTCTTTAGATTCTTTAAATTCTTTAGATTCTTTAGATCCTTTAGATTCTTTAGATTATTTTGATATTTTAGATTCTTTAGCTCCTTTAGATCCTTTGTGTTTTTAGATTCTTTAGATTCTTTAGATTCTTTAGATTCTTTAGATTCTTTAGATTCTTTAGATTCTTTAGATTCTTTGGATCTTTTAGATTCTTTGGATTCTTTAGATTCTTTAGAATTTTTAGATTCTTTGGATTCTTTTGATTTTTTGGATTCTTTAGTTTTTTAGATCCTTTGTGTTTTTTAGATTCTTTAGATTCTTTAGATTCTTTAGATTCTTTAGATTCTTTAGATTCTTTAGATTCTTTAGATTCTTTAGATTCTTTAGATTCTTTAGATTATTTAGATTCTTTAGATTCTTTAGATTCTTTAGATTCTTTAGATTCTTTAGATTCTTTAGATTCTTTAGATTCTTTAGATTCTTTAGATTCTTTAGATTCTTTAGATTCTTTAGATTCTTTAGATTCTTTAGATTCTTTAGATTCTTTAGATTCTTTAGATTCTTTAGATTCTTTAGATTCTTTAGATTCTTTAGATTCTTTAGATTCTTTAGATTCTTTAGATTCTTTAGATTCTTTAGATTCTTTAGATTCTTTAGATTCTTTAGATTCTTTAGATTCTTTAGATACTTTAGATTCTTTATATTCTTTAGTTTTTTTAGATTCTTTAGATTCTTTAGATTCTTTAGATTCTTTAGATTCTTTAGATTCTTTGGATTCTTTAGATTCTTTAGATTCTTTAGATTCTTTAGATTCTTTAGATTCTTTAGATTCTTTAGATTCTTTAGATTCTTTAGATTCTTTAGATTCTTTAGATCCTTTAGATTTTTTGGATTCTTTAGGTTCTTTAGAATTTTTAGATTCTTTAGAATCTTTATATTCATTAGATTCTTTAGATTCTTTAGAATCTTTAGATACTTAAGATTCTTTAGATCCTTTAGATTATTTAGATTCTTTAGATTCTTTAGATTCTTTAGACTCTTTTGATTCTTTAGATTCTTTAGATTCTTTAGATTCTTTAGATTCTTTAGATTCTTTAGATTCTTTAGATTCTTTAGATTCTTTAGTTTCTTTAGATTCTTTAGATTTTTTAGATTCTTTAGATTCTTTAGATACTTTAGATTCTTAAGATTCTTTAGATTCTTTAGATTCTTTAGATTCTTTAGATTCTTTAGATTCTTTAGATTCTTTAGATTCTTTAGATTCTTTAGATTCTTTATATTCTTTAGATTCTTTAGATTCTTTAGATTCTTTAGATTCTTTAGATCCTTTAGATTCTTTTGTTCCTTTAGGTTCTTTAGAATTTTTAGAATCTTTGGATTCTTTAAATATTTTAGATTCTTTACATTCTTTAGATTTTTTAGATTCTTTAAATTCTTTAGATTCTTTAGATTCTTTAGATTCTTTAGATTCTTTAGATTCTTTAGATTCTTTGGATTCTTTAGAATCTTTAGATCCTTTAGATTCTTTAGATTCTTTAGATTCTTTAGATTCTTTAGATTCTTTAGATTCTTTAGATTCTTTAGATTCTTTAGATTCTTTAGATTCCTTAGATTCTTTAGATTCTTTAGATTCTTTAGATTCTTTAGATTCTTTAGTTTCTTGAGATTCTTTAGATTCTTTAGATTCTTTAGATCCTTTAGATTCTTTGGATTCTTTAGGTTCTTTAGAATTTTTAGATTCTTTAGTTTCTTTAGATTCTTTAGATTCTTTAGATTCTTTAGATTCTTTAGATTCTTTAGATTCTTTAGATTCTTTAGATTCTTTAGATTCTTTAGATTCTTTAGATTCATTAGATTCTTTAGATTTTTTAGATTCTTTAGATACTTTAGATTCATTAGATTCTTTAGATTCTTTAGATTCTTTAGATTCTTTAGATTCTTTAGATTCTTTAGATTCTTTAGATACTTTAGATTCTTTAGATTCTTTAGATTCTTTATATTTTTAGATTCTTTAGATTCTTTAGATTCTTTAGATTCTTTAGATTTTTTAGATTCTTTAGATTCTTTAGATTCTTTAGATTCTTTAGATTCTTTAGAATCTTTAGATTCTTTAGATTCTTTAGATTCTTTAGATTCTTTAGATTCTTTAGAATTTTTAGAATCTTTAGATACTTTAGATTCTTTAGATTCATTAGATTCTTTGGATTCATTAGATTCTTTTGATTCTTTAGATTCTTTAGATTCTTTAAATTCTTTAGATTCTTTAGATTCTTTAGATTCTTTAGATTCTTTAGATTTTTTAGATTCTTTAGATACTTTAGATTCATTAGATTCTTTAGATTCTTTAGATTCTTTAGATTCTTTAGATTCTTTAGATTCTTTAGATTCTTTAGATTCTTTAGATTCTTTAGATTCTTTATATTCTTTAGATTCTTTAGATTCTTTAGATTTTTTAGATTCTTTAGATTCTTTAGAATCTTTAGATTCTTTAGATTCTTTAGAATCTTTAGATTCTTTAGATTCTTTAGATTCTTTAGATTCTTTAGATTCTTCAGATTTTTTAGATTCTTTAGATCTTTTAGATTCTTTAGATACTTTAGATTTTTTAGATTCTTTAGATTCTTTAGATTCTTTAGATTCTTTGGATTCTTTAGATTCTTTAGATTCTTTAGATTCTTTAGATTCTTTAGATTCTTTAGATTCTTTAGATTCTTTAGATTCTTTAGATTCTTTAGATTCATTAGATTCTTTTGATTCTTTAGATTCTTTAGATTCTTTAGATTTTTTAGATTCTTTAGATTCTTTAGATTCCTTAGATCTTTTAGATAATTTGGATCTTTTAGATTCTTTAGATTATTTAGATTCTTTAGATTCTTTAGATTCTTTAGATTCTTTAGATTCTTTAGATTCTTTAGATTCTTTAGATCCTTTAGATTCTTTAGATTCTTTAGATTCTTTAGATTCTTTAGATTCTTTAGATTCTTTAGATTCTTTAGATTCATTGGATTCTTTTGATTCTTTAGATTCTTTAGATTCTTTAGATACTTTAGATTCTTTAGATTCTTTAGATTTTTTAGATTCTTTAGATTCTTTAGGTTCTTTAGATTCTTTAGATTCTTTAGTTTCTTTAGATTCTTTAGATTTTTTAGATTCTTTAGATACTTTAGATTCTTTAGATTCTTTAGATTCTTTAGATTCTTTAGATTCTTTAGATTCTTTAGATTCTTTAGATTCTTTAGATTCTTTAGATTCTTTAGATTCTTTAGATTCCTTAGATTCTTTAGATTCTTTAGATTCTTTAGATTCTTTAAATTCTTTAGATTCTTTAGATTCTTTAGATTCTTTAGATTCTTTAGATTCTTTAGATTCTTTAGATTCTTTAGATTCTTTATATTCTTTAGATTCTTTAGATTCTTTAGATTCTTTAGATTCTTTAGATTCTTTAGATTCTTTGGATTCTTTGGATTCTTTGGGTTCTTTAGAATTTTTAAATATTTTAGAATTTTTAGATTCTTTAGATTCTTTAGATCCTTTAGATTCTTTAGAATCTTTAGATACTTTAGATTCTTTAGATTCATTAGATTCTTTGGATTCATTAGATTCTTTTGATTCTTTAGATTCTTTAGATTATTTAGATTCTTTAGATACTTTAGATTCTTTAGATTCTTTAGATTCTTTAGATTCTTTAGATTCTTTAGATTCTTTAGATTTTTTAGATTCTTTTGATACTTTAGATTCTTTAGATTCTTTAGATTCTTTAGATTCTTTAGATTCTTTAGATTCTTTAGATTCTTTAGATTCTTTAGATTCTTTAGATTCTTTAGATTCTTTAGATTCTTTAGATTCTTTAGATTCTTTAGATTCTTTAGATTCTTTAGATTCTTTAGATTCTTTAGATTCTTTAGATTCTTTAGATTCTTTAGATTCTTTAGATTCTTTAGATTCTTTAGATTCTTTAGATTCTTTAGATTCTTTAGATTCTTTAGATTCTTTAGATTCTTTAGACTCTTTAGATTTTTTAGATTCTTTATATTCTTTAGATTCTTTAGTTTCTTCAGATTCTTTAGATTCTTTGGATTTTTTAGATTCTTTAGATTCTTTATATTCTTTAGATTCTATAGATTCTTTAGATTCTTTAGATTCTTTAGATTCTTTAGATTCTTTAGATTCTTCAGATTTTTTAGATTCTTTAGATCTTTTAGATTCTTTAGATTCTTTAGATTTTTTAGATTCTTTGGATTCTTTAGATTCTTTAGATTCTTTAGATTCTTCAGATTCTTTAGATTCTTTATATTCTTTAGATTCTTTAGATTCTTTAGATTCTTTAGATTTTTTAGATTCTTTAGATTCTTTAGATTCTTTAGATTCTTTAGATCTTTTAGATAATTTGGATTTTTTAGATTCTTTAGAATTTTTAGATTCTTTAGATTCTTTAGATTTTTTAGAAACTTTAGATACTTTAGATTCTTTAGATTCTTTAGAATCATTAGATTTTTTAGATTCTTTAGATTCTTTAGATACTTTAGATTCTTTAGATTCTTTAGATTCTTTAGATACTTTGGATTCTTTAGATTCTTTAGATTCTTTAGATTCTTTAGATTCTTTAGATTCTTTAGATTCTTTAGATTCTTTAGATTCCTTATATTCTTTAGATCCTTTATATTCTTTAGATTCACTAGATTCTTTAGATTCTTTAGATTCTTTAGATTTTTAGATTCTTTAGATAATTCAGATTCTTTAGATTCTTTAGATTATTTAGATTCCTTAGATTCTTTAGATTCTTTATATCCTTTAGATTCTTTAGATTCTATAGATTCTTTAGGTTCTTTAGATTCTTTAGATTCTTTAGATTCTTTAGATTCTTTAGATTCTTTAGATTCTTTAGATTTTTTAGATTCTTTAGATTCTTTAGATCCTTTATATACTTTAAATTCTTTAGATTCTTTAGATTCTTTAGATCCTTTAGATTCTTTAGATTCTTAGATTCTTTAGATTCTTTAAATTCTTTAGATTCTTTAGATTCTTTAGATTTTTATATTCTTTAGATTCTTTAGATTCTTTAAATTCTTTAGATTCCTTATATTCTTTAGATCCTTTATATTCTTTAGATTCATTAGATTCTTTAGATTCTTTAGATTTTTTAAATTCTTTAGATTCTTCAGATTCTTTAGATTCTTTAGATTCTTTAGATTCTTTAGATCCTTTAGATTCTTTAGATTCTTTAGATTCTTTGGATTCTTTAGATTCTTTAGATTCTTTAGATTCTTTAGATTTTTTAGATTCTTTAGATTCTTTAGATTCTTTGGATTCTTTCGATTCTTTAGATTCTTTAGATTCTTTAGATTCTTTAGATTCTTTAGATTCTTTAGATTCTTTAGATTCTTTAGATTCTTTAGATTCTTTAGATTCTTTAGATTCTTTAGATTCTTTATATTCTTTAGATTCTTTAGATTCTTTAGATTCTTTAGATTTTTTAGATTTTTTAGATTCTTTAGATTCTTTAGATTCTTTAGATTCTTTAGGTTCTTTAGATTCTTTAGATTCTTTAGATTCTTTAGATTCTTTAGATTCTTTAGATTCTTTAGATTCTTTAGATTCTTCAGATTATTTAGATTCTTTAGATCTTTTAGATTCTTTAGATTCTTTAGATTTTTTAGATTCTTTAGATTCTTTAGATTCTTTGGATTCTTTAGATTCTTTAGATTCTTTAGATTCTTTAGATTCTTTAGATTCTTTAGATTCTTTAGATTCTTTAGATTCTTTAGATTTTTTAGATCCTTTAGATTCTTTAGATTCTTTAGATTCTTTAGATTCATTAGATTCTTTTGATTCTTTAGATTCTTTGGATTTTTTAGATTCTTTAGATTCTTTAGATTCTTTAGATTCTTTAGATTTTTTAGATTCTTTAGATTCTTTAGATTCTTTAGATTCTTTGGATTTTTTAGATTCTTTAGATTCTTTAGATTCTTTAGATTCTTTAGATTCTTTAGATTCATTAGATTCTTTTGATTCTTTAGATTCTTTAGATTCTTTAGATTCTTTAGATTCTTTAGATTTTTAGATAATTTGGATCTTTTAGATTCTTTAGATTCTTTAGATTCTTTAGATTCTTTAGATTCTTTAGATTCTTTAGATTCTTTAGATTCTTTAGATTCTTTAGATTCTTTAGATTCTTTAGATTCTTTAGATTCTTTAGATTTTTTAAATTCTTTAGATTCTTTAGATTCTTTAGATTCTTTAGATTCTTTAGGTTCTTTAGATTCTTTAGATTCTTTAGATTCTTTAGATTCTTTAGATTCTTTAGATTCTTTAGATTCTTCAGATTATTTAGATTCTTTAGATCTTTTAGATTTTTTAGATTCTTTAAATTTTTTAGATTCTTTAGATTCTTTAGATTCTTTAGATTCTTTGGATTCTTTAGATTCTTTAGATTCTTTAGATTCTTTAGATTCTTTAGATTCTTTAGATTCTTTAGATTCTTTAGATTCTTTAGATTCTTTAGATTCTTTAGATTCTTTAGATTCTTTAGATTCTTTAGATTCTTTAGATTCTTTAGATTCTTTAGATTCTTTAGATTCTTTAGATTCTTTAGATTCTTTAGATTCTTTAGATTCTTTAGATTCTTTAGATTCTTTAGATTCTTTAGATTCTTTAGATTCTTTAGATTCTTTAGATTCTTTAGATTCTTTAGATTCATTAGATTCTTTTGATTCTTTAGATTTTTTAGATTCTTTAGATTCTTTAGATTCTTTGGATTCTTTAGATTCTTTAGATTCTTTAGATTCTTTAGATTCTTTAGATTCTTTAGATTCTTTAGATTCTTTAGATTCTTTAGATTCATTAGATTCTTTAGATTCTTTAGATTCTTTAGATTCTTTATATTCTTTAGATTCTTTAGATTCTTTAGATTCTTTAGATTCTTTGGATTCTTTAGATTCTTTAGATTTTTTAGATTCTTTAGATTCTTTAGATTCTTTAGATTCATTAGATTCTTCAGAGTTTTTAGATTCTTTAGATCTTTTAGATTCTTTAGATTCTTTAGAATTTTTAGATTCTTTAGATTCTTTAGATTTTTTAGAAATTTTTAGATTCTTTAGATTCTTTAGATTCTTTAGAATCATTAGATTTTTTAGATTCTTTAGATTCTTTAGATACTTTAGATTCTTTAGATTCTTTAGATTCTTTAGATTCTTTAGATTTTTTAGATTCTTTAGATTCTTTAGATCCTTTATATACTTTAAATTCTTTAGATTCTTTAGATTCTTTAGATTCTTTAGATTCTTTAGATTCTTTAGATTCTTTAGATTCTTTAGATTCTTTAGATTCTTTAGATTCTTCAGAGTTTTTAGATTCTTTAGATCTTTTAGATTCTTTAGATTCTTTAGAATTTTTAGATTCATTAGATTCTTTAGATTTTTTAGAAACTTTAGATTCTTTAGATTCTTTAGATTCTTTAGAATCATTAGATTTTTTAGATTCTTTAGATTCTTTAGATACTTTAGATTCTTTAGATTCTTTAGATTCTTTAGATTCTTTGGATTCTTTAGATTTTTTAGATTCTTTAGATTCTTTAGATTCTTTAGATTCTTTAGATTCTTTAGATTCTTTAGATTCCTTATATTCTTTAGATCCTTTATATCCTTTAGATTCACTAGATTGTTTAGATTCTTTGGATCCTTTAGATTTTTAGATTCTTTAGATAATTTAGATTCTTTAGATTCTTTAGATTCTTTAGATTCCTTAGATTCTTTAGATTCTTTATATCCTTTAGATTCTTTAGATTCTATAGATTCTTTAGGTTCTTTAGATTCTTTAGATTCTTTAGATTCTTTAGATTCTTTAGATTCTTTAGATTCTTTAGATTTTTTAGATTCTTTAGATTCTTTAGATCCTTTATATACTTTAAATTCTTTAGATTCTTTAGATTCTTTAGATCCTTTAGATTCTTTGGATTCTTTAGATTCTTTAGATTCTTTAAATTCTTTAGATTCTTTAGATTCTTTAGATTCTTTATATTCTTTAGATTCTTTAGATTCTTTAGATTCTTTAGATTCTTTAGATTCCTTATATTCTTTAGATCCTTTATATTCTTTAGATTCATTAGATTCTTTAGATTCTTTAGATTTTTTAAATTCTTTAGATTCTTCAGATTCTTTAGATTCTTTAGATTCTTTAGATCCTTTAGATTCTTTAGATTCTTTAGATTCTTTGGATTCTTTAGATTCTTTAGATTCTTTAGATTCTTTAGATTTTTTAGATTCTTTAGATTCTTTAGATTCTTTGGATTCTTTAGATTCTTTAGATTCTTTAGATTCTTTAGATTCTTTAGATTCTTTAGATTCTTTAGATTCTTTGGATTCTTTAGATTCTTTAGATTCTTTAGATTCTTTAGATTCTTTAGATTCTTTAGATTCTTTATATTCTTTAGATTCTTTAGATTCTTTAGATTCTTTAGATTCTTTAGATTTTTTAGATTCTTTAGATTCTTTAGATTCTTTAGATTCTTTAGATTCTTTAGGTTCTTTAGATTCTTTAGATTCTTTAGATTCTTTAGATTCTTTAGATTCTTTAGATTCTTTAGATTCTTTAGATTCTTTAGATTCTTTAGATTCTTCAGAGTTTTTAGATTCTTTAGATCTTTTAGATTCTTTAGATCCTTTAGATTTTTTAGATTCTTTAGATTCTTTAGATTCTTTGGATTCTTTAGATTCTTTAGATTCTTTAGATTCTTTAGATTCTTTAGATTCTTTAGATTCTTTAGATTCTTTAGATTCTTTAGATTCTTTAGATTCATTAGATTCTTTTGATTTTTTTAGATTCTTTGGATTTTTTAGATTCTTTAGATTCTTTAGTTTCTTTAGATTCTTTAGATTTTTTAGATTCTTTAGATTCTTTAGATTCTTTAGATTCTTTGGATTTTTTAGATTCGTTAGATTCTTTAGATTCTTTAGATTCTTTAGATTCATTAGATTCTTTTGATTCTTTTGATTCTTTAGATTCTTTAGATTCTTTAGATTCTTTAGATTCTTTAGATTCTTTAGATTCTTTAGATTCTTTAGATTCTTTAGATTCTTTAGATTCTTTAGATTCTTTAGATTCTTTAGATTCTTTAGATTCTTTAGATTCTTTAGATTCTTTAGATTCTTTAGATTCTTTAGATTCATTAGATTCTTTTGATTCTTTAGATTTTTTAGATTCTTTAGATTCTTTAGATTCTTTGGATTCTTTAGATTCTTTAGATTCTTTAGATTCTTTAGATTCTTTAGATTCTTTAGATTCTTTAGATTCTTTAGATTCTTTAGATTCTTTAGATTCTTTAGATTCTTTAGATTTTTTAGATTCTTTAGATTCTTTATATTCTTTAGATTCTTTAGATTCTTTAGATTCTTTAGATTCTTTGGATTCTTTAGATTCTTTAGATTTTTTAGATTCTTTAGATTCTTTAGATTCATTAGATTCTTCAGAGTTTTTAGATTCTTTAGATCTTTTAGATTCTTTAGATTCTTTAGAATTTTTAGATTCTTTAGATTCTTTAGATTTTTTAGAAACTTTAGATTCTTTAGATTCTTTAGATTCTTTAGAATCATTAGATTTTTTAGATTCTTTAGATTCTTTAGATACTTTAGATTCTTTAGATTCTTTAGATTCTTTAGATTCTTTAGATTCTTTAGATTTTTTAGATTCTTTAGATTCTTTAGATCCTTTATATACTTTAAATTCTTTAGATTCTTTAGATTCTTTAGATTCTTTAGATTCTTTAGATTCTTTAGATTCTTTAGATTCTTTAGATTCTTTAGATTCTTTAGATTCTTTAGATTCTTTAGATTCTTTAGATTCTTCAGAGTTTTTAGATTCTTTAGATCTTTTAGATTCTTTAGATTCTTTAGAATTTTTAGATTCTTTAGATTCTTTAGATTTTTTAGAAACTTTAGATTCTTTAGATTCTTTAGATTCTTTAGATTCTTTAGAATCATTAGATTTTTTAGATTCTTTAGATTCTTTAGATACTTTAGATTCTTTAGATTCTTTAGATTCTTTAGATTCTTTGGATTCTTTAGATTCTTTAGATTCTTTAGATTCTTTAGATTCTTTAGATTCTTTAGATTCTTTAGATTCTTTGGATTCCTTATATTCTTTGGATCCTTTATATTCTTTAGATTCACTAGATTGTTTAGATTCTTTAGATCCTTTAGATTTTTAGATTCTTTAGATAATTTAGATTCTTTAGATTCTTTAGATTCTTTAGATTCCTTAGATTCTTTAGATTCTTTATATCCTTTAGATTCTTTAGATTCTATAGATTCTTTAGGTTCTTTAGATTCTTTAGATTCTTTAGATTCTTTAGATTCTTTAGATTTTTTAGATTCTTTAGATTCTTTAGATCCTTTATATACTTTAAATTCTTTAGATTCTTTAGATTCTTTAGATCCTTTAGATTCTTTGGATTCTTTAGATTCTTTAGATTCTTTAAATTCTTTAGATTCTTTAGATTCTTTAGATTCTTTATATTCTTTAGATTCTTTAGATTCTTTAGATTCTTTAGATTCTTTAGATTCCTTATATTCTTTAGATCCTTTATATTCTTTGGATTCATTAGATTCTTTAGATTCTTTAGATTTTTTAAATTCTTTAGATTCTTCAGATTCTTTAGATTCTTTAGATTCTTTAGATCCTTTAGATTCTTTAGATTCTTTAGATTCTTTGGATTCTTTAGATTCTTTAGATTCTTTAGATTCTTTAGATTTTTTAGATTCTTTAGATTCTTTAGATTCTTTGGATTCTTTAGATTCTTTAGATTCTTTAGATTCTTTAGATTCTTTAGATTCTTTAGATTCTTTAGATTCTTTGGATTCTTTAGATTCTTTAGATTCTTTAGATTCTTTAGATTCTTTAGATTCTTTAGATTCTTTAGATTCTTTATATTCTTTAGATTCTTTAGATTCTTTAGATTCTTTAGATTCTTTAGATTTTTTAGATTCTTTAGATTCTTTAGATTCTTTAGATTCTTTAGGTTCTTTAGATTCTTTAGATTCTTTAGATTCTTTAGATTCTTTAGATTCTTTAGATTCTTTAGATTCTTTAGATTCTTCAGAGTTTTTAGATTCTTTAGATCTTTTAGATTCTTTAGATTCTTTAGATTTTTTAGATTCTTTAGATTCTTTAGATTCTTTGGATTCTTTAGATTCTTTAGATTCTTTAGATTCTTTAGATTCTTTAGATTCTTTAGATTCTTTAGATTCTTTAGATTCTTTAGATTCTTTAGATTCTTTAGATTCTTTAGATTCTTTAGATTCTTTAGATTCTTTAGATTCATTAGATTCTTTTGATTCTTTAGATTTTTTAGATTCTTTAGATTCTTTAGATTCTTTAGATCTTTTAGATTCTTTAGATTCTTTAGATTCTTTAGATTCTTTAGATTCTTTAGATTCTTTAGATTCTTTAGATTCTTTAGATTCTTTAGATTCTTTAGATTCTTTAGATTCTTTAGATTCTTTAGATTCTTTAGATTCTTTAGATTCTTTAGATTCTTTAGATTCTTTAGATTTTTTAGATTCTTTAGATTCTTTAGATTCTTTAGATTCTTTAGATTCTTTAGGTTCTTTAGATTCTTTAGATTCTTTAGATTCTTTAGATTCTTTAGATTCTTTAGATTCTTTAGATTCTTCAGATTATTTAGATTCTTTAGATCTTTTAGATTCTTTAGATTCTTTAGATTTTTTAGATTCTTTAGATTCTTTAGATTCTTTAGATTCTTTGGATTCTTTAGATTCTTTAGATTCTTTAGATTCTTTAGATTCTTTAGATTCTTTAGATTCTTTAGATTCTTTAGATTCTTTAGATTCTTTAGATTCTTTAGATTCTTTAGATTCTTTAGATTCTTTAGATTCTTTAGATTCTTTAGATTCTTTAGATTCTTTAGGTTCTTTAGATTCTTTAGATTCATTAGATTCTTTTGATTCTTTAGATTTTTTAGATTCTTTAGATTCTTTAGATTCTTTGGATTCTTTAGATTCTTTAGATTCTTTAGATTCTTTAGATTCTTTAGATTCTTTAGTTTCTTTAGATTCTTTAGATTCTTTAGATTCTTTAGATTCTTTAGATTCTTTAGATTCTTTAGATTCTTTAGATACTTTAGATTCTTTATATTCTTTAGATTCTTTAGATTCTTTAGATTCTTTAGATTTTTTAGATTCTTTAGATTCTTTAGATTCTTTAGATTCTTTAGATTCTTTAGGTTCTTTAGATTCTTTAGATTCTTTAGATTCTTTAGATTCTTTAGATTCTTTAGATTCTTCAGATTATTTAGATTCTTTAGATCTTTTAGATTCTTTAGATTCTTTAGATTTTTTAGATTCTTTAGATTCTTTAGATTCTTTAGATTCTTTGGATTCTTTAGATTCTTTAGATTTTTTAGATTCTTTAGATTCTTTAGATTCTTTAGATTCTTTAGATTCTTTAGATTCTTTATATTCTTTAGATTCATTAGATTCTTTTGATTCGTTAGATTCTTTAGATTCTTTAGATTCTTTAGATTCTTTAGATCTTTTAGATAATTTGGATCTATTAGATTCTTTAGATTCTTTAGATTCTTTAGATTCTTTAGATTCTTTAGATTCTTTAGATTCTTTATATTCTTTAGATTCTTTAGATTCTTTAGATTCTTTAGATTTTATAGATTCTTTAGATTCTTTAGATTCTTTAGATTCTTTAGATTCTTTAGATTCTTTAGATTCTTTAGATTCTTTAGATCTTTTAGATAATTTGGATTTTTTAGATTCTTTAGAAATTTTAGATTCTTTAGATTCTTTAGATTTTTTAGATACTTTAGATTCTTTAGATTCTTTAGATTCTTTAGAATCATTAGATTCTTTAGATTCTTTAGATTCTTTAGAAACTTTAGATTCTTTATATTCTTTAGATTCTTTAGATTCTTTAGATTCTTTAGATTCTTTGGATTCTTTAGATTCTTTAGATTCTTTAGATTCTTTAGATTCTTTAGATTCTTTAGATTCTTTAGATTCCTTATATTCTTTAGATCCTTTATATTCTTTAGATTCACTAGATTCTTTAGATTCTTTAGATTCTTTAGATTTTTAGATTCTTTAGATAATTTAGATTCTTTAGATTCTTTAGATTCTTTAGATTCTTTAGATTCTTTAGATTCTTTAGATTCTTTAGATTCCTTAGATTCTTTAGATTCCTAATATTCTTTAGATCCTTTAGATTCTATAGATTCTTTAGGTTCTTTAGATTTTTTAGATTCTTTAGATTCTTTAGATTCTTTTGATTCTTTAGATTTTTTAGATTCTTTAGATTCGTTAGATCCTTTATATACTTTAAATTCTTTAGATTCTTTAGATTCTTTAGATCCTTTAGATTCTTTAGATTCTTTAGATTCTTTAGATTCTTTAGATTCTTTAAATTCTTTAGATTCTTTAGATTCTTTAGTTTCTTTATATTCTTTAGATTCTTTAGATTCTTTAGATTCTTTAGATTCCTTATATTCTTTAGATCCTTTATATTCTTTAGATTCATTAGATTCTTTAGATTCTTTAGATTCTTTAGATTTTTTAAATTCTTTAGATTCTTCAGATTCTTTAGATTCTTTAGATTCTATAGATTCTTTAGATTCTTTAGATTCTTTAGATTCTTTAGATTCTTTATATTCTTTAGATTCTTTAGATTCTTTAGATTCTTTAGATTTTTTAGATTCTTTAGATTCTTTAGATTCTTTAGATTCTTTAGATTCTTTAGGTTCTTTAGATTCTTTAGATTCTTTAGATTCTTTAGATTCTTTAGATTCTTTAGATTCTTCAGATTATTTAGATTCTTTAGATCTTTTAGATTCTTTAGATTCTTTAGATTTTTTAGATTCTTTAGATTCTTTAGATTCTTTAGATTCTTTGGATTCTTTAGATTCTTTAGATTCTTTAGATTCTTTAGATTCTTTAGATTCTTTAGATTCTTTAGATTCTTTAGATTCTTTAGATTCTTTAGATTCATTAGATTCTTTTGATTCTTTAGATTCTTTAGATTCTTTAGATTCTTTAGATTCTTTAGATCTTTTAGATAATTTGGATCTTTTAGATTCTTTAGATTCTTTAGATTCTTTAGATTCTTTAGATTCTTTAGATTCTTTAGATTCTTTAGATTCTTTAGATTCTTTATTTTCTTTAGATTCTTTAGATTCTTTAGATTCTTTAGATTCTTTAGATTTTTTAGATTCTTTAGATTCTTTAGATTCTTTAGATTCTTTAGATCTTTTAGATAATTTGGATTTTTTAGATTCTTTAGAAATTTTAGATTCTTTAGATTCTTTAGATTTTTTAATTACTTTAGATTCTTTAGATTCTTTAGATTCTTTAGATTCTTTAGAATCATTAGATTCTTTAGATTCTTTAGATTCTTTAGAAATTTTAGATTCTTTAGATTCTTTAGATTCTTTAGATTCTTTAGATTCTTTGGATTCTTTAGATTCTTTAGATTCTTTAGATTCTTTAGATTCTTTAGATTCTTTAGATTCTTTAGATTCTTTAGATTTTATAGATTCTTTAGATTCTTTAGATTCTTTAGATTCTTTAGATTCTTTAGATTCTTTAGATTCTTTAGATCTTTTAGATAATTTGGATTTTTTAGATTCTTTAGAAATTTTAGATTCTTTAGATTCTTTAGATTTTTTAGATACTTTAGATTCTTTAGATTCTTTAGATTCTTTAGAATCATTAGATTCTTTAGATTCTTTAGATTCTTTAGAAACTTTAGATTCTTTATATTCTTTAGATTCTTTAGATTCTTTAGATTCTTTAGATTCTTTGGATTCTTTAGATTCTTTAGATTCTTTAGATTCTTTAGATTCTTTAGATTCTTTAGATTCTTTAGATTCCTTATATTCTTTAGATCCTTTATATTCTTTAGATTCACTAGATTCTTTAGATTCTTTAGATTCTTTAGATTTTTAGATTCTTTAGATAATTTAGATTCTTTAGATTCTTTAGATTCTTTAGATTCTTTAGATTCTTTAGATTCTTTAGATTCTTTAGATTCCTTAGATTCTTTAGATTCCTAATATTCTTTAGATCCTTTAGATTCTATAGATTCTTTAGGTTCTTTAGATTTTTTAGATTCTTTAGATTCTTTAGATTCTTTTGATTCTTTAGATTTTTTAGATTCTTTAGATTCGTTAGATCCTTTATATACTTTAAATTCTTTAGATTCTTTAGATTCTTTAGATCCTTTAGATCCTTTAGATTCTTTAGATTCTTTAGATTCTTTAGATTCTTTAGATTCTTTAAATTCTTTAGATTCTTTAGATTCTTTAGTTTCTTTATATTCTTTAGATTCTTTAGATTCTTTAGATTCTTTAGATTCCTTATATTCTTTAGATCCTTTATATTCTTTAGATTCATTAGATTCTTTAGATTCTTTAGATTTTTTAAATTCTTTAGATTCTTCAGATTCTTTAGATTCTTTAGATTCTATAGATTCTTTAGTTTCTTTAGATTCTTTAGATTCTTTAGATTCTTTATATTCTTTAGATTCTTTAGATTCTTTAGATTCTTTAGATTTTTTAGATTCTTTAGATTCTTTAGATTCTTTAGATTCTTTAGATTCTTTAGGTTCTTTAGATTCTTTAGATTCTTTAGATTCTTTAGATTCTTTAGATTCTTTAGATTCTTCAGATTATTTAGATTCTTTAGATCTTTTAGATTCTTTAGATTCTTTTGATTCTTTAGATTTTTTAGATTCTTTAGATTCTTTAGATTCTTTAGATTCTTTGGATTCTTTAGATTCTTTAGATTCTTTAGATTCTTTAGATTCTTTAGATTCTTTAGATTCTTTAGATTCTTTAGATTCTTTAGATTCTTTAGATTCTTTAGATTCATTAGATTCTTTTGATTCTTTAGATTCTTTAGATTCTTTAGATTCTTTAGATTCTTTAGATCTTTTAGATAATTTGGATCTTTTAGATTCTTTAGATTCTTTAGATTCTTTAGATTCTTTAGATTCTTTAGATTCTTTAGATTCTTTAGATTCTTTAGATTCTTTATTTTCTTTAGATTCTTTAGATTCTTTAGATTCTTTAGATTCTTTAGATTTTTTAGATTCTTTAGATTCTTTAGATTCTTTAGATTCTTTAGATCTTTTAGATAATTTGGATTTTTTAGATTCTTTAGAAATTTTAGATTCTTTAGATTCTTTAGATTTTTTAAATACTTTAGATTCTTTAGATTCTTTAGATTCTTTAGAATCATTAGATTCTTTAGATTCTTTAGATTCTTTAGAAATTTTAGATTCTTTAGATTCTTTAGATTCTTTAGATTCTTTAGATTCTTTGGATTCTTTAGATTCTTTAGATTCTTTAGATTCTTTAGATTCTTTAGATTCTTTAGATTCTTTAGATTCCTTATATTCTTTAGATCCTTTATATTCTTTAGATTCACTAGATTCTTTAGATTCTTTAGATTCTTTAGATTTTTAGATTCTTTAGATAATTTAGATTCTTTAGATTCTTTAGATTCTTTAGATTCTTTAGATTCTTTAGATTCCTTAGATTCTTTAGATCCTTTATATCCTTTAGATTCTTTAGATTCTATAGATTCTTTAGGTTCTTTAGATTTTTTAGATTCTTTAGATTCTTTAGATTCTTTTGATTCTTTAGATTTTTTAGATTCTTTAGATTCTTTAGATCCTTTATATACTTTAAATTCTTTAGATTCTTTAGATTCTTTAGATCCTTTAGATTCTTTAGATTCTTTAGATTCTTTAGATTCTTTAAATTCTTTAGATTCTTTAGATTCTTTAGATTCTTTATA
This sequence comes from Aethina tumida, assembly GCF_024364675.1. Classification (NCBI taxonomy): domain Eukaryota; kingdom Metazoa; phylum Arthropoda; class Insecta; order Coleoptera; family Nitidulidae; genus Aethina; species Aethina tumida. The sequence continues at coordinate 3,111,972 of NC_065442.1, forward strand.
TTCTTTAGATTCTTTAGATTCTTTAGATTCTTTAGATTCCTTATATTCTTTAGATCCTTTATATTCTTTAGATTCATTAGATTCTTTAGATTCTTTAGATTCTTTAGATTTTTTAAATTCTTTAGATTCTTCAGATTCTTTAGATTCTTTAGATTCTTTAGATTCTTTAGATTCTTTAAATTCTTTAGATTCTTTAGATTCTTTAGATTCTTCAGATTCTTTAGATTCTTTATATTCTTTAGATTCTTTAGATACTTTAGATTCTTTAGATACTTTAGATTCTTTAGATTCTTTAGATTCTTTAGATTCTTTAGATTCTTTAGATTCTTTAGATTCTTTAGATTCTTTAGATTCTTTAGATTCTTTAGATCCTTTAGATTCTTTAGATTCTTTAGATTATTTAGATTCTTTAGATTCTTTAGATTCTTTAGATTCTTTAGATTCTTTAGATTCTTTAGATTCTTTAGATTCTTTAGATTCTTTAGATTCTTTAGATTCTTTAGATTCTTTAGATTCTTTAGATTCTTCAGATTTTTTAGATTCTTTAGATCTTTTAGATTCTTTAGATTCTTTAGATTTTTTAGATTCTTTAGATTCTTTGGATTCTTTGGATTCTTTAGATTCTTTAGATTCTTTAGATTCTTTAGATTCTTTAGATTCTTTAGATTCATTAGATTCTTTTGATTCTTTAGATTCTTTAGATTCTTTAGATTCTTTAGATTCTTTAGATTCTTTAGATTCTTTAGATTCTTTAGATTCTTTAGATTCTTTAGATCTATTAGATAATTTGGATCTTTTAGATTCTTTAGATTATTTAGATTCTTTAGATTCTTTAGATTCTTTAGATTCTTTAGATTCTTTAGATTCTCAAGATTCTTTAGATTCTTTAGATCCTTTAGATTCTTTAGATTCTTTAGATTCTTTAGATTCTTTAGATTCTTTAGATTCTTTAGATTCATTAGATTCTTTTGATTCTTTAGATTCTTTAGATTCTTTAGATACTTTAGATTCTTTAGATTCTTTAGATTTTTTAGATTCTTTAGATTCTTTAGATTCTTTAGATTCTTTAGATTCTTTAGATTCTTTAGATTCTTTAGATTCTTTAGATCCTTTAGATTCTTTAGATTCTTTAGATTCTTTAGATTCTTTAGATTCTTTAGATTCTTTAGATTCTTTAGATTCTTTGGATTCTTTAGATTCTTTAGATTCTTTAGATTCTTTAGATTCTTTAGATTCTTTAGATTCTTTAGATTCTTTAGATTCTTTAGATTCTTTAGATTCTTTAGATTCTTTAGATACTTTAGATTCTTTAGATTCTTTAGATTCTTTAGATTCTTTGGATTCTTTAGATTCTTTAGATTCCTTAGATTCTTTAGATTCTTTAGATTCTTTAGATTCTTTAGATTCTTTAGATTCTTTAGATCCTTTAGATTCTTTGGATTCTTTAGGTTCTTTAGAATTTTTAGATTCTTTAGTTTCTTTAGATTCTTTAGATACTTTAGATTTTTTAGATTCTTTAGATTCTTTAAATTCTTTAGATTCTTTAGATTCTTTAGATTCTTTAGATTCTTTAGATTCCTTATATTCTTTAGATCCTTTATATTCTTTAGATTCATTACATTCTTTAGATTCTTTAGATTCTTTAGATTTTTTAAATTCTTTAGATTCTTCAGATTCTTTAGATTCTTTAGATTCTTTAGATTCTTTAGATTCTTTAGATTCTTTAGATTCTTTAGATTCTTTAGATTCTTTAGATTCTTCAGATTCTTTAGATTCTTTATATTCTTTAGATTCTTTAGATACTTTAGATTCTTTAGATACTTTAGATTCTTTAGATTCTTTAGATTCTTTAGATTCTTTAGATTCTTTAGATTCTTTAGATTCTTTAGATTCTTTAGATTCTTTAGATCCTTTAGATTCTTTAGATTCTTTAGATTCTTTAGATTCTTTAGATTCTTTAGATTCTTTAGATTCTTTAGATTCTTTAGATTCTTTAGATTCTTTAGATTCTTTAGATTCTTTAGATTCTTTAGATTCTTTAGATTCTTTAGATTCTTTAGATTCTTTAGATTCTTTAGATTCTTCAGATTTTTTAGATTCTTTAGATCTTTTAGATTCTTTAGATTCTTTAGATTTTTTAGATTCTTTAGATTCTTTAGATTCTTTAGATTCTTTGGATTCTTTGGATTCTTTAGATTCTTTAGATTCTTTAGATTCTTTAGATTCTTTAGATTCTTTAGATTCTTTAGATTCTTTAGATTCTTTAGATTCTTTAGATTCTTTAGATTCTTTAGATTCATTAGATTCTTTTGATTCTTTAGATTCTTTAGATTCTTTAGATTCTTTAGATTCTTTAGATTCTTTAGATTCTTTAGATTCTTTAGATTCTTTAGATTCTTTAGATTCTTTAGATCTTTTAGATAATTTGGATCTTTTAGATTCTTTAGATTATTTAGATTCTTTAGATTCTTTAGATTCTTTAGATTCTTTAGATTCTTTAGATTCTTTAGATTCTTTAGATCCTTTAGATTCTTTAGATTCTTTAGATTCTTTAGATTCTTTAGATTCTTTAGATTCTTTAGATTCATTAGATTCTTTTGATTCTTTAGATTCTTTAGATTCTTTAGATACTTTAGATTCTTTAGATTCTTTAGATTTTTTAGATTCTTTAGATTCTTTAGATTCTTTAGATTCTTTAGATTCTTTAGATTCTTTAGATTCTTTAGATTCTTTAGATTCTTTAGATTCTTTAGATTCTTTAGATCCTTTAGATTCTTTAGATTCTTTAGATTCTTTAGATTCTTTAGATTCTTTAGATTCTTTAGATTCTTTGGATTCCTTAGATTCTTTAGATTCTTTAGATTCTTTAGATTCTTTAGATTCTTTAGATTCTTTAGATTCTTTAGATTCTTTAGATTCTTTAGATACTTTAGATTCTTTAGATTCTTTAGATTCTTTAGATTCTTTAGATTCTTTGGATTCTTTAGATTCTTTAGATTCCTTAGATTCTTTAGATTCTTTAGATTCTTTAGATTCTTTAGATTCTTTAGATTCTTTAGATTCTTTAGATTTTTTAGATTCTTTAGATTCTTTAGATTCTTTAGATTCTTTAGGTTCTTTAGAATTTTTAGATTCTTTAGTTTCTTTAGATTCTTTAGATACTTTAGATTCTTTAGATTCTTTAGATTTTTTAGATTCTTTAGATACTTTAGATTCTTTAGATTCTTTAGATTCTTTAGATTCTTTAGATTCTTTAGATTCTTTAGATTCTTTAGATTCTTTAGATTCTTTAGATTCTTTAGATTCTTTAGATTCTTTAGATTCTTTAGATTCTTTAGATTCTTTAGATTCTTTAGATTCTTTAGATTCTTTAGATTCTTTAGATATTTTAGATTCTTTAGATTCTTTAGATTCTTTAGATTCTTTAGATTCTTTAGATTCTTTAGATTCTTTAAATTCTTTAGATTGTTTAGATTCTTTAGATTCTTTAGATTCTTTAGATTCTTTAGATTCTTTAGATTCTTTAGATTCTTTAGATACTTTAGATTCTTTAGATTCTTTAGATTCTTTAGATTCTTTAGATTCTTTGGATTCTTTAGATTCTTTAGATTCCTTAGATTCTTTAGATTCTTTAGATTCTTTAGATTCTTTAGATTCTTCAGATTCTTTAGATTCTTTATATTCTTTAGATTCTTTAGATTCTTTAGATTCATTAGATTTTTTAGATTCTTTAGATTCTTTAGATTCTTTAGATTCTTTAGATCTTTTAGATAATTTGGATTTTTTAGATTCTTTAGAATTTTTAGATTCTTTAGATTCTTTAGATTTTTTAGAAACTTTAGATTCTTTAGATTCTTTAGATTCTTTAGAATCATTAGATTTTTTAGATTCTTTAGATTCTTTAGATACTTTAGATTCTTTAGATTCTTTAGATTCTTTAGATTCTTTGGATTCTTTAGATTCTTTAGATTCTTTAGATTCTTTAGATTCTTTAGATTCTTTAGATTCTTTAGATTCTTTAGATTCTTTGGATTCTTTAGATTCTTTAGATTCTTTAGATTCTTTGGATTTTTTAGATTCTTTAGATTCTTTAGATTCTTTGGATTTTTTAGATTCTTTAGATTCTTTAGATTCTTTAGATTCTTTAGATTCTTTAGATTCTTTAGATTCTTTAGATTCTTTATATTCTTTAGATTCTTTAGATTCTTTAGATTCTTTAGATTCTTTAGATTTTTTAGATTCTTTAGATTCTTTAGATTCTTTAGATTCTTTAGGTTCTTTAGATTCTTTAGATTCTTTAGATTCTTTAGATTCTTTAGATTCTTTAGATTCTTCAGATTCTTTAGATTCTTTAGATTCTTTAGATTCTTTAGATTCTTTAGATTCTTCAGAGTTTTTAGATTCTTTAGATCTTTTAGATTCTTTAGATTCTTTAGATTTTTTAGATTCTTTAGATTCTTTAGATTCTTTGGATTCTTTAGATTCTTTAGATTCTTTAGATTCTTTAGATTCTTTAGATTCTTTAGATTCTTTAGATTCTTTAGATTCTTTAGATTCTTTAGATTCATTAGATTCTTTTGATTCTTTAGATTCTTTAGATTCTTTAGATTCTTTAGATTCTTTAGATTCTTTAGATTCTTTAGATTCTTTAGATCTTTTAGATAATTTGGATCTTTTAGAATCTTTAGATTCTTTAGATTCTTTAGATTCTTTAGATTCTTTAGATTCTTTAGATTCTTTAGATTCTTTAGATTCTTTAGATTCTTTAGATTCTTTAGATTCTTTAGATTCTTTAGATTCTTTAGATTCTTTAGATTCTTTAGATTCTTTAGATTCTTTAGATTCTTTAGATTCTTTAGATTCTTTAGATTCTTTAGATTTTTTTAGATTCTTTAGATCCTTTAGATTCTTTAGATTCTTTAGATTCTTTAGGTTCTTTAGATTCTTTAGATTCTTTAGATTCTTTAGATCTTTTGGATAATTTGGATTTTTTAGATTCTTTAGAATTTTTAGATTCTTTAGATTCTTTAGATTTTTTAGAAACTTTAGATTCTTTAGATTCTTTAGATTCTTTAGAATCATTAGATTTTTTAGATTCTTTAGATACTTTAGATTCTTTAGATTCTTTAGATTCTTTAGATTCTTTGGATTCTTTAGATTCTTTAGATTCTTTAGATTCTTTAGATTCTTTAGATTCTTTAGATTCTTTAGATTCTTTAGATTCTTTAGATTCCTTATATTCTTTAGATCCTTTATATTCTTTAGATTCACTAGATCCTTTAGATTCTTTAGATTCTTTAGATTTTTAGATTCTTTAGATAATTTAGATTCTTTAGATTCTTTAGATTCTTTAGATTCCTTAGATTCTTTAGATTCTTTATATCCTTTAGATTCTTTAGATTCTATAGATTCTTTAGGTTCTTTAGATTCTTTAGATTCTTTAGATTCTTTAGATTCTTTAGATTCTTTAGATTTTTTAGATTCTTTAGATTCTTTAGATCCTTTATATACTTTAAATTCTTTAGATTCTTTAGATTCTTTAGATCCTTTAGATTCTTTGGATTCTTTAGATTCTTTAGATTCTTTAAATTCTTTAGATTCTTTAGATTCTTTAGATTCTTTATATTCTTTAGATTCTTTAGATTCTTTAGATTCTTTAGATTCTTTAGATTCCTTATATTCTTTAGATCCTTTATATTCTTTAGATTCATTAGATTCTTTAGATTCTTTAGATTTTTTAAATTCTTTAGATTCTTCAGATTCTTTAGATTCTTTAGATTCTTTAGATTCTTTAGATCCTTTAGATTCTTTAGATTCTTTAGATTCTTTGGATTCTTTAGATTCTTTAGATTCTTTAGATTCTTTGGATTTTTTAGATTCTTTAGATTCTTTAGATTCTTTGGATTCTTTAGATTCTTTAGATTCTTTAGATTCTTTAGATTCTTTAGATTCTTTAGATTCTTTAGATTCTTTAGATTCTTTATATTCTTTAGATTCTTTAGATTCTTTAGATTCTTTAGATTCTTTAGATTTTTTAGATTCTTTAGATTCTTTAGATTCTTTAGATTCTTTAGGTTTTTAGATTCTTTAGATTCTTTAGATTCTTTAGATTCTTTAGATTCTTTAGATTCTTCAGATTCTTTAGATTCTTTAGATTCTTTAGATTCTTTAGATTCTTTAGATTCTTCAGAGTTTTTAGATTCTTTAGATCTTTTAGATTCTTTAGATTCTTTAGATTTTTTAGATTCTTTAGATTCTTTAGATTCTTTGGATTCTTTAGATTCTTTAGATTCTTTAGATTCTTTAGATTCTTTAGATTCTTTAGATTCTTTAGATTCTTTAGATTCTTTAGATTCTTTAGATTCTTTAGATTCTTTAGATTCTTTAGATTCATTAGATTCTTTTGATTCTTTAGATTCTTTAGATTCTTTAGATTCTTTAGATTCTTTAGATTCTTTAGATTCTTTAGATTCTTTAGATCTTTTAGATAATTTGGATCTTTTAGAATCTTTAGATTCTTTAGATTCTTTAGATTCTTTAGATTCTTTAGATTCTTTAGATTCTTTAGATTCTTTAAATTCTTTAGATTCTTTAGATTCTTTAGATTCTTTAGATTCTTTAGATTCTTTAGATTCTTTAGATTCTTTAGATTTTTTTAGATTCTTTAGATCCTTTAGATTCTTTAGATTCTTTAGATTCTTTAGGTTCTTTAGATTCTTTAGATTCTTTAGATTCTTTAGATTCTTTAGATTCTTTAGATTCTTCAGATTATTTAGATTCTTTAGATCTTTTAGATTCTTTAAATTCTTTAGATTTTTTAGATTCTTTAGATTCTTTAGATTCTTTAGATTCTTTGGATTCTTTAGATTCTTTAGATTCTTTAGATTCTTTAGATTCTTTAGATTCTTTAGATTCTTTAGATTCTTTAAATTCTTTAGATTCTTTAGATTCATTAGATTCTTTAGATTCTTTAGATTCTTTAGATTCTTTAGATTCTTTAGATTCTTTAGATTCTTTATATTCTTTAGATTCTTTAGATTCTTTAGATTCTTTAGATTCATTAGATTCTTTTGATTCTTTAGATTTTATAGATTCTTTACATTCTTTAGATTCTTTGGGTTCTTTAGATTCTTTAGATTCTTTAGATTCTTTAGATTCTTTAGATTCTTTATATTCTTTAGATTCTTTAGATTCTTTAGATTCTTTAGATTTTTTAGATTCTTTAGATTCTTTAGATTCTTTAGATTCTTTGGATTCTTTAGATTCTTTAGATTCTTTAGATTCTTTAGATTCTTTAGATTCTTTAGATTCTTTAGATTCATTAGATTCTTTTGATTCTTTAGATTCTTTAGATTCTTTAGATTCTTTAGATCTTTTAGATAATTTGGATCTTTTAGATTCTTTAGATTCTTTAGATTCTTTAGATTCTTTAGATTCTTTAGATTCTTTAGATTCTTTAGATTCTTTAGATTCTTTAGATTCTTTAGATTCTTTAGATTCTTTAGATTCTTTAGATTCTTTAGATTCTTTATATTCTTTAGATTCTTTAGATTCTTTAGATTCTTTAGATTCTTTAGATTTTTTAGATTCTTTAGATTCTTTAGATTCTTTAGATTCTTTAGATCTTTTAGATAATTTGGATTTTTTAGATTCTTTAGAAATTTTAGATTCTTTAGATTCTTTAGATTTTTTAGATACTTTAGATTCTTTAGATTCTTTAGAATCATTAGATTCTTTAGATTCTTTAGAAACTTTAGATTCTTTAGATTCTTTAGATTCTTTAGATTCTTTAGATTCTTTAGATTCTTTGGATTCTTTAGATTCTTTAGATTCTTTAGATTCTTTAGATTCTTTAGATTCTTTAGATTCCTTATATTCTTTAGATCCTTTATATTCTTTAGATTCACTAGATTCTTTAGATACTTTAGATTCTTTAGATTTTTAGATTCTTTAGATAATTTAGATTCTTTAGATTCTTTAGATTCTTTAGATTCTTTAGATTCTTTAGATTCTTTAGATTCCTTAGATTCTTTAGATTCTTTATATCCTTTAGATTCTTTAGATTCTATAGATTCTTTAGGTTCTTTAGATTTTTTAGATTCTTTAGATTCTTTAGATTCTTTTGATTCTTTAGATTTTTTAGATTCTTTAGATTCTTTAGATCCTTTATATACTTTAAACTCTTTAGATTCTTTAGATTCTTTAGATCCTTTAGATTCTTTAGACTCTTTAGATTCTTTAGATTCTTTAAATTCTTTAGATTCTTTAGATTCTTTAGATTCTTTATATTCTTTAGATTCTTTAGATTCTTTAGATTCTTTAGATTCCTTATATTCTTTAGATACTTTATATTCTTTAGATTCATTAGATTCTTTAGATTCTTTAGATTCTTTAGATTTTTTAAATTCTTTAGATTCTTCAGATTCTTTAGATTCTTTAGATTCTTTAGATTCTTTAGATTCTTTAGATTCTTTAGATTCCTTAGATTCTTTAGATTCTTTATATCCTTTAGATTCTTTAGATTCTATAGATTCTTTAGGTTCTTTAGATTTTTTAGATTCTTTAGATTCTTTAGATTCTTTTGATTCTTTAGATTTTTTAGATTCTTTAGATTCTTTAGATCCTTTATATACTTTAAACTCTTTAGATTCTTTAGATTCTTTAGATCCTTTAGATTCTTTAGACTCTTTAGATTCTTTAGATTCTTTAAATTCTTTAGATTCTTTAGATTCTTTAGATTCTTTATATTCTTTAGATTCTTTAGATTCTTTAGATTCTTTAGATTCTTTAGATTCTTTAGATTCTTTAGATTCTTCAGATTTTTTAGATTCTTTAGATCTTTTAGATTCTTTAGATTCTTTAGATTTTTTAGATTCTTTAGATTCTTTAGATTCTTTAGATTCTTTGGATTCTTTGGATTCTTTAGATTCTTTAGATTCTTTAGATTCTTTAGATTCTTTAGATTCTTTAGATTCTTTAGATTCATTAGATTCTTTTGATTCTTTAGATTCTTTAGATTCTTTAGATTCTTTAGATTCTTTAGATTCTTTAGATTCTTTAGATCCTTTAGATTCTTTAGATTCTTTAGATTCTTTAGATTCTTTAGATTCTTTAGATTCTTTAGATTCTTTAGATTCTTTAGATTCTTTGGATTCTTTAGATTCTTTAGATTCTTTAGATTCTTTAGATTCTTTAGATTCTTTAGATTCTTTAGATTCTTTAGATTCTTTAGATTCTTTAGATTCTTTAGATACTTTAGATTCTTTAGATTCTTTAGATTCTTTAGATTCTTTAGATTCTTTGGATTCTTTAGATTCTTTAGATTCCTTAGATTCTTTAGATTCTTTAGATTCTTTAGATTCTTTAGATCCTTTAGATTCTTTAGATTCTTTAGATTCTTTAGATTCTTTAGATTCTTTAGATTCTTTAGATTCTTTAGATTCATTAGATTTTTTGATTCTTTAGATTCTTTAGATTCTTTAGATACTTTAGATTCTTTAGATTCTTTAGATTTTTTAGATTCTTTAGATTCTTTAGATTCTTTAGATTCTTTAGATTCTTTAGATTCTTTAGATTCTTTAGATTCTTTAGATCCTTTAGATTCTTTAGATTCTTTAGATTCTTTAGATTCTTTAGATACTTTAGATTCTTTAGATTCTTTAGATTCTTTAGATTCTTTGGATTCTTTAGATTCTTTAGATTCCTTAGATTCTTTAGATTCTTTAGATTCTTTAGATTCTTTAGATTCATTAGATTCTTTTGATTCTTTAGATTCTTTAGATTCTTTAGATTCTTTAGATTCTTTAGATTCTTTAGATTCTTTAGATCCTTTAGATTCTTTAGATTCTTTAGATTCTTTAGATTCTTTAGATTCTTTAGATTCTTTAGATTCTTTAGATTCTTTAGATTCTTTGGATTCTTTAGATTCTTTAGATTCTTTAGATTCTTTAGATTTTTTAGATTCTTTAGATTCTTTAGATTCTTTGGATTCCTTAGATTCTTTAGATTCTTTAGATTCTTTAGATTCTTTAGATTCTTTAGATTCTTTAGATTCTTTAGATTCTTTAGATTCTTTAGATTCTTTAGATACTTTAGATTCTTTAGATTCTTTAGATTCTTTAGATTCTTTAGATTCTTTGGATTCTTTAGATTCTTTAGATTCCTTAGATTCTTTAGATTCTTTAGATTCTTTAGATTCTTTAGATTCTTTAGATTCTTTAGATTCTTTAGATTTTTTAGATTCTTTAGATTCTTTAGATTCTTTAGATTCTTTAGGTTCTTTAGAATTTTTAGATTCTTTAGTTTCTTTAGATTCTTTAGATACTTTAGATTCTTTAGATTCTTTAGATTTTTTAGATTCTTTAGATACTTTAGATTCTTTAGATTCTTTAGATTCTTTAGATTCTTTAGATTCTTTAGATTCTTTAGATTCTTTAGATTCTTTAGATTCTTTAGATTCTTTAGATTCTTTAGATTCTTTAGATTCTTTAGATTCTTTAGATTCTTTAGATTCTTTAGATTCTTTAGATTCTTTAGATTCTTTAGATTCTTTAGATACTTTAGATTCTTTAGATTCTTTAGATTCTTTAGATTCTTTAGATTCTTTAGATTCTTTAGATTCTTTAAATTCTTTAGATTGTTTAGATTCTTTAGATTCTTTAGATTCTTTAGATTCTTTAGATTCTTTAGATTCTTTAGATTCTTTAGATACTTTAGATTCTTTAGATTCTTTAGATTCTTTAGATTCTTTAGATTCTTTGGATTCTTTAGATTCTTTAGATTCCTTAGATTCTTTAGATTCTTTAGATTCTTTAGATTCTTTAGATTCTTCAGATTCTTTAGATTCTTTATATTCTTTAGATTCTTTAGATTCTTTAGATTCATTAGATTTTTTAGATTCTTTAGATTCTTTAGATTCTTTAGATTCTTTAGATCTTTTAGATAATTTGGATTTTTTAGATTCTTTAGAATTTTTAGATTCTTTAGATTCTTTAGATTTTTTAGAAACTTTAGATTCTTTAGATTCTTTAGATTCTTTAGAATCATTAGATTTTTTAGATTCTTTAGATTCTTTAGATACTTTAGATTCTTTAGATTCTTTAGATTCTTTAGATTCTTTGGATTCTTTAGATTCTTTAGATTCTTTAGATTCTTTAGATTCTTTAGATTCTTTAGATTCTTTAGATTCTTTAGATTCCTTATATTCTTTAGATCCTTTATATTCTTTAGATTCACTAGATTCTTTAGATTCTTTAGATTCTTTAGATTTTTAGATTCTTTAGATAATTTAGATTCTTTAGATTCTTTAGATTCTTTAGATTCCTTAGATTCTTTAGATTCTTTATATCCTTTAGATTCTTTAGATTCTATAGATTTTTTAGGTTCTTTAGATTCTTTAGATTCTTTAGATTCTTTAGATTCTTTAGATTCTTTAGATTCTTTAGATTCTTTAGATTTTTTAGATTCTTTAGATTCTTTAGATCCTTTATATACTTTAAATTCTTTAGATTCTTTAGATTCTTTAGATCCTTTAGATTCTTTGGATTCTTTAGATTCTTTAGATTCTTTAAATTCTTTAGATTCTTTAGATTCTTTAGATTCTTTATATTCTTTAGATTCTTTAGATTCTTTAGATTCTTTAGATTCTTTAGATTCTTTAGATTCCTTATATTCTTTAGATCCTTTATATTCTTTAGATTCATTAGATTCTTTAGATTCTTTAGATTTTTTAAATTCTTTAGATTCTTCAGATTCTTTAGATTCTTTAGATTCTTTAGATTCTTTAGATCCTTTAGATTCTTTAGATTCTTTAGATTCTTTGGATTCTTTAGATTCTTTAGATTCTTTAGATTCTTTGGATTTTTTAGATTCTTTAGATTCTTTAGATTCTTTGGATTTTTTAGATTCTTTAGATTCTTTAGATTCTTTAGATTCTTTAGATTCTTTAGATTCTTTAGATTCTTTAGATTCTTTAGATTCTTTATATTCTTTAGATTCTTTAGATTCTTTAGATTCTTTAGATTCTTTAGATTTTTTAGATTCTTTAGATTCTTTAGATTCTTTAGATTCTTTAGGTTCTTTAGATTCTTTAGATTCTTTAGATTCTTTAGATTCTTTAGATTCTTTAGATTCTTCAGATTCTTTAGATTCTTTAGATTCTTTAGATTCTTTAGATTCTTTAGATTCTTCAGAGTTTTTAGATTCTTTAGATCTTTTAGATTCTTTAGATTCTTTAGATTTTTTAGATTCTTTAGATTCTTTAGATTCTTTGGATTCTTTAGATTCTTTAGATTCTTTAGATTCTTTAGATTCTTTAGATTCTTTAGATTCTTTAGATTCTTTAGATTCTTTAGATTCTTTAGATTCTTTAGATTCATTAGATTCTTTTGATTCTTTAGATTCTTTAGATTCTTTAGATTCTTTAGATTCTTTAGATTCTTTAGATTCTTTAGATTCTTTAGATCTTTTAGATAATTTGGATCTTTTAGAATCTTTAGATTCTTTAGATTCTTTAGATTCTTTAGATTCTTTAGATTCTTTAGATTCTTTAGATTCTTTAGATTCTTTAGATTCTTTAGATTCTTTAGATTCTTTAGATTCTTTAGATTCTTTAGATTCTTTAGATTCTTTAGATTCTTTAGATTCTTTAGATTCTTTAGATTCTTTAGATTCTTTAGATTCTTTAGATTTTTTTAGATTCTTTAGATCCTTTAGATTCTTTAGATTCTTTAGATTCTTTAGGTTCTTTAGATTCTTTAGATTCTTTAGATTCTTTAGATCTTTTGGATAATTTGGATTTTTTAGATTCTTTAGAATTTTTAGATTCTTTAGATTCTTTAGATTTTTTAGAAACTTTAGATTCTTTAGATTCTTTAGATTCTTTAGAATCATTAGATTTTTTAGATTCTTTAGATTCTTTAGATACTTTAGATTCTTTAGATTCTTTAGATTCTTTAGATTCTTTGGATTCTTTAGATTCTTTAGATTCTTTAGATTCTTTAGATTCTTTAGATTCTTTAGATTCTTTAGATTCTTTAGATTCCTTATATTCTTTAGATCCTTTATATTCTTTAGATTCACTAGATCCTTTAGATTCTTTAGATTCTTTAGATTTTTAGATTCTTTAGATAATTTAGATTCTTTAGATTCTTTAGATTCTTTAGATTCCTTAGATTCTTTAGATTCTTTATATCCTTTAGATTCTTTAGATTCTATAGATTCTTTAGGTTCTTTAGATTCTTTAGATTCTTTAGATTCTTTAGATTCTTTAGATTCTTTAGATTTTTTAGATTCTTTAGATTCTTTAGATCCTTTATATACTTTAAATTCTTTAGATTCTTTAGATTCTTTAGATCCTTTAGATTCTTTGGATTCTTTAGATTCTTTAGATTCTTTAAATTCTTTAGATTCTTTAGATTCTTTAGATTCTTTATATTCTTTAGATTCTTTAGATTCTTTAGATTCTTTAGATTCTTTAGATTCCTTATATTCTTTAGATCCTTTATATTCTTTAGATTCATTAGATTCTTTAGATTCTTTAGATTTTTTAAATTCTTTAGATTCTTCAGATTCTTTAGATTCTTTAGATTCTTTAGATTCTTTAGATCCTTTAGATTCTTTAGATTCTTTAGATTCTTTGGATTCTTTAGATTCTTTAGATTCTTTAGATTCTTTGGATTTTTTAGATTCTTTAGATTCTTTAGATTCTTTGGATTCTTTAGATTCTTTAGATTCTTTAGATTCTTTAGATTCTTTAGATTCTTTAGATTCTTTAGATTCTTTAGATTCTTTATATTCTTTAGATTCTTTAGATTCTTTAGATTCTTTAGATTCTTTAGATTTTTTAGATTCTTTAGATTCTTTAGATTCTTTAGATTCTTTAGGTTCTTTAGATTCTTTAGATTCTTTAGATTCTTTAGATTCTTTAGATTCTTTAGATTCTTCAGATTCTTTAGATTCTTTAGATTCTTTAGATTCTTTAGATTCTTTAGATTCTTCAGAGTTTTTAGATTCTTTAGATCTTTTAGATTCTTTAGATTCTTTAGATTTTTTAGATTCTTTAGATTCTTTAGATTCTTTGGATTCTTTAGATTCTTTAGATTCTTTAGATTCTTTAGATTCTTTAGATTCTTTAGATTCTTTAGATTCTTTAGATTCTTTAGATTCTTTAGATTCTTTAGATTCTTTAGATTCTTTAGATTCATTAGATTCTTTTGATTCTTTAGATTCTTTAGATTCTTTAGATTCTTTAGATTCTTTAGATTCTTTAGATCTTTTAGATAATTTGGATCTTTTAGAATCTTTAGATTCTTTAGATTCTTTAGATTCTTTAGATTCTTTAGATTCTTTAGATTCTTTAGATTCTTTAAATTCTTTAGATTCTTTAGATTCTTTAGATTCTTTAGATTCTTTAGATTCTTTAGATTCTTTAGATTCTTTAGATTTTTTTAGATTCTTTAGATCCTTTAGATTCTTTAGATTCTTTAGATTCTTTAGGTTCTTTAGATTCTTTAGATTCTTTAGATTCTTTAGATTCTTTAGATTCTTTAGATTCTTCAGATTATTTAGATTCTTTAGATCTTTTAGATTCTTTAAATTCTTTAGATTTTTTAGATTCTTTAGATTCTTTAGATTCTTTAGATTCTTTGGATTCTTTAGATCCTTTAGATTCTTTAGATTCTTTAGATTCTTTAGATTCTTTAGATTCTTTAGATTCTTTAGATTCTTTAGATTCTTTAGATTCTTTAGATTCATTAGATTCTTTAGATTCTTTAGATTCTTTAGATTCTTTAGATTCTTTAGATTCTTTAGATTCTTTAGATTCTTTATATTCTTTAGATTCTTTAGATTCTTTAGATTCTTTAGATTCATTAGATTCTTTTGATTCTTTAGATTTTATAGATTCTTTACATTCTTTAGATTCTTTGGGTTCTTTAGATTCTTTAGATTCTTTAGATTCTTTAGATTCTTTAGATTCTTTATATTCTTTAGATTCTTTAGATTCTTTAGATTCTTTAGATTTTTTAGATTCTTTAGATTCTTTAGATTCTTTAGATTCTTTGGATTCTTTAGATTCTTTAGATTCTTTAGATTCTTTAGATTCTTTAGATTCTTTAGATTCTTTAGATTCATTAGATTCTTTTGATTCTTTAGATTCTTTAGATTCTTTAGATTCTTTAGATCTTTTAGATAATTTGGATCTTTTAGATTCTTTAGATTCTTTAGATTCTTTAGATTCTTTAGATTCTTTAGATTCTTTAGATTCTTTAGATTCTTTAGATTCTTTAGATTCTTTAGATTCTTTAGATTCTTTAGATTCTTTAGATTCTTTATATTCTTTAGATTCTTTAGATTCTTTAGATTCTTTAGATTCTTTAGATTTTTTAGATTCTTTAGATTCTTTAGATTCTTTAGATTCTTTAGATCTTTTAGATAATTTGGATTTTTTAGATTCTTTAGAAATTTTAGATTCTTTAGATTCTTTAGATTTTTTAGATACTTTAGATTCTTTAGATTCTTTAGAATCATTAGATTCTTTAGATTCTTTAGATTCTTTAGAAACTTTAGATTCTTTAGATTCTTTAGATTCTTTAGATTCTTTAGATTCTTTAGATTCTTTGGATTCTTTAGATTCTTTAGATTCTTTAGATTCTTTAGATTCTTTAGATTCTTTAGATTCCTTATATTCTTTAGATCCTTTATATTCTTTAGATTCACTAGATTCTTTAGATACTTTAGATTCTTTAGATTTTTAGATTCTTTAGATAATTTAGATTCTTTAGATTCTTTAGATTCTTTAGATTCTTTAGATTCTTTAGATTCTTTAGATTCCTTAGATTCTTTAGATTCTTTATATCCTTTAGATTCTTTAGATTCTATAGATTCTTTAGGTTCTTTAGATTTTTTAGATTCTTTAGATTCTTTAGATTCTTTTGATTCTTTAGATTTTTTAGATTCTTTAGATTCTTTAGATCCTTTATATACTTTAAACTCTTTAGATTCTTTAGATTCTTTAGATCCTTTAGATTCTTTAGACTCTTTAGATTCTTTAGATTCTTTAAATTCTTTAGATTCTTTAGATTCTTTAGATTCTTTATATTCTTTAGATTCTTTAGATTCTTTAGATTCTTTAGATTCCTTATATTCTTTAGATACTTTATATTCTTTAGATTCATTAGATTCTTTAGATTCTTTAGATTCTTTAGATTTTTTAAATTCTTTAGATTCTTCAGATTCTTTAGATTCTTTAGATTCTTTAGATTCTTTAGATTCTTTAGATTCTTTAGATTCTTTAGATTCCTTAGATTCTTTAGATTCTTTATATCCTTTAGATTCTTTAGATTCTATAGATTCTTTAGGTTCTTTAGATTTTTTAGATTCTTTAGATTCTTTAGATTCTTTTGATTCTTTAGATTTTTTAGATTCTTTAGATTCTTTAGATCCTTTATATACTTTAAACTCTTTAGATTCTTTAGATTCTTTAGATCCTTTAGATTCTTTAGACTCTTTAGATTCTTTAGATTCTTTAAATTCTTTAGATTCTTTAGATTCTTTAGATTCTTTATATTCTTTAGATTCTTTAGATTCTTTAGATTCTTTAGATTCTTTAGATTCTTCAGATTCTTTAGATTCTTTATATTCTTTAGATTCTTTAGATACTTTAGATTCTTTAGATACTTTAGATTCTTTAGATTCTTTAGATTCTTTAGATTCTTTAGATTCTTTAGATTCTTTAGATTCTTTAGATTCTTTAGATTCTTTAGATCCTTTAGATTCTTTAGATTCTTTAGATTCTTTAGATTCTTTAGATTCTTTAGATTCTTTAGATTCTTTAGATTCTTTAGATTCTTTAGATTCTTTAGATTCTTTAGATTCTTTAGATTCTTTAGATTCTTTAGATTCTTTAGATTCTTTAGATTCTTTAGATTCTTTAGATTCTTCAGATTTTTTAGATTCTTTAGATCTTTTAGATTCTTTAGATTCTTTAGATTTTTTAGATTCTTTAGATTCTTTAGATTCTTTAGATTCTTTGGATTCTTTGGATTCTTTAGATTCTTTAGATTCTTTAGATTCTTTAGATTCTTTAGATTCTTTAGATTCTTTAGATTCATTAGATTCTTTTGATTCTTTAGATTCTTTAGATTCTTTAGATTCTTTAGATTCTTTAGATTCTTTAGATTCTTTAGATCCTTTAGATTCTTTAGATTCTTTAGATTCTTTAGATTCTTTAGATTCTTTAGATTCTTTAGATTCTTTAGATTCTTTAGATTCTTTGGATTCTTTAGATTCTTTAGATTCTTTAGATTCTTTAGATTCTTTAGATTCTTTAGATTCTTTAGATTCTTTAGATTCTTTAGATTCTTTAGATTCTTTAGATTCTTTAGATACTTTAGATTCTTTAGATTCTTTAGATTCTTTAGATTCTTTAGATTCTTTGGATTCTTTAGATTCTTTAGATTCCTTAGATTCTTTAGATTCTTTAGATTCTTTAGATTCTTTAGATCCTTTAGATTCTTTAGATTCTTTAGATTCTTTAGATTCTTTAGATTCTTTAGATTCTTTAGATTCTTTAGATTCATTAGATTTTTTGATTCTTTAGATTCTTTAGATTCTTTAGATACTTTAGATTCTTTAGATTCTTTAGATTTTTTAGATTCTTTAGATTCTTTAGATTCTTTAGATTCTTTAGATTCTTTAGATTCTTTAGATTCTTTAGATTCTTTAGATCCTTTAGATTCTTTAGATTCTTTAGATTCTTTAGATTCTTTAGATACTTTAGATTCTTTAGATTCTTTAGATTCTTTAGATTCTTTGGATTCTTTAGATTCTTTAGATTCCTTAGATTCTTTAGATTCTTTAGATTCTTTAGATTCTTTAGATTCTTAAGATTCTTTAGATTCTTTAGATTCTTTAGATTCTTTAGATTCTTTAGATCCTTTAGATTCTTTGGATTCTTTAGGTTCTTTAGAATTTTTAGATTCTTTAGTTTCTTTAGATTCTTTAGATACTTTAGATTCTTTAGATTTTTTAGATTCTTTAGATACTTTAGATTCTTTAGATTCTTTAGATTCTTTAGATTCTTTAGATTCTTTAGATTCTTTAGATTCTTTAAATTCTTTAGATTCTTTAGATTCTTTAGATTCTTTAGATTCTTTAGATTCTTTAGATTCTTTAGATTCTTTAGATTCTTTAGATTCTTTAGATTCTTTAGATTCTTTAGATTCTTTAGATTCTTTATATTCTTTAGATTCTTTAGATTCTTTAGATTCTTTAGATTCTTTGGATTCTTTGGATTCTTTAGGTTCTTTAGAATTTTTAAATATTTTAGAATTTTTAGATTCTTTAGATTCTTTAGATCCTTTAGAATCTTTAGAATCTTTAGATACTATAGATTCTTTAGATTCATTAGATTCTTTGGATTCATTAGATTCTTTTGATTCTTTAGATTCTTTAGATTATTTAGATTCTTTAGATACTTTAGATTCTTTAGATTCTTTAGATTCTTTAGATTCTTTAGATTCTTTAGATTCTTTAGATTCTTTAGATTCTTTAGATTCTTTAGATTTTTTAGATTTTTTAGATACTTTAGATTCTTTAGATTCTTTAGATTCTTTAGATTCTTTAGATTCTTTAGATTCTTTAGATTCTTTAGATTCTTTAGATTCTTTAGATTCTTTAGATTCTTTAGATTCTTTAGATTCTTTAGATTCTTTAGATTCTTTAGATTCTTTAGATTCTTTAGATTCTTTAGATTCTTTAGATTCTTTAGATTCATTAGATTCTTTATATTCTTTATATTCTTTAGGTTCTTTATATTCTTTAGATTCTTTAGATTCTTTAGATTCTTTAGATTCTTTGAATTTTTTAGATTCTTTAGATTCTTTATATTCTTTAGATTCTTTAGATTCTTTAGATTCTTTAGATTCTTTAGATTCTTTGGATTCTTCAGATTTTTTAGATTCTTTAGATCTTTTAGATTCTTTAGATTCTTTAGATTTTTTAGATTCTTTGGATTCTTTAGATTCTTTAGATTCTTTAGATTTTTCAGATTCTTTAGATTCTTTATATTCTTTAGATTCTTTAGATTCTTTAGATTCATTAGATTTTTTAGATTCTTTAGATTCTTTAGATTCTTTAGATTCTTTAGATCTTTTAGATAATTTGGATTTTTTAGATTCTTTAGAATTTTTAGATTCTTTAGATTCTTTAGATTTTTTAGAAACTTTAGATTCTTTAGATTCTTTAGATTCTTTAGAATCATTAGATTTTTTAGATTCTTTAGATTCTTTAGATTCTTTAGATACCTTATATTCTTTAGATCCTTTATATTCTTTAGATTCACTAGATTCTTTAGATTCTTTAGATTCTTTAGATTTTTAGATTCTTTAGATAATTTAGATTCTTTAGATTCTTTAGATTCTTTAGAATCATTAGATTTTTTAGATTCTTTAGATTCTTTAGATACTTTAGATTCTTTAGATTCTTTAGATTCTTTAGATTCTTTGGATTCTTTAGATTCTTTAGATTCTTTAGATTCTTTAGATTCTTTAGATTCTTTAGATTCCTTATATTCTTTAGATCCTTTATATTCTTTAGATTCACTAGATTCTTTAGATTCTTTAGATTCTTTAGATTTTTAGATTCTTTAGATAATTTAGATTCTTTAGATTCTTTAGATTCTTTAGATTCCTTAGATTCTTTAGATTCTTTATATCCTTTAGATTCTTTAGATTCCTTAGATTCTTTAGATTCCTTAGATTCTTTAGATTCTTTATATCCTTTAGATTCTTTAGATTCTATAGATTCTTTAGGTTCTTTAGATTCTTTAGATTCTTTAGATTCATTAGATTTTTTAGATTCTTTAGATTCTTTAGATTCTTTGGATTCTTTAGATTCTTTAGATTCTTTAGATTCTTTAGATTCTTTAGATTCTTTAGATTCTTTAGATTCCTTATATTCTTTAGATCCTTTATATTCTTTAGATTCACTAGATTCTTTAGATTCTTTAGATACTTTAGATTTTTAGATTCTTTAGATAATTTAGATTCTTTAGATTCTTTAGATTCTTTAGATTCCTTAGATTCTTTAGATTCTTTATATCCTTTAGATTCTTTAGATTCTATAGATTCTTTAGGTTCTTTAGATTCTTTAGATTCTTTAGATTCTTTAGATTCTTTAGATTCTTTAGATTCTTTAGATTCTTTAGATTTTTTAGATTCTTTAGATTCTTTAGATTCTTTAGATTCTTTAGATTCTTTAGATTCTTTGGATTCTTTAGATTCCTTAGATTCTTTAGATTCTTTATATCCTTTAGATTCTTTAGATTCTATAGATTCTTTAGGTTCTTTAGATTCTTTAGATTCTTTAGATTCTTTAGATTCTTTAGATTCTTTAGATTCTTTAGATTCTTTAGATTTTTTAGATTCTTTAGATTCTTTAGATCCTTTATATACTTTAAATTCTTTAGATTCTTTAGATTCTTTAGATCCTTTAAATTCTTTGGACTCTTTAGATTCTTTAGATTCTTTAGAATCATTAGATTTTTTAGATTCTTTAGATTCTTTAGATACTTTAGATTCTTTAGATTCTTTAGATTCTTTAGATTCTTTGGATTCTTTAGATTCTTTAGATTCTTTAGATTCTTTAGATTCTTTAGATTCTTTAGATTCCTTATATTCTTTAGATCCTTTATATTCTTTAGATTCACTAGATTCTTTAGATTCTTTAGATTCTTTAGATTTTTAGATTCTTTAGATAATTTAGATTCTTTAGATTCTTTAGATTCTTTAGATTCCTTAGATTCTTTAGATTCTTTATATCCTTTAGATTCTTTAGATTCCTTAGATTCTTTAGATTCCTTAGATTCTTTAGATTCTTTATATCCTTTAGATTGTTTAGATTCTATAGATTCTTTAGGTTCTTTAGATTCTTTAGATTCTTTAGATTCATTAGATTTTTTAGATTCTTTAGATTCTTTAGATTCTTTAGATCTTTTAGATAATTTGGATTTTTTAGATTCTTTAGAATTTTTAGATTCTTTAGATTCTTTAGATTTTTTAGAAACTTTAGATTCTTTAGATTCATTAGATTCTTTAGAATCATTAGATTTTTTAGATTCTTTAGATTCTTTAGATACTTTAGATTCTTTAGATTCTTTAGATTCTTTAGAATCTTTGGATTCTTTAGATTCTTTAGATCCTTTATATTCTTTAGATTCACTAGATTCTTTAGATTCTTTAGATTCTTTAGATTTTTAGATTCTTTAGATAATTTAGATTCTTTAGATTCTTTAGATTCTTTAGATTCTTTAGATTCTTCAGATTATTTAGATTCTTTAGATCTTTTAGATTCTTTAGATTCTTTAGATTTTTTAGATTCTTTAGATTCTTTAGATTCTTTAGATTCTTTGGATTCTTTAGATTCTTTAGATTCTTTAGATTCTTTAGATTCTTTAGATTCTTTAGATTCTTTAGATTCTTTAGATTCTTTAGATTCTTTAGATTCTTTAGATTCTTTAGATTCTTTAGATTCTTTAGATTCTTTAGATTCTTTAGATTCTTTAGATTCTTTAGATTCTTTAGATTCTTTAGATTCATTAGATTCTTTTGATTCTTTAGATTTTTTAGATTCTTTAGATTCTTTAGATTCTTTGGATTCTTTAGATTCTTTAGATTCTTTAGATTCTTTAGATTCTTTAGATTCTTTAGATTCTTTAGATTCTTTAGATTCTTTAGATTCTTTAGATTCTTTAGATTCTTTAGATTCTTTAGATTCTTTAGATTCTTTAGATTCTTTATATTCTTTAGATTCTTTAGATTCTTTAGATTCTTTAGATTTTTTAGATTCTTTAGATTCTTTAGATTCTTTAGATTCTTTAGATTCTTTAGATTCTTTAGATTCCTTATATTCTTTAGATCCTTTATATTCTTTAGATTCACTAGATTCTTTAGATTCTTTAGATTCTTTAGATTTTTAGATTCTTTAGATAATTTAGATTCTTTAGATTCTTTAGATTCTTTAGATTCTTTAGATTCTTTAGATTCTTTAGATTCTTTGGATTCTTTAGATTCTTTAGATTTTTTAGATTCTTTAGATTCTTTAGATTCTTTAGATTCTTTAGATTCCTTATATTCTTTAGATCCTTTATATTCTTTAGATTCACTAGATTCTTTAGATTCTTTAGATTCTTTAGATTTTTAGATTCTTTAGATAATTTAGATTCTTTAGATTCTTTAGATTCTTTAGATTCCTTAGATTCTTTAGATTCTTTATATCCTTTAGATTCTTTAGATTCTATAGATTCTTTAGGTTCTTTAGATTCTTTAGATTCTTTAGATTCCTTAGATTCTTTAGATTCTTTAGATTCTTTAGATTCTTTAGATTTTTTAGATTCTTTAGATTCTTTAGATCCTTTATATACCTTAAATTCTTTAGATTCTTTAGATTCTTTAGATCCTTTAGATTCTTTGGATTCTTTAGATTCTTTAGATTCTTTAGAATCATTAGATTTTTTAGATTCTTTAGATTCTTTAGATACTTTAGATTCTTTAGATTCTTTAGATTCTTTAGATTCTTTGGATTCTTTAGATTCTTTAGATTCTTTAGATTCTTTAGATTCTTTAGATTCTTTAGATTCCTTATATTCTTTAGATCCTTTATATTCTTTAGATTCACTAGATTCTTTAGATTCTTTAGATTCTTTAGATTTTTAGATTCTTTAGATAATTTAGATTCTTTAGATTCTTTAGATTCTTTAGATTCCTTAGATTCTTTAGATTCTTTATATCCTTTAGATTCTTTAGATTCCTTAGATTCTTTAGATTCCTTAGATTCTTTAGATTCTTTATATCCTTTAGATTCTTTAGATTCTATAGATTCTTTAGGTTCTTTAGATTCTTTAGATTCATTAGATTTTTTAGATTCTTTAGATTCTTTAGATTCTTTAGATCTTTTAGATAATTTGGATTTTTTAGATTCTTTAGAATTTTTAGATTCTTTAGATTCTTTAGATTTTTTAGAAACTTTAGATTCTTTAGATTCATTAGATTCTTTAGAATCATTAGATTTTTTAGATTCTTTAGATTCTTTAGATACTTTAGATTCTTTAGATTCTTTAGATTCTTTAGAATCTTTGGATTCTTTAGATTCTTTAGATCCTTTATATTCTTTAGATTCACTAGATTCTTTAGATTCTTTAGATTCTTTAGATTTTTAGATTCTTTAGATAATTTAGATTCTTTAGATTCTTTAGATTCTTTAGATTCTTTAGATTCTTCAGATTATTTAGATTCTTTAGATCTTTTAGATTCTTTAGATTCTTTAGATTTTTTAGATTCTTTAGATTCTTTAGATTCTTTAGATTCTTTGGATTCTTTAGATTCTTTAGATTCTTTAGATTCTTTAGATTCTTTAGATTCTTTAGATTCTTTAGATTCTTTAGATTCTTTAGATTCTTTAGATTCTTTAGATTCTTTAGATTCTTTAGATTCTTTAGATTCTTTAGATTCTTTAGATTCTTTAGATTCTTTAGATTCTTTAGATTCATTAGATTCTTTTGATTCTTTAGATTTTTTAGATTCTTTAGATTCTTTAGATTCTTTGGATTCTTTAGATTCTTTAGATTCTTTAGATTCTTTAGATTCTTTAGATTCTTTAGATTCTTTAGATTCTTTAGATTCTTTAGATTCTTTAGATTCTTTAGATTCTTTAGATTCTTTATATTCTTTAGATTCTTTAGATTCTTTAGATTCTTTAGATTTTTTAGATTCTTTAGATTCTTTAGATTCTTTAGATTCTTTAGATTCTTTAGGTTCTTTAGATTCTTTAGATTCATTAGATTCTTTAGATTCTTTAGATTCTTTAGATTCTTTAGATTCTTTAGATTCTTTAGATTCTTCAGATTATTTAGATTCTTTAGATCTTTTAGATTCTTTAGATTCTTTAGATTTTTTAGATTCTTTAGATTCTTTAGATTCTTTAGATTCTTTGGATTCTTTAGATTCTTTAGATTCTTTAGATTCTTTAGATTCTTTAGATTCTTTAGATTCTTTAGATTCTTTTGATTCTTTAGATTCTTTAGATTCTTTAGATTCTTTAGATTCTTTAGATTCTTTAGATCTTTTAGATAATTTGGATCTTTTAGATTCTTTAGATTCTTTAGATTCTTTAGATTCTTTAGATTCTTTAGATTCTTTAGATTCTTTATATTCTTTAGATTCTTTAGATTCTTTAGTTTCTTTAGATTTTTTAGATTCTTTAGATTCTTTAGATTCTTTAGATTCTTTAGATCTTTCAGATAATTTGGATTTTTTAGATTCTTTAGAAATTTTAGATTCTTTAGATTCTTTAGATTTTTTAGATACTTTAGATTCTTTAGATTCTTTAGAATCATTAGATTCTTTAGATTCTTTAGATTCTTTAGAAACTTTAGATTCTTTAGATTCTTTAGATTCTTTAGATTCTTTAGATTCTTTAGATTCTTTGGATTCTTTAGATTCTTTAGATTCTTTAGATTCTTTAGATTCTTTAGATTCTTTAGATTCCTTATATTCTTTAGATCCTTTATATTCTTTAGATTCACTAGATTCTTTAGATTCTTTAGATTCTTTAGATTTTTAGATTCTTTAGATAATTTAGATTCTTTAGATTCTTTAGATTCTTTAGATTCTTTAGATTCTTTAGATTCTTTAGATTCCTTAGATTCTTTAGATTCTTTATATCCTTTAGATTCTTTAGATTCTATAGATTCTTTAGGTTCTTTAGATTTTTTAGATTCTTTAGATTCTTTAGATTCTTTTGATTCTTTAGATTTTTTAGATTCTTTAGATTCTTTAGATCCTTTATATACTTTAAATTCTTTAGATTCTTTAGATTCTTTAGATCCTTTAGATTCTTTAGATTCTTTAGATTCTTTAGATTCTTTAAATTCTTTAGATTCTTTAGATTCTTTAGATTCTTTATATTCTTTAGATTCTTTAGATTCTTTAGATTCTTTAGATTCTTTAGATTCCTTATATTCTTTAGATCCTTTATATTCTTTAGATTCATTAGATTCTTTAGATTCTTTAGATTCTTTAGATTTTTTAAATTCTTTAGATTCTTCAGATTCTTTAGATTCTTTAGATTCTTTAGATTCTTTAGATTCTTTAGATTCTTTAGATTCTTTAGATTCTTTAGATTCTTTAGATTCTTTAGATTCATTAGAATCATTAGATTTTTTAGATTCTTTAGATCCTTTAGATACTTTAGATTCTTTAGATTCTTTAGATTCTTTAGATTCTTTGGATTTTTTAGATTCTTTAGATTCTTTAGATTCTTTAGATTCTTTAGATTCTTTAGATTCTTTAGATTCCTTATATTCTTTAGATACTTTATATTCTTTAGATTCACTAGATTCTTTAGATTCTTTAGATTCTTTAGATTTTTTAAATTCTTTAGATTCTTCAGATTCTTTAGATTCTTTAGATTCTTTAGATTCTTTAGATCCTTTATATTCTTTAGATTCATTAGATTCTTTAGATTCTTTAGATTCTTTAGATTTTTTAAATTCTTTAGATTCTTCAGATTCTTTAGATTCTTTAGATTCTTTAGATTCTTTAGATTCTTTAGATTCTTTAGATTCTTTAGATTCTTTAGATTCTTTAGATTCTTTAGATTCTTTAGATTCTTTAGATTCTTTAGATTTTTTAGATTCATTAGATTCTTTAGATCCTTTATATACTTTAAATTCTTTAGATTCTTTAGATTCTTTAGATCCTTTAGATTCTTTGGATTCTTTAGATTCTTTAGATTCTTTAGAATCATTAGATTTTTTAGATTCTTTAGATTCTTTAGATACTTTAGATTCTTTAGATTCTTTAGATTCTTCAGATTATTTAGATTCTTTAGATCTTTTAGATTCTTTAGATTCTTTAGATTTTTTAGATTTTTAGATTCTTTAGATTCTTTGGATTCTTTAGATTCTTTAGATTCTTTAGATTCTTTAGATTCTTTAGATACTTTAGATTCTTTAGATTCTTTAGATTCTTCAGATTATTTAGATTCTTTAGATCTTTTAGATTCTTTAGATTCTTTAGATTTTTTAGATTCTTTAGATTCTTTAGATTCTTTAGATTCTTTGGATTCTTTAGATTCTTTAGATTCTTTATATTCTTTAGATTCTTTAGATTCTTTAGATTTTTTAGATTTTTTAGATTCTTTAGATTCTTTAGATTCTTTAGATTCTTTAGATTCTTTAGGTTCTTTAGATTCTTTAGATTCTTTAGATTCTTTAGATTCTTTAGATTCTTTAGATTCTTTAGATTCTTTAGATTCTTTAGATTCTTCAGATTATTTAGATTCTTTAGATCTTTTAGATTCTTTAGATTCTTTAGATTTTTTAGATTCTTTAGATTCTTTAGATTCTTTAGATTCTTTGGATTCTTTAGATTCTTTAGATTCTTTAGATTCTTTAGATTCTTTAGATTCTTTAGATTCTTTAGATTCTTTAGATTCTTTTGATTCTTTAGATTCTTTAGATTCTTTAGATTCTTTAGATTCTTTAGATTCTTTAGATTCTTTAGATCTTTTAGATAATTTGGATCTTTTAGATTCTTTAGATTCTTTAGATTCTTTAGATTCTTTAGATTCTTTAGATTCTTTAGATTCTTTAGATTCTTTATATTCTTTAGATTCTTTAGATTCTTTGGTTTCTTTAGATTTTTTAGATTCTTTAGATTCTTTAGATTCTTTAGATTCTTTAGATTCTTTAGATTCTTTAGATCTTTTAGATAATTTGGATTTTTTAGATTCTTTAGAAATTTTAGATTCTTTAGATTCTTTAGATTTTTTAGATACTTTAGATTCTTTAGATTCTTTAGAATCATTAGATTCTTTAGATTCTTTAGATTCTTTAGAAACTTTAGATTCTTTAGATTCTTTAGATTCTTTAGATTCTTTAGATTCTTTAGATTCTTTGGATTCTTTAGATTCTTTAGATTCTTTAGATTCTTTAGATTCTTTAGATTCTTTAGATTCCTTATATTCTTTAGATCCTTTATATTCTTTAGATTCACTAGATTCTTTAGATTCTTTAGATTCTTTAGATTTTTAGATTCTTTAGATAATTTAGATTCTTTAGATTCTTTAGATTCTTTAGATTCTTTAGATTCTTTAGATTCTTTAGATTCCTTAGATTCTTTAGATTCTTTATATCCTTTAGATTCTTTAGATTCTATAGATTCTTTAGGTTCTTTAGATTTTTTAGATTCTTTAGATTCTTTAGATTCTTTTGATTCTTTAGATTTTTTAGATTCTTTAGATTCTTTAGATCCTTTATATACTTTAAATTCTTTAGATTCTTTAGATTCTTTAGATCCTTTAGATTCTTTAGATTCTTTAGATTCTTTAGATTCTTTAAATTCTTTAGATTCTTTAGATTCTTTAGATTCTTTATATTCTTTAGATTCTTTAGATTCTTTAGATTCTTTAGATTCTTTAGATTCCTTATATTCTTTAGATCCTTTATATTCTTTAGATTCATTAGATTCTTTAGATTCTTTAGATTCTTTAGATTTTTTAAATTCTTTAGATTCTTCAGATTCTTTAGATTCTTTAGATTCTTTAGATTCTTTAGATTCTTTAGATTCTTTAGATTCTTTAGATTCTTTAGATTCTTTAGATTCTTTAGATTCATTAGAATCATTAGATTTTTTAGATTCTTTAGATTCTTTAGATACTTTAGATTCTTTAGATTCTTTAGATTCTTTAGATTCTTTGGATTTTTTAGATTCTTTAGATTCTTTAGATTCTTTAGATTCTTTAGATTCTTTAGATTCTTTAGATTCTTTAGATTCTTTAGATTCCTTAGATTCTTTAGATTCTTTATATCCTTTAGATTCTTTAGATTCTATAGATTCTTTAGGTTCTTTAGATTTTTTAGATTCTTTAGATTCTTTAGATTCTTTTGATTCTTTAGATTTTTTACATTCTTTAGATTCTTTAGATCCTTTATATACTTTAAATTCTTTAGATTCTTTAGATTCTTTAGATCCTTTAGATTCTTTAGATTCTTTAGATTCTTTAGATTCTTTAAATTCTTTAGATTCTTTAGATTCTTTAGATTCTTTATATTCTTTAGATCCTTTAGATTCTTTAGATTCTTTAGATTCTTTAGATTCCTTATATTCTTTAGATCCTTTATATTCTTTAGATTCATTAGATTCTTTAGATTCTTTAGATTCTTTAGATTTTTTAAATTCTTTAGATTCTTCAGATTCTTTAGATTCTTTAGAGTCTTTAGATTCTTTAGATTCTTTAGATTCTTTAGATTCTTTAGATTCTTTAGATTCTTTAGATTCTTTAGATTCTTTAGATTCATTAGAATCATTAGATTTTTTAGATTCTTTAGATTCTTTAGATACTTTAGATTCTTTAGATTCTTTAGATTCTTTAGATTCTTTGGATTTTTTAGATTCTTTAGATTCTTTAGATTCTTTAGATTCTTTAGATTCTTTAGATTCTTTAGATTCCTTATATTCTTTAGATCCTTTATATTCTTTAGATTCACTAGATTCTTTAGATTCTTTAGATTCTTTAGATTTTTTAAATTCTTTAGATTCTTCAGATTCTTTAGATTCTTTAGATTCTTTAGATTCTTTAGATCCTTTATATTCTTTAGATTCATTAGATTCTTTAGATTCTTTAGATTCTTTAGATTTTTTAAATTCTTTAGATTCTTCAGATTCTTTAGATTCTTTAGATTCTTTAGATTCTTTAGATTCTTTAGATTCTTTAGATTCTTTAGATTCTTTAGATTCTTTAGATTCTTTAGATTCTTTAGATTCCTTATATTCTTTAGATACTTTATATTCTTTAGATTCACTAGATTCTTTAGATTCTTTAGATTCTTTAGATTTTTAGATTCTTTAGATAATTTAGATTCTTTAGATTCTTTAGATTCTTTAGTTTCCTTAGATTCTTTAGATTCTTTATATCCTTTAGATTCTTTAGATTCCTTAGATTCTTTAGATTCTTTATATCCTTTATATTCTTTAGATTCACTAGATTCTTTAGATTCTTTAGATTCTTTAGATTTTTAGATTCTTTAGATAATTTAGATTCTTCAGATTTTTTAGATTCTTTAGATCTTTTAGATTCTTTAGATACTTTAGATTCTTTAGATTTTTTAGATTCTTTAGATTCTTTAGATTCTTTAGATTCTTTAGATCCTTTAGATTCTTTGGATTCTTTAGATTCTTTAGATTCTTTAGAATCATTAGATTTTTTAGATTCTTTAGATTCTTTAGATACTTTAGATTCTTTAGATTCTTTAGATTCTTTAGATTCTTTGGATTCTTTAGATTCTTTAGATTCTTTAGATTCTTTAGATTCTTTAGATTCTTTAGATTCTTTAGATTCTTTAGATTCCTTATATTCTTTAGATACTTTATATTCTTTAGATTCACTAGATTCTTTAGATTCTTTAGATTCTTTAGATTTTTAGATTCTTTAGATAATTTAGATTCTTTAGATTCTTTAGATTCTTTAGTTTCCTTAGATTCTTTAGATTCTTTATATCCTTTAGATTCTTTAGATTCCTTAGATTCTTTAGATTCTTTATATCCTTTATATTCTTTAGATTCACTAGATTCTTTAGATTCTTTAGTTTCTTTAGATTTTTAGATTCTTTAGATAATTTAGATTCTTCAGATTTTTTAGATTCTTTAGATCTTTTAGATTCTTTAGATACTTTAGATTCTTTAGATTTTTTAGATTCTTTAGATTCTTTAGATTCTTTAGATTCTTTGGATTCTTTGGATTCTTTAGATTCTTTAGATTCTTTAGATTCTTTAGATTCTTTAGATTCTTTAGATTCCTTATATTCTTTAGATCCTTTATATTCTTTAGATTCACTAGATTCTTTAGATTCTTTAGATTCTTTAGATTTTTAGATTCTTTAGATAATTTAGATTCTTTAGATTCTTTAGATTCTTTAGATTCTTTAGATTCTTTAGATTCTTTAGATTCTTTAGATTCTTTAGATTCTTTAGATTCTTTAGATTCTTTAGATTCTTTAGATTTTTAGATTCTTTAGATAATTTAGATTCTTCAGATTTTTTAGATTCTTTAGATCTTTTAGATTCTTTAGATTCTTTAGATTCTTTAGATTTTTTAGATTCTTTAGATTCTTTAGATTTTTTAGATTCTTTGGATTCTTTGGATTCTTTAGATTCTTTAGATTTTTTAGATTCTTTAGATTCTTTAGATTCTTTAGATTCTTTAGATTCTTTAGATTCTTTAGATTCTTTAGATTCTTTAGATTCATTAGATTCTTTTGATTCTTTAGATTCTTTAGATTTTTTAGATTCTTTAGATTCTTTAGATTCTTTAGATTCTTTAGATCTTTTAGATATTTTGGATCTTTTAGTTTCTTTAGATTATTTAGATTCTTTAGATTTTTTAGATTCTTTAGTTTCTTTAGATTCTTTAGATTCTTTAGATCCTTTAGATTCTTTAGATTCTTTAGATTCTTTAGATTCTTTAGATTCTTTAGATTCTTTAGATTCATTAGATTCTTTTGATTCTTTAGATTCTTTAGATTCTTTAGATTCTTTAGATTCTTTAGATTCTTTAGATTCTTTAGATTCTTTAGATTCTTTAGATTCCTTATATTCTTTAGATCCTTTATATTCTTTAGATTCACTAGATTCTTTAGATTCTTTAGATTTTTAGATTCTTTAGATAATTTAGATTCTTCAGATTTTTTAGATTCTTTAGGTCTTTTAGATTCTTTAGATTCTTTAGATTCTTTAGATTTTTTAGATTCTTTAGATTCTTTAGATTCTTTGGATTCTTTGGATTCTTTAGATTCTTTAGATTCTTTAGATTCTTTAGATTCTTTAGATTCTTTAGATTCTTTAGATTCTTTAGATTCATTAGATTCTTTTGATTCTTTAGATTCTTTAGATTCTTTAGATTCTTTAGATTCTTTAGATTCTTTAGATTCTTTAGATTCTTTAGATCTTTTAGATAATTTGGATCTTTTAGATTCTTTAGATTATTTAGATTCTTTAGATTCTTTAGATTCTTTAGTTTCTTTAGATTCTTTAGATTCTTTAGATCCTTTAGATTCTTTAGATTCCTTAGATTCTTTAGATTCTTTAGATTCTTTAGATTCTTTAGATTCATTAGATTCTTTTGATCCTTTAGATTCTTTAGATTCTTTAGATACTTTAGATTCTTTAGATTCTTTAGATTTTTTAGATTCTTTAGATTCTTTAGATTTTTTAGATTCTTTAGATTCTTTAGATTCTTTAGATTCTTTAGATTCTTTAGATCCTTTAGATTCTTTAGATCCTTTAGATTCTTTAGATTCTTTAGATTCTTTAGATTCTTTAGATTCTTTAGATTCTTTAGATTCTTTAGATTCTTTGGATTCTTTAGATTCTTTAGATTCTTTAGATTCTTTAGATTCTTTAGATTCTTTAGATTCTTTAGATTCTTTAGATTCTTTAGATACTTTAGATTCTTTAGATTCTTTAGATTCTTTAGATTCTTTGGATTCTTTAGATTCTTTAGATTCCTTAGATTCTTTAGATTCTTTAGATTCTTTAGATTCTTTAGATTCTTTAGATTCTTTAGATTCTTTAGATTCTTTAGATCCTTTAGATTCTTTGGATTCTTTAGGTTCTTTAGAATTTTTAGATTCTTTAATTTCTTTAGATTCTTTAGATACTTTAGATTCTTTAGATTCTTTAGATTCTTTAGATTCTTTAGATTCTTTAGATTCTTTAGATTCTTTAGATTCTTTAGATTCTTTAGATTCTTTAGATTCTTTAAATTTTTTAGATTCTTTAGATTCTTTAGATTCTTTAGATTCTTTAGATTCTTTAGATTTTTTAGATTCTTTAGATTCTTTAGATTCTTTAGATTCCTTAGATTCTTTAGATTCTTTATATCCTTTATATTCTTTAGATTCTATAGATTCTTTAGGTTCTTTAGATTCTTTAGATTCTTTAGATTCTTTAGATTCTTTAGATTCTTTAGATATTTTAGATTCATTAGATTCTTTAGATCCTTTATATACTTTAAATTCTTTAGATTCTTTAGATTCTTTAGATCCTTTAGATTCTTTGGATTCTTTAGATTCTTTAGATCCTTTAGATTCTTTAGATTCTTTAGATTCTTTAGATTCTTTAGATTCATTAGATTCTTTTGATTCTTTAGATTCTTT
The DNA here is from genome assembly GCF_024364675.1 of Aethina tumida. NCBI lineage: Eukaryota > Metazoa > Arthropoda > Insecta > Coleoptera > Nitidulidae > Aethina > Aethina tumida. Next base: position 3,144,184 of record NC_065442.1, read on the forward strand.
AGATTCTTTAGATTCTTTAGATTCTTTAGATTCTTTAGATTCTTTAGATTCTTTAGATCTTTTAGATAATTTGGATCTTTTAGTTTCTTTAGATTATTTAGATTCTTTAGATTTTTTAGATTCTTTAGTTTCTTTAGATTGTTTAGATTCTTTAGATCCTTTAGATTCTTTAGATTCTTTAGATTCTTTAGATTCTTTAGATTCTTTAGATTCTTTAGATTCTTTAGATTCATTAGATTCTTTTGATTCTTTAGATTCTTTAGATTCTTTAGATTCTTTAGATTCTTTAGATTCTTTAGATTCTTTAGATTCTTTAGATTCTTTAGATTCTTTAGATTCTTTAGATTCCTTATATTCTTTAGATCCTTTATATTCTTTAGATTCACTAGATTCTTTAGATTCTTTAGATTCTTTAGATTTTTAGATTCTTTAGATAATTTAGATTCTTCAGATTTTTTAGATTCTTTAGATCTTTTAGATTCTTTAGATTCTTTAGATTCTTTAGATTTTTTAGATTCTTTAGATTCTTTAGATTCTTTAGATTCTTTGGATTCTTTGGATTCTTTAGATTCTTTAGATTCTTTAGATTCTTTAGATTCTTTAGATTCTTTAGATTCTTTAGATTCATTAGATTCTTTTGATTCTTTAGATTCTTTGGATTCTTTAGATTCTTTAGATTCTTTAGATTCTTTAGATTCTTTAGATTCTTTAGATTCTTTAGATTCTTTAGATCTTTTAGATAATTTGGATCTTTTAGATTCTTTAGATTATTTAGATTCTTTAGATTCTTTAGATTCTTTAGTTTCTTTAGATTCTTTAGATTCTTTAGATCCTTTAGATTCTTTAGATTCCTTAGATTCTTTAGATTCTTTAGATTCTTTAGATTCTTTAGATTCATTAGATTCTTTTGATCCTTTAGATTCTTTAGATTCTTTAGATACTTTAGATTCTTTAGATTCTTTAGATTTTTTAGATTCTTTAGATTCTTTAGATTCTTTAGATTCTTTAGATTCTTTAGATTCTTTAGATTCTTTAGATCCTTTAGATTCTTTAGATCCTTTAGATTCTTTAGATTCTTTAGATTCTTTAGATTCTTTAGATTCTTTAGATTCTTTAGATTCTTTGGATTCTTTAGATTCTTTAGATTCTTTAGATTCTTTAGATTCTTTAGATTCTTTAGATTCTTTAGATTCTTTAGATTCTTTAGATACTTTAGATTCTTTAGATTCTTTAGATTCTTTAGATTCTTTGGATTCTTTAGATTCTTTAGATTCCTTAGATTCTTTAGATTCTTTAGATTCTTTAGATTCTTTAGATTCTTTAGATTCTTTAGATTCTTTGGATTCTTTAGGTTCTTTAGAATTTTTAGATTCTTTAATTTCTTTAGATTCTTTAGATACTTTAGATTCTTTAGATTCTTTAGATTTTTTAGATTCTTTAGATACTTTAGATTCTTTAGATTCTTTAGATTCTTTAGATTCTTTAGATTCTTTAGATTCTTTAGATTCTTTAGATTCTTTAGATTCTTTAGATTCTTTAGATTCTTTAGATTCTTTAAATTCTTTAGATTCTTTAGATTCTTTAGATTCTTTAGATTCTTTAGATTCTTTAGATTTTTTAGATTCTTTAGATTCTTTAGATTCTTTAGATTCCTTAGATTCTTTAGATTCTTTATATCCTTTATATTCTTTAGATTCTATAGATTCTTTAGTTTCTTTAGATTCTTTAGATTCTTTAGATTCTTTAGATTCTTTAGATTCTTTAGATTTTTTAGATTCATTAGATTCTTTAGATCCTTTATATACTTTAAATTCTTTAGATTCTTTAGATTCTTTAGATCCTTTAGATTCTTTGGATTCTTTAGATTCTTTAGATTCTTTAGAATCATTAGATTTTTTAGATTCTTTAGATTCTTTAGATACTTTAGATTCTTTAGATTCTTTAGATTCTTTAGATTCTTTGGATTCTTTAGATTCTTTAGATTCTTTAGATTCTTTAGATTCTTTAGATTCTTTAGATTCTTTAGATTCTTTAGATTCCTTATATTCTTTAGATACTTTATATTCTTTAGATTCACTAGATTCTTTAGATTCTTTAGATTCTTTAGATTTTTAGATTCTTTAGATAATTTAGATTCTTTAGATTCTTTAGATTCTTTAGTTTCCTTAGATTCTTTAGATTCTTTATATCCTTTAGATTCTTTAGATTCCTTAGATTCTTTAGATTCTTTATATCCTTTATATTCTTTAGATTCACTAGATTCTTTAGATTCTTTAGATTCTTTAGATTTTTAGATTCTTTAGATAATTTAGATTCTTCAGATTTTTTAGATTCTTTAGATCTTTTAGATTCTTTAGATACTTTAGATTCTTTAGATTTTTTAGATTCTTTAGATTCTTTAGATTCTTTAGATTCTTTAGATTCTTTAGATTCTTTAGATTCTTTAGATTCTTTAGATTCTTTAGATTCTTTAGATTCTTTAGATTCTTTAGATTCCTTATATTCTTTAGATCCTTTATATTCTTTAGATTCACTAGATTCTTTAGATTCTTTAGATTCTTTAGATTTTTAGATTCTTTAGATAATTTAGATTTTTTAGATTCTTTAGATTCTTTAGATTTTTTAGATTCTTTGGATTCTTTGGATTCTTTAGATTCTTTAGATTCTTTAGATTCTTTAGATTCTTTAGATTCTTTAGATTCTTTAGATTCTTTAGATTCATTAGATTCTTTTGATTCTTTAGATTCTTTAGATTCTTTAGATTCTTTAGATTCTTTAGATTCTTTAGATTCTTTAGATCTTTTAGATAATTTGTATCTTTTAGTTTCTTTAGATTATTTAGATTCTTTAGATTTTTTAGATTCTTTAGTTTCTTTAGATTCTTTAGATTCTTTAGATCCTTTAGATTCTTTAGATTCTTTAGATTCTTTAGATTCTTTAGATTCTTTAGATTCTTTAGATTCATTAGATTCTTTTGATTCTTTAGATTCTTTAGATTCTTTAGATTCTTTAGATTCTTTAGATTCTTTAGATTCTTTAGATTCTTTAGATTCTTTAGATTCCTTATATTCTTTAGATCCTTTATATTCTTTAGATTCACTAGATTCTTTAGATTCTTTAGATTCTTTAGATTTTTAGATTCTTTAGATAATTTAGATTCTTCAGATTTTTTAGATTCTTTAGATCTTTTAGATTCTTTAGATTCTTTAGATTCTTTAGATTTTTTAGATTCTTTAGATTCTTTAGATTCTTTAGATTCTTTGGATTCTTTGGATTCTTTAGATTCTTTAGATTCTTTAGATTCTTTAGATTCTTTAGATTCTTTAGATTCTTTAGATTCATTAGATTCTTTTGATTCTTTAGATTCTTTAGATTCTTTAGATTCTTTAGATTCTTTAGATTCTTTAGATTCTTTAGATTCTTTAGATCTTTTAGATAATTTGGATCTTTTAGATTCTTTAGATTATTTAGATTCTTTAGATTCTTTAGATTCTTTAGTTTCTTTAGATTCTTTAGATTCTTTAGATCCTTTAGATTTTTTAGATTCCTTAGATTCTTTAGATTCTTTAGATTCTTTAGATTCTTTAGATTCATTAGATTCTGTTGATCCTTTAGATTCTTTAGATTCTTTAGATACTTTAGATTCTTTAGATTCTTTAGATTTTTTAGATTCTTTAGATTCTTTAGATTCTTTAGATTCTTTAGATCCTTTAGATTCTTTAGATCCTTTAGATTCTTTAGATTCTTTAGATTCTTTAGATTCTTTAGATTCTTTAGATTCTTTATATTCTTTAGATTCTTTAGATTCTTTGGATTCTTTAGATTCTTTAGATTTTTTAGATTCTTTAGATTCTTTAGATTCTTTAGATTCTTTAGATTCTTTAGATTCTTTAGATTCTTTAGATACTTTAGATTCTTTAGATTCTTTAGATTCTTTAGATTCTTTGGATTCTTTAGATTCTTTAGATTCCTTAGATTCTTTAGATTCTTTAGATTCTTTAGATTCTTTAGATTCTTTAGATTCTTTAGATTCTTTAGATTCTTTAGATCCTTTAGATTCTTTGGATTCTTTAGGTTCTTTAGAATTTTTAGATTCTTTAGTTTCTTTAGATTCTTTAGATTCTTTAGATTCTTTAGATTTTTTAGATTCTTTAGATACTTTAGATTCTTTAGATTCTTTAGATTCTTTAGATTCTTTAGATTCTTTAGATTCTTTAGATTCTTTAGATTCTTTAGATTCTTTAGATTCTTTAGATTCTTTAAATTCTTTAGATTCTTTAGATTCTTTAGATTCTTTAGATTCTTTAGATTCTTTAGATTTTTTAGATTCTTTAGATTCTTTAGATTCTTTATATTCTTTAGATTCTTTAGATTCTTTAGATTCTTTAGATTCTTTAGATTCTTTAGATTCTTTAGATTCTTTGGATTCTTTGGATTCTTTAGGTTCTTTAGAATTTTTAAATATTTTAGAATTTTTAGATTCTTTAGATTCTTTTGATCCTTTAGATTCTTTAGAATCTTTAGATACTTTAGATTCTTTAGATTCATTAGATTCTTTGGATTCATTAGATTCTTTTGATTCTTTAGATTCTTTAGATTATTTAGATTCTTTAGATACTTTAGATTCTTTAGATTTTTTAGATTCTTTAGATTCTTTAGATTCTTTAGATTCTTTAGATTTTTTAGATTTTTTAGATACTTTAGATTCTTTAGATTCTTTAGATTCTTTAGATTCTTTAGATTCTTCAGATTCTTTAGATTCTTTAGATTCTTTAGATTCTTTAGATTCTTTAGATTCTTTAGATTCTTTAGATTCTTTAGATTCTTTAGATTCTTTAGATTCTTTAGATTCATTAGATTCTTTATATTCTTTATATTCTTTAGATTCTTTAGATTCTTTAGATTCTTTAGATTCCTTATATTCTTTAGATCCTTTATATTCTTTAGATTCACTAGATTCTTTAGATTCTTTAGATTCTTTAGATTTTTAGATTCTTTAGATAATTTAGATTCTTTAGATTCTTTAGATTCTTTAGATTCTTTAGATTCTTTAGATTCTTTAGATTCCTTAGATTCTTTAGATTCTTTATATCCTTTAGATTCTTTAGATTCTATAGATTCTTTAGGTTCTTTAGATTTTTTAGATTCTTTAGATTCTTTAGATTCTTTTGATTCTTTAGATTTTTTAGATTCTTTAGATTCTTTAGATCCTTTATATACTTTAAATTCTTTAGATTCTTTAGATTCTTTAGATCCTTTAGATTCTTTAGATTCTTTAGATTCTTTAGATTCTTTAAATTCTTTAGATTCTTTAGATTCTTTAGATTCTTTATATTCTTTAGATTCTTTAGATTCTTTAGATTCTTTAGATTCTTTAGATTCCTTATATTCTTTAGATCCTTTATATTCTTTAGATTCATTAGATTCTTTAGATTCTTTAGATTCTTTAGATTTTTTAAATTCTTTAGATTCTTCAGATTCTTTAGATTCTTTAGATTCTTTAGATTCTTTAGATTCTTTAGATTCTTTAGATTCTTTAGATTCTTTAGATTCTTTAGATTCTTTAGATTCATTAGAATCATTAGATTTTTTAGATTCTTTAGATTCTTTAGATTCTTTAGATACTTTAGATTCTTTAGATTCTTTAGATTCTTTAGATTCTTTGGATTTTTTAGATTCTTTAGATTCTTTAGATTCTTTAGATTCTTTAGATTCTTTAGATTCTTTAGATTCTTTAGATTCTTTAGATTCTTTAGATTCCTTAGATTCTTTAGATTCTTTATATCCTTTAGATTCTTTAGATTCTATAGATTCTTTAGGTTCTTTAGATTTTTTAGATTCTTTAGATTCTTTAGATTCTTTTGATTCTTTAGATTTTTTACATTCTTTAGATTCTTTAGATCCTTTATATACTTTAAATTCTTTAGATTCTTTAGATTCTTTAGATCCTTTAGATTCTTTAGATTCTTTAGATTCTTTAGATTCTTTAAATTCTTTAGATTCTTTAGATTCTTTAGATTCTTTATATTCTTTAGATTCTTTAGATTCTTTAGATTCTTTAGATTCTTTAGATTCCTTATATTCTTTAGATCCTTTATATTCTTTAGATTCATTAGATTCTTTAGATTCTTTAGATTCTTTAGATTTTTTAAATTCTTTAGATTCTTCAGATTCTTTAGATTCTTTAGATTCTTTAGATTCTTTAGATTCTTTAGATTCTTTAGATTCTTTAGATTCTTTAGATTCTTTAGATTCTTTAGATTCTTTAGATTCTTTAGATTCATTAGAATCATTAGATTTTTTAGATTCTTTAGATTCTTTAGATACTTTAGATTCTTTAGATTCTTTAGATTCTTTAGATTCTTTGGATTTTTTAGATTCTTTAGATTCTTTAGATTCTTTAGATTCTTTAGATTCTTTAGATTCTTTAGATTCCTTATATTCTTTAGATCCTTTATATTCTTTAGATTCACTAGATTCTTTAGATACTTTAGATTCTTTAGATTTTTTAAATTCTTTAGATTCTTCAGATTCTTTAGATTCTTTAGATTCTTTAGATTCTTTAGATCCTTTATATTCTTTAGATTCATTAGATTCTTTAGATTCTTTAGATTCTTTAGATTTTTTAAATTCTTTAGATTCTTCAGATTCTTTAGATTCTTTAGATTCTTTAGATTCTTTAGATTCTTTAGATTCTTTAGATTCTTTAGATTCTTTAGATTCTTTAGATTCTTTAGATTCCTTATATTCTTTAGATACTTTATATTCTTTAGATTCACTAGATTCTTTAGATTCTTTAGATTCTTTAGATTTTTAGATTCTTTAGATAATTTAGATTCTTTAGATTCTTTAGATTCTTTAGTTTCCTTAGATTCTTTAGATTCTTTATATCCTTTAGATTCTTTAGATTCCTTAGATTCTTTAGATTCTTTATATCCTTTATATTCTTTAGATTCACTAGATTCTTTAGATTCTTTAGATTCTTTAGATTTTTAGATTCTTTAGATAATTTAGATTCTTCAGATTTTTTAGATTCTTTAGATCTTTTAGATTCTTTAGATACTTTAGATTCTTTAGATTTTTTAGATTCTTTAGATTCTTTAGATTCTTTAGATTCTTTAGATCCTTTAGATTCTTTGGATTCTTTAGATTCTTTAGATTCTTTAGAATCATTAGATTTTTTAGATTCTTTAGATTCTTTAGATACTTTAGATTCTTTAGATTCTTTAGATTCTTTAGATTCTTTGGATTCTTTAGATTCTTTAGATTCTTTAGATTCTTTAGATTCTTTAGATTCTTTAGATTCTTTAGATTCTTTAGATTCCTTATATTCTTTAGATACTTTATATTCTTTAGATTCACTAGATTCTTTAGATTCTTTAGATTCTTTAGATTTTTAGATTCTTTAGATAATTTAGATTCTTTAGATTCTTTAGATTCTTTAGTTTCCTTAGATTCTTTAGATTCTTTATATCCTTTAGATTCTTTAGATTCCTTAGATTCTTTAGATTCTTTATATCCTTTATATTCTTTAGATTCACTAGATTCTTTAGATTCTTTAGTTTCTTTAGATTTTTAGATTCTTTAGATAATTTAGATTCTTCAGATTTTTTAGATTCTTTAGATCTTTTAGATTCTTTAGATACTTTAGATTCTTTAGATTTTTTAGATTCTTTAGATTCTTTAGATTCTTTAGATTCTTTGGATTCTTTGGATTCTTTAGATTCTTTAGATTCTTTAGATTCTTTAGATTCTTTAGATTCTTTAGATTCCTTATATTCTTTAGATCCTTTATATTCTTTAGATTCACTAGATTCTTTAGATTCTTTAGATTCTTTAGATTTTTAGATTCTTTAGATAATTTAGATTCTTTAGATTCTTTAGATTCTTTAGATTCTTTAGATTCTTTAGATTCTTTAGATTCTTTAGATTCTTTAGATTCTTTAGATTCTTTAGATTCTTTAGATTTTTAGATTCTTTAGATAATTTAGATTCTTCAGATTTTTTAGATTCTTTAGATCTTTTAGATTCTTTAGATTCTTTAGATTCTTTAGATTTTTTAGATTCTTTAGATTCTTTAGATTTTTTAGATTCTTTGGATTCTTTGGATTCTTTAGATTCTTTAGATTTTTTAGATTCTTTAGATTCTTTAGATTCTTTAGATTCTTTAGATTCTTTAGATTCTTTAGATTCTTTAGATTCATTAGATTCTTTTGATTCTTTAGATTCTTTAGATTTTTTAGATTCTTTAGATTCTTTAGATTCTTTAGATTCTTTAGATCTTTTAGATATTTTGGATCTTTTAGTTTCTTTAGATTATTTAGATTCTTTAGATTTTTTAGATTCTTTAGTTTCTTTAGATTCTTTAGATTCTTTAGATCCTTTAGATTCTTTAGATTCTTTAGATTCTTTAGATTCTTTAGATTCTTTAGATTCTTTAGATTCATTAGATTCTTTTGATTCTTTAGATTCTTTAGATTCTTTAGATTCTTTAGATTCTTTAGATTCTTTAGATTCTTTAGATTCTTTAGATTCTTTAGATTCCTTATATTCTTTAGATCCTTTATATTCTTTAGATTCACTAGATTCTTTAGATTCTTTAGATTTTTAGATTCTTTAGATAATTTAGATTCTTCAGATTTTTTAGATTCTTTAGGTCTTTTAGATTCTTTAGATTCTTTAGATTCTTTAGATTTTTTAGATTCTTTAGATTCTTTAGATTCTTTGGATTCTTTGGATTCTTTAGATTCTTTAGATTCTTTAGATTCTTTAGATTCTTTAGATTCTTTAGATTCTTTAGATTCATTAGATTCTTTTGATTCTTTAGATTCTTTAGATTCTTTAGATTCTTTAGATTCTTTAGATTCTTTAGATTCTTTAGATTCTTTAGATCTTTTAGATAATTTGGATCTTTTAGATTCTTTAGATTATTTAGATTCTTTAGATTCTTTAGATTCTTTAGTTTCTTTAGATTCTTTAGATTCTTTAGATCCTTTAGATTCTTTAGATTCCTTAGATTCTTTAGATTCTTTAGATTCTTTAGATTCTTTAGATTCATTAGATTCTTTTGATCCTTTAGATTCTTTAGATTCTTTAGATACTTTAGATTCTTTAGATTCTTTAGATTTTTTAGATTCTTTAGATTCTTTAGATTTTTTAGATTCTTTAGATTCTTTAGATTCTTTAGATTCTTTAGATTCTTTAGATCCTTTAGATTCTTTAGATCCTTTAGATTCTTTAGATTCTTTAGATTCTTTAGATTCTTTAGATTCTTTAGATTCTTTAGATTCTTTAGATTCTTTGGATTCTTTAGATTCTTTAGATTCTTTAGATTCTTTAGATTCTTTAGATTCTTTAGATTCTTTAGATTCTTTAGATTCTTTAGATACTTTAGATTCTTTAGATTCTTTAGATTCTTTAGATTCTTTGGATTCTTTAGATTCTTTAGATTCCTTAGATTCTTTAGATTCTTTAGATTCTTTAGATTCTTTAGATTCTTTAGATTCTTTAGATTCTTTAGATTCTTTAGATCCTTTAGATTCTTTGGATTCTTTAGGTTCTTTAGAATTTTTAGATTCTTTAATTTCTTTAGATTCTTTAGATACTTTAGATTCTTTAGATTCTTTAGATTCTTTAGATTCTTTAGATTCTTTAGATTCTTTAGATTCTTTAGATTCTTTAGATTCTTTAGATTCTTTAGATTCTTTAAATTTTTTAGATTCTTTAGATTCTTTAGATTCTTTAGATTCTTTAGATTCTTTAGATTTTTTAGATTCTTTAGATTCTTTAGATTCTTTAGATTCCTTAGATTCTTTAGATTCTTTATATCCTTTATATTCTTTAGATTCTATAGATTCTTTAGGTTCTTTAGATTCTTTAGATTCTTTAGATTCTTTAGATTCTTTAGATTCTTTAGATTTTTTAGATTCATTAGATTCTTTAGATCCTTTATATACTTTAAATTCTTTAGATTCTTTAGATTCTTTAGATCCTTTAGATTCTTTGGATTCTTTAGATTCTTTAGATTCTTTAGATTCTTTAGATTCTTTAGATTCTTTAGATTCTTTAGATTCATTAGATTCTTTTGATTCTTTAGATTCTTTAGATTCTTTAGATTCTTTAGATTCTTTAGATTCTTTAGATTCTTTAGATTCTTTAGATCTTTTAGATAATTTGGATCTTTTAGTTTCTTTGGATTATTTAGATTCTTTAGATTTTTTAGATTCTTTAGTTTCTTTAGATTGTTTAGATTCTTTAGATCCTTTAGATTCTTTAGATTCTTTAGATTCTTTAGATTCTTTAGATTCTTTAGATTCTTTAGATTCATTAGATTCTTTTGATTCTTTAGATTCTTTAGATTCTTTAGATTCTTTAGATTCTTTAGATTCTTTAGATTCTTTAGATTCTTTAGATTCTTTAGATTCTTTAGATTCTTTAGATTCCTTATATTCTTTAGATCCTTTATATTCTTTAGATTCACTAGATTCTTTAGATTCTTTAGATTCTTTAGATTTTTAGATTCTTTAGATAATTTAGATTCTTCAGATTTTTTAGATTCTTTAGATCTTTTAGATTCTTTAGATTCTTTAGATTCTTTAGATTTTTTAGATTCTTTAGATTCTTTAGATTCTTTAGATTCTTTGGATTCTTTGGATTCTTTAGATTCTTTAGATTCTTTAGATTCTTTAGATTCTTTAGATTCTTTAGATTCTTTAGATTCATTAGATTCTTTTGATTCTTTAGATTCTTTGGATTCTTTAGATTCTTTAGATTCTTTAGATTCTTTAGATTCTTTAGATTCTTTAGATTCTTTAGATTCTTTAGATCTTTTAGATAATTTGGATCTTTTAGATTCTTTAGATTATTTAGATTCTTTAGATTCTTTAGATTCTTTAGTTTCTTTAGATTCTTTAGATTCTTTAGATCCTTTAGATTCTTTAGATTCCTTAGATTCTTTAGATTCTTTAGATTCTTTAGATTCTTTAGATTCATTAGATTCTTTTGATCCTTTAGATTCTTTAGATTCTTTAGATACTTTAGATTCTTTAGATTCTTTAGATTTTTTAGATTCTTTAGATTCTTTAGATTCTTTAGATTCTTTAGATTCTTTAGATTCTTTAGATTCTTTAGATCCTTTAGATTCTTTAGATCCTTTAGATTCTTTAGATTCTTTAGATTCTTTAGATTCTTTAGATTCTTTAGATTCTTTAGATTCTTTGGATTCTTTAGATTCTTTAGATTCTTTAGATTCTTTAGATTCTTTAGATTCTTTAGATTCTTTAGATTCTTTAGATTCTTTAGATACTTTAGATTCTTTAGATTCTTTAGATTCTTTAGATTCTTTGGATTCTTTAGATTCTTTAGATTCCTTAGATTCTTTAGATTCTTTAGATTCTTTAGATTCTTTAGATTCTTTAGATTCTTTAGATTCTTTGGATTCTTTAGGTTCTTTAGAATTTTTAGATTCTTTAATTTCTTTAGATTCTTTAGATACTTTAGATTCTTTAGATTCTTTAGATTTTTTAGATTCTTTAGATACTTTAGATTCTTTAGATTCTTTAGATTCTTTAGATTCTTTAGATTCTTTAGATTCTTTAGATTCTTTAGATTCTTTAGATTCTTTAGATTCTTTAGATTCTTTAGATTCTTTAAATTCTTTAGATTCTTTAGATTCTTTAGATTCTTTAGATTCTTTAGATTCTTTAGATTTTTTAGATTCTTTAGATTCTTTAGATTCTTTAGATTCCTTAGATTCTTTAGATTCTTTATATCCTTTATATTCTTTAGATTCTATAGATTCTTTAGTTTCTTTAGATTCTTTAGATTCTTTAGATTCTTTAGATTCTTTAGATTCTTTAGATTTTTTAGATTCATTAGATTCTTTAGATCCTTTATATACTTTAAATTCTTTAGATTCTTTAGATTCTTTAGATCCTTTAGATTCTTTGGATTCTTTAGATTCTTTAGATTCTTTAGAATCATTAGATTTTTTAGATTCTTTAGATTCTTTAGATACTTTAGATTCTTTAGATTCTTTAGATTCTTTAGATTCTTTGGATTCTTTAGATTCTTTAGATTCTTTAGATTCTTTAGATTCTTTAGATTCTTTAGATTCTTTAGATTCTTTAGATTCTTTAGATTCCTTATATTCTTTAGATACTTTATATTCTTTAGATTCACTAGATTCTTTAGATTCTTTAGATTCTTTAGATTTTTAGATTCTTTAGATAATTTAGATTCTTTAGATTCTTTAGATTCTTTAGTTTCCTTAGATTCTTTAGATTCTTTATATCCTTTAGATTCTTTAGATTCCTTAGATTCTTTAGATTCTTTATATCCTTTATATTCTTTAGATTCACTAGATTCTTTAGATTCTTTAGATTCTTTAGATTTTTAGATTCTTTAGATAATTTAGATTCTTCAGATTTTTTAGATTCTTTAGATCTTTTAGATTCTTTAGATACTTTAGATTCTTTAGATTTTTTAGATTCTTTAGATTCTTTAGATTCTTTAGATTCTTTAGATTCTTTAGATTCTTTAGATTCTTTAGATTCTTTAGATTCTTTAGATTCTTTAGATTCTTTAGATTCCTTATATTCTTTAGATCCTTTATATTCTTTAGATTCACTAGATTCTTTAGATTCTTTAGATTCTTTAGATTTTTAGATTCTTTAGATAATTTAGATTTTTTAGATTCTTTAGATTCTTTAGATTTTTTAGATTCTTTGGATTCTTTGGATTCTTTAGATTCTTTAGATTCTTTAGATTCTTTAGATTCTTTAGATTCTTTAGATTCTTTAGATTCTTTAGATTCATTAGATTCTTTTGATTCTTTAGATTCTTTAGATTCTTTAGATTCTTTAGATTCTTTAGATTCTTTAGATTCTTTAGATCTTTTAGATAATTTGTATCTTTTAGTTTCTTTAGATTATTTAGATTCTTTAGATTTTTTAGATTCTTTAGTTTCTTTAGATTCTTTAGATTCTTTAGATCCTTTAGATTCTTTAGATTCTTTAGATTCTTTAGATTCTTTAGATTCTTTAGATTCTTTAGATTCATTAGATTCTTTTGATTCTTTAGATTCTTTAGATTCTTTAGATTCTTTAGATTCTTTAGATTCTTTAGATTCTTTAGATTCTTTAGATTCTTTAGATTCCTTATATTCTTTAGATCCTTTATATTCTTTAGATTCACTAGATTCTTTAGATTCTTTAGATTCTTTAGATTTTTAGATTCTTTAGATAATTTAGATTCTTCAGATTTTTTAGATTCTTTAGATCTTTTAGATTCTTTAGATTCTTTAGATTCTTTAGATTTTTTAGATTCTTTAGATTCTTTAGATTCTTTAGATTCTTTGGATTCTTTGGATTCTTTAGATTCTTTAGATTCTTTAGATTCTTTAGATTCTTTAGATTCTTTAGATTCTTTAGATTCATTAGATTCTTTTGATTCTTTAGATTCTTTAGATTCTTTAGATTCTTTAGATTCTTTAGATTCTTTAGATTCTTTAGATTCTTTAGATCTTTTAGATAATTTGGATCTTTTAGATTCTTTAGATTATTTAGATTCTTTAGATTCTTTAGATTCTTTAGTTTCTTTAGATTCTTTAGATTCTTTAGATCCTTTAGATTTTTTAGATTCCTTAGATTCTTTAGATTCTTTAGATTCTTTAGATTCTTTAGATTCATTAGATTCTGTTGATCCTTTAGATTCTTTAGATTCTTTAGATACTTTAGATTCTTTAGATTCTTTAGATTTTTTAGATTCTTTAGATTCTTTAGATTCTTTAGATTCTTTAGATCCTTTAGATTCTTTAGATCCTTTAGATTCTTTAGATTCTTTAGATTCTTTAGATTCTTTAGATTCTTTAGATTCTTTATATTCTTTAGATTCTTTAGATTCTTTGGATTCTTTAGATTCTTTAGATTTTTTAGATTCTTTAGATTCTTTAGATTCTTTAGATTCTTTAGATTCTTTAGATTCTTTAGATTCTTTAGATACTTTAGATTCTTTAGATTCTTTAGATTCTTTAGATTCTTTGGATTCTTTAGATTCTTTAGATTCCTTAGATTCTTTAGATTCTTTAGATTCTTTAGATTCTTTAGATTCTTTAGATTCTTTAGATTCTTTAGATTCTTTAGATTCTTTAGATCCTTTAGATTCTTTGGATTCTTTAGGTTCTTTAGAATTTTTAGATTCTTTAGTTTCTTTAGATTCTTTAGATACTTTAGATTCTTTAGATTCTTTAGATTTTTTAGATTCTTTAGATACTTTAGATTCTTTAGATTCTTTAGATTCTTTAGATTCTTTAGATTCTTTAGATTCTTTAGATTCTTTAGATTCTTTAGATTCTTTAGATTCTTTAGATTCTTTAAATTCTTTAGATTCTTTAGATTCTTTAGATTCTTTAGATTCTTTAGATTCTTTAGATTCTTTAGATTTTTTAGATTCTTTAGATTCTTTAGATTCTTTATATTCTTTAGATTCTTTAGATTCTTTAGATTCTTTAGATTCTTTAGATTCTTTAGATTCTTTAGATTCTTTGGATTCTTTGGATTCTTTAGGTTCTTTAGAATTTTTAAATATTTTAGAATTTTTAGATTCTTTAGATTCTTTTGATCCTTTAGATTCTTTAGAATCTTTAGATACTTTAGATTCTTTAGATTCATTAGATTCTTTGGATTCATTAGATTCTTTTGATTCTTTAGATTCTTTAGATTATTTAGATTCTTTAGATACTTTAGATTCTTTAGATTTTTTAGATTCTTTAGATTCTTTAGATTCTTTAGATTCTTTAGATTTTTTAGATTTTTTAGATACTTTAGATTCTTTAGATTCTTTAGATTCTTTAGATTCTTTAGATTCTTCAGATTCTTTAGATTCTTTAGATTCTTTAGATTCTTTAGATTCTTTAGATTCTTTAGATTCTTTAGATTCTTTAGATTCTTTAGATTCTTTAGATTCTTTAGATTCTTTAGATTCATTAGATTCTTTATATTCTTTATATTCTTTAGATTCTTTATATTCTTTAGATTCTTTAGATTCTTTAGATTCTTTAGATTCTTTGGATTTTTTAGATTCTTTAGATACTTTATATTCTTTAGATTCTTTAGATTCTTTAGATTCTTTAGATTCTTTGGATTCTTCAGATTTTTTAGATTCTTTAGATCTTTTAGATTCTTTAGATTCTTTAGATTTTTTAGATTCTTTGGATTCTTTAGATTCTTTAGATTCTTTAGATTCTTCAGATTCTTTAGATTCTTTAGATTCTTTATATTCTTTAGATTCTTTAGATTCTTTAGATTCATTAGATTTTTTAGATTCTTTAGATTCTTTAGATTCTTTAGATTCTTTAGATCTTTTAGATAATTTGGATTTTTTAGATTCTTTAGAATTTTTAGATTCTTTAGATTCTTTAGATTTTTTAGAAACTTTAGATTCTTTAGATTCTTTAGATTCTTTAGAATCATTAGATTTTTTAGATTCTTTAGATTCTTTAGATACTTTAGATTCTTTAGATTCTTTAGATTCTTTAGATACTTTGGATTCTTTAGATTCTTTAGATTCTTTAGATTCTTTAGATTCTTTAGATTCTTTAGATTCTTTAGATTCCTTATATTCTTTAGATCCTTTATATTCTTTAGATTCACTAGATTCTTTAGATTCTTTAGATTCTTTAGATTTTTAGATTCTTTAGATAATTTAGATTCTTTAGATTCTTTAGATTCTTTAGATTCCTTAGATTCTTTAGATTCTTTATATCCTTTAGTTTCTTTAGATTCTATAGATTCTTTAGGTTCTTTAGATTCTTTAGATTCTTTAGATTCTTTAGATTCTTTAGATTCTTTAGATTTTTTAGATTCTTTAGATTCTTTAGATCCTTTATATACTTTAAATTCTTTAGATTCTTTAGATTCTTTAGATCCTTTAGATTCTTTGGATTCTTTAGATTCTTTAGATTCTTTAAATTCTTTAGATTCTTTAGATTCTTTAGATTCTTTATATTCTTTAGATTCTTTAGATTCTTTAGATTCTTTAGATTCTTTAGATTCTTTAGATTCTTTAGATTCCTTATATTCTTTAGATCCTTTATATTCTTTAGATTCATTAGATTCTTTAGATTTTTTAGATTTTTTAAATTCTTTAGATTCTTCAGATTCTTTAGATTCTTTAGATTCTTTAGATTCTTTAGATCCTTTAGATTCTTTAGATTCATTAGATTCTTTGGATTCTTTAGATTCTTTAGATTCTTTAGATTCTTTAGATTTTTTAGATTCTTTAGATTCTTTAGATTCTTTGGATTCTTTAGATTCTTTAGATTCTTTAGATTCTTTAGATTCTTTAGATTCTTTAGATTCTTTAGATTCTTTAGATTCTTTAGATTCTTTATATTCTTTAGATTCTTTAGATTCTTTAGATTCTTTAGATTCTTTAGATTTTTTAGATTCTTTAGATTCTTTAGATTCTTTAGATTCTTTAGATTCTTTAGGTTCTTTAGATTCTTTAGATTCTTTAGATTCTTTAGATTCTTTAGATTCTTTAGATTCTTTAGATTCTTTAGATTCTTTAGATTCTTTAGATTCTTTAGATTCTTCAGAGTTTTTAGATTCTTTAGATCTTTTAGATTCTTTAGATTTTTTAGATTTTTTAGATTCTTTAGGTTCTTTAGATTCTTTAGATTCTTTGGATTCTTTAGATTCTTTAGATTCTTTAGATTCTTTAGATTCTTTAGATTCTTTAGATTCTTTAGATTCTTTAAATTCTTTAGATTCTTTAGATTCTTTAGATTCATTAGATTCTTTTGATTCTTTAGATTCTTTAGATTCTTTAGATTCTTTAGATTCTTTAGATTCTTTAGATCTTTTAGATAATTTGGATCTTTTAGATTCTTTAGATACTTTAGATTCTTTAGATTCTTTAGATTCTTTAGATTCTTTAGATTCTTTATATTCTTTAGATTCTTTAGATTCTTTAGATTCTTTAGATTATTTAGATTCTTTAGATTCTTTAGATTCTTTAGATTCTTTAGATTCTTTAGATTCTTTAGATTCTTTAGATCTTTTAGATAATTTGGATTTTTTAGATTCTTTAGAATTTTTAGATTCTTTAGATTCTTTAGATTTTTTAGATACTTTAGATTCTTTAGATCCTCTAGATTCTTTAGAATCATTAGATTCTTTAGATTCTTTAGATTCTTTAGATACTTTAGATTCTTTAGATTCTTTAGATTCTTTAGATTCTTTAGATTCTTTAGATTCTTTAGATTCTTTAGATTCTTTAGATTCTTTAGATTCCTTATATTCTTTAGATCCTTTATATTCTTTAGATTCACTAGATTCTTTAGATTCTTTAGATTCCTTAGATTCTTTAGATTCTTTATATCCTTTAGATTCTTTAGATTCTATAGATTCTTTATGTTCTTTAGATTCTTTAGATTCTTTAGATTCTTTAGATTCTTTAGATTCTTTAGATTCTTTAGATTCTTTAGATTTTTTAGATTCTTTAGATTCTTTAGATCCTTTATATACTTTAAATTCTTTAGATTCTTTAGATTCTTTAGATCCTTTAGATTCTTTAGATTCTTTAGATTCTTTAGATACTTTAGATTCTTTAGATTCTTTATATCCTTTAGATTCTTTAGATTCTATAGATTCTTTAGGTTCTTTAGATTTTTTAGATTCTTTAGATTCTTTAGATTCTTTTGATTCTTTAGATTTTTTAGATTCTTTAGATTCTTTAGATCCTTTATATACTTTAAATTCTTTAGATTCTTTAGATTCTTTAGATCCTTTAGATTCTTTAGATTCTTTAGATTCTTTAGATTCTTTAAATTCTTTAGATCCTTTAGATTCTTTAGATTCTTTATATTCTTTAGATTCTTTAGATTCTTTAGATTCTTTAGATTCCTTATATTCTTTAGATCCTTTATATTCTTTAGATTCATTAGATTCTTTAGATTTTTTAGATTCTTTAGATTTTTTAAATTCTTTAGATTCTTCAGATTCTTTAGATTCTTTAGATTCTTTAGATTCTTTAGATTCTTTAGATTCTTTAGATTCTTTAGATTCTTTAGATTCTTTAGATTCTTTAGATTCTTTAGATTCTTCAGATTCTTTAAATTCTTCAGATTCTTTAGATTCTTTATATTCTTTAGATTCTTTAGATACTTTAGATTCTTTAGATACTTTAGATTCTTTAGATTCTTTAGATTCCTTATATTCTTTAGATACTTTATATTCTTTAGATTCACTAGATTCTTTAGATTCTTTAGATTCTTTAGATTTTTAGATTCTTTAGATAATTTAGATTCTTTAGATTCTTTAGATTCTTTAGTTTCCTTAGATTCTTTAGATTCTTTATATCCTTTAGATTCTTTAGATTCCTTAGATTCTTTAGATTCTTTATATCCTTTATATTCTTTAGATTCACTAGATTCTTTAGATTCTTTAGATTCTTTAGATTTTTAGATTCTTTAGATAATTTAGATTCTTCAGATTTTTTAGATTCTTTAGATCTTTTAGATTCTTTAGATACTTTAGATTCTTTAGATTTTTTAGATTCTTTAGATTCTTTAGATTCTTTAGATTCTTTAGATTCTTTAGATTCTTTAGATTCTTTAGATTCTTTAGATTCTTTAGATTCTTTAGATTCTTTAGATTCCTTATATTCTTTGGATCCTTTATATTCTTTAGATTCACTAGATTCTTTAGATTCTTTAGATTCTTTAGATTTTTAGATTCTTTAGATAATTTAGATTTTTTAGATTCTTTAGATTCTTTAGATTTTTTAGATTCTTTGGATTCTTTGGATTCTTTAGATTCTTTAGATTCTTTAGATTCTTTAGATTCTTTAGATTCTTTAGATTCTTTAGATTCTTTAGATTCATTAGATTCTTTTGATTCTTTAGATTCTTTAGATTCTTTAGATTCTTTAGATTCTTTAGATTCTTTAGATTCTTTAGATCTTTTAGATAATTTGTATCTTTTAGTTTCTTTAGATTATTTAGATTCTTTAGATTTTTTAGATTCTTTAGTTTCTTTAGATTCTTTAGATTCTTTAGATCCTTTAGATTCTTTAGATTCTTTAGATTCTTTAGATTCTTTAGATTCTTTAGATTCTTTAGATTCATTAGATTCTTTTGATTCTTTAGATTCTTTAGATTCTTTAGATTCTTTAGATTCTTTAGATTCTTTAGATTCATTAGATTCTGTTGATCTTTTAGATTCTTTAGATTCTTTAGATACTTTAGATTCTTTAGATTCTTTAGATTTTTTAGATTCTTTAGATTCTTTAGATTCTTTAGATTCTTTAGATCCTTTAGATTTTTTAGATCCTTTAGATTCTTTAGATTCTTTAGATTCTTTAGATTCTTTAGATTCTTTAGATTCTTTATATTCTTTAGATTCTTTAGATTCTTTGGATTCTTTAGATTCTTTAGATTTTTTAGATTCTTTAGATTCTTTAGATTCTTTAGATTCTTTAGATTCTTTAGATTCTTTAGATTCTTTAGATACTTTAGATTCTTTAGATTCTTTAGATTCTTTAGATTCTTTGGATTCTTTAGATTCTTTAGATTCCTTAGATTCTTTAGATTCTTTAGATTCTTTAGATTCTTTAGATTCTTTAGATTCTTTAGATTCTTTAGATTCTTTAGATCCTTTAGATTCTTTGGATTCTTTAGGTTCTTTAGAATTTTTAGATTCTTTAGTTTCTTTAGATTCTTTAGATACTTTAGATTCTTTAGATTCTTTAGATTTTTTAGATTCTTTAGATACTTTAGATTCTTTAGATTCTTTAGATTCTTTAGATTCTTTAGATTCTTTAGATTCTTTAGATTCTTTAGATTCTTTAGATTCTTTAGATTCTTTAGATTCTTTAAATTCTTTAGATTCTTTAGATTCTTTAGATTCTTTAGATTCTTTAGATTCTTTAGATTTTTTAGATTCTTTAGATTCTTTAGATTCTTTATATTCTTTAGATTCTTTAGATTCTTTAGATTCTTTAGATTCTTTAGATTCTTTAGATTCTTTAGATTCTTTGGATTCTTTGGATTCTTTAGGTTCTTTAGAATTTTTAAATATTTTAGAATTTTTAGATTCTTTAGATTCTTTAGATCCTTTAGATTCTTTAGAATCTTTAGATACTTTAGATTCTTTAGATTCATTAGATTCTTTGGATTCATTAGATTCTTTTGATTCTTTAGATTCTTTAGATTATTTAGATTCTTTAGATACTTTAGATTCTTTAGATTTTTTAGATTCTTTAGATTCTTTAGATTCTTTAGATTCTTTAGATTCTTTAGATTTTTTAGATTTTTTAGATACTTTAGATTCTTTAGATTCTTTAGATTCTTTAGATTCTTTAGATTCTTCAGATTCTTTAGATTCTTTAGATTCTTTAGATTCTTTAGATTCTTTAGATTCTTTAGATTCTTTAGATTCTTTAGATTCTTTAGATTCTTTAGATTCTTTAGATTCTTTAGATTCATTAGATTCTTTATATACTTTATATTCTTTAGATTCTTTATATTCTTTAGATTCTTTAGATTCTTTAGATTCTTTAGATTCTTTGGATTTTTTAGATTCTTTAGATACTTTATATTCTTTAGATTCTTTAGATTCTTTAGATTCTTTAGATTCTTTGGATTCTTCAGATTTTTTAGATTCTTTAGATCTTTTAGATTCTTTAGATTCTTTAGATTTTTTAGATTCTTTGGATTCTTTAGATTCTTTAGATTCTTTAGATTCTTCAGATTCTTTAGATTCTTTAGATTCTTTATATTCTTTAGATTCTTTAGATTCTTTAGATTCATTAGATTTTTTAGATTCTTTAGATTCTTTAGATTCTTTAGATTCTTTAGATCTTTTAGATAATTTGGATTTTTTAGATTCTTTAGAATTTTTAGATTCTTTAGATTCTTTAGATTTTTTAGAAACTTTAGATTCTTTAGATTCTTTAGATTCTTTAGAATCATTAGATTTTTTAGATTCTTTAGATTCTTTAGATACTTTAGATTCTTTAGATTCTTTAGATTCTTTAGATACTTTGGATTCTTTAGATTCTTTAGATTCTTTAGATTCTTTAGATTCTTTAGATTCTTTAGATTCTTTAGATTCCTTATATTCTTTAGATCCTTTATATTCTTTAGATTCACTAGATTCTTTAGATTCTTTAGATTCTTTAGATTTTTAGATTCTTTAGATAATTTAGATTCTTTAGATTCTTTAGATTCTTTAGATTCCTTAGATTCTTTAGATTCTTTATATCCTTTAGTTTCTTTAGATTCTATAGATTCTTTAGGTTCTTTAGATTCTTTAGATTCTTTAGATTCTTTAGATTCTTTAGATTCTTTAGATTTTTTAGATTCTTTAGATTCTTTAGATCCTTTATATACTTTAAATTCTTTAGATTCTTTAGATTCTTTAGATCCTTTAGATTCTTTGGATTCTTTAGATTCTTTAGATTCTTTAAATTCTTTAGATTCTTTAGATTCTTTAGATTCTTTATATTCTTTAGATTCTTTAGATTCTTTAGATTCTTTAGATTCTTTAGATTCTTTAGATTCCTTATATTCTTTAGATCCTTTATATTCTTTAGATTCATTAGATTCTTTAGATTCTTTAGATTTTTTAAATTCTTTAGATTCTTCAGATTCTTTAGATTCTTTAGATTCTTTAGATTCTTTAGATCCTTTAGATTCTTTAGATTCTTTAGAATCATTAGATTTTTTAGATTCTTTAGATTCTTTAGATACTTTAGATTCTTTAGATTCTTTAGATTCTTTAGATACTTTGGATTCTTTAGATTCTTTAGATTCTTTAGATTCTTTAGATTCTTTAGATTCTTTAGATTCTTTAGATTCCTTATATTCTTTAGATCCTTTATATTCTTTAGATTCACTAGATTCTTTAGATTCTTTAGATTCTTTAGATTTTTAGATTCTTTAGATAATTTAGATTCTTTAGATTCTTTAGATTCTTTAGATTCCTTAGATTCTTTAGATTCTTTATATCCTTTAGTTTCTTTAGATTCTATAGATTCTTTAGGTTCTTTAGATTCTTTAGATTCTTTAGATTCTTTAGATTCTTTAGATTCTTTAGATTTTTTAGATTCTTTAGATTCTTTAGATCCTTTATATACTTTAAATTCTTTAGATTCTTTAGATTCTTTAGATCCTTTAGATTCTTTGGATTCTTTAGATTCTTTAGATTCTTTAAATTCTTTAGATTCTTTAGATTCTTTAGATTCTTTATATTCTTTAGATTCTTTAGATTCTTTAGATTCTTTAGATTCTTTAGATTCTTTAGATTCTTTAGATTCCTTATATTCTTTAGATCCTTTATATTCTTTAGATTCATTAGATTCTTTAGATTCTTTAGATTTTTTAAATTCTTTAGATTCTTCAGATTCTTTAGATTCTTTAGATTCTTTAGATTCTTTAGATCCTTTAGATTCTTTAGATTCATTAGATTCTTTGGATTCTTTAGATTCTTTAGATTCTTTAGATTCTTTAGATTTTTTAGATTCTTTAGATTCTTTAGATTCTTTGGATTCTTTAGATTCTTTAGATTCTTTAGATTCTTTAGATTCTTTAGATTCTTTAGATTCTTTAGATTCTTTAGATTCTTTAGATTCTTTATATTCTTTAGATTCTTTAGATTCTTTAGATTCTTTAGATTCTTTAGATTTTTTAGATTCTTTAGATTCTTTAGATTCTTTAGATTCTTTAGATTCTTTAGGTTCTTTAGATTCTTTAGATTCTTTAGATTCTTTAGATTCTTTAGATTCTTTAGATTCTTTAGATTCTTTAGATTCTTTAGATTCTTTAGATTCTTTAGATTCTTCAGAGTTTTTAGATTCTTTAGATCTTTTAGATTCTTTAGATTTTTTAGATTTTTTAGATTCTTTAGGTTCTTTAGATTCTTTAGATTCTTTGGATTCTTTAGATTCTTTAGATTCTTTAGATTCTTTAGATTCTTTAGATTCTTTAGATTCTTTAGATTCTTTAAATTCTTTAGATTCTTTAGATTCTTTAGATTCATTAGATTCTTTTGATTCTTTAGATTCTTTAGATTCTTTAGATTCTTTAGATTCTTTAGATTCTTTAGATCTTTTAGATAATTTGGATCTTTTAGATTCTTTAGATACTTTAGATTCTTTAGATTCTTTAGATTCTTTAGATTCTTTAGATTCTTTATATTCTTTAGATTCTTTAGATTCTTTAGATTCTTTAGATTATTTAGATTCTTTAGATTCTTTAGATTCTTTAGATTCTTTAGATTCTTTAGATTCTTTAGATTCTTTAGATCTTTTAGATAATTTGGATTTTTTAGATTCTTTAGAATTTTTAGATTCTTTAGATTCTTTAGATTTTTTAGATACTTTAGATTCTTTAGATCCTCTAGATTCTTTAGAATCATTAGATTCTTTAGATTCTTTAGATTCTTTAGATACTTTAGATTCTTTAGATTCTTTAGATTCTTTAGATTCTTTAGATTCTTTAGATTCTTTAGATTCTTTAGATTCTTTAGATTCTTTAGATTCCTTATATTCTTTAGATCCTTTATATTCTTTAGATTCACTAGATTCTTTAGATTCTTTAGATTCCTTAGATTCTTTAGATTCTTTATATCCTTTAGATTCTTTAGATTCTATAGATTCTTTATGTTCTTTAGATTCTTTAGATTCTTTAGATTCTTTAGATTCTTTAGATTCTTTAGATTCTTTAGATTCTTTAGATTTTTTAGATTCTTTAGATTCTTTAGATCCTTTATATACTTTAAATTCTTTAGATTCTTTAGATTCTTTAGATCCTTTAGATTCTTTAGATTCTTTAGATTCTTTAGATACTTTAGATTCTTTAGATTCTTTATATCCTTTAGATTCTTTAGATTCTATAGATTCTTTAGGTTCTTTAGATTTTTTAGATTCTTTAGATTCTTTAGATTCTTTTGATTCTTTAGATTTTTTAGATTCTTTAGATTCTTTAGATCCTTTATATACTTTAAATTCTTTAGATTCTTTAGATTCTTTAGATCCTTTAGATTCTTTAGATTCTTTAGATTCTTTAGATTCTTTAAATTCTTTAGATCCTTTAGATTCTTTAGATTCTTTATATTCTTTAGATTCTTTAGATTCTTTAGATTCTTTAGATTCCTTATATTCTTTAGATCCTTTATATTCTTTAGATTCATTAGATTCTTTAGATTTTTTAGATTCTTTAGATTTTTTAAATTCTTTAGATTCTTCAGATTCTTTAGATTCTTTAGATTCTTTAGATTCTTTAGATTCTTTAGATTCTTTAGATTCTTTAGATTCTTTAGATTCTTTAGATTCTTTAGATTCTTTAGATTCTTCAGATTCTTTAAATTCTTCAGATTCTTTAGATTCTTTATATTCTTTAGATTCTTTAGATACTTTAGATTCTTTAGATACTTTAGATTCTTTAGATTCTTTAGATTCCTTATATTCTTTAGATACTTTATATTCTTTAGATTCACTAGATTCTTTAGATTCTTTAGATTCTTTAGATTTTTAGATTCTTTAGATAATTTAGATTCTTTAGATTCTTTAGATTCTTTAGTTTCCTTAGATTCTTTAGATTCTTTATATCCTTTAGATTCTTTAGATTCCTTAGATTCTTTAGATTCTTTATATCCTTTATATTCTTTAGATTCACTAGATTCTTTAGATTCTTTAGATTCTTTAGATTTTTAGATTCTTTAGATAATTTAGATTCTTCAGATTTTTTAGATTCTTTAGATCTTTTAGATTCTTTAGATACTTTAGATTCTTTAGATTTTTTAGATTCTTTAGATTCTTTAGATTCTTTAGATTCTTTAGATTCTTTAGATTCTTTAGATTCTTTAGATTCTTTAGATTCTTTAGATTCTTTAGATTCTTTAGATTCCTTATATTCTTTGGATCCTTTATATTCTTTAGATTCACTAGATTCTTTAGATTCTTTAGATTCTTTAGATTTTTAGATTCTTTAGATAATTTAGATTTTTTAGATTCTTTAGATTCTTTAGATTTTTTAGATTCTTTGGATTCTTTGGATTCTTTAGATTCTTTAGATTCTTTAGATTCTTTAGATTCTTTAGATTCTTTAGATTCTTTAGATTCTTTAGATTCATTAGATTCTTTTGATTCTTTAGATTCTTTAGATTCTTTAGATTCTTTAGATTCTTTAGATTCTTTAGATTCTTTAGATCTTTTAGATAATTTGTATCTTTTAGTTTCTTTAGATTATTTAGATTCTTTAGATTTTTTAGATTCTTTAGTTTCTTTAGATTCTTTAGATTCTTTAGATCCTTTAGATTCTTTAGATTCTTTAGATTCTTTAGATTCTTTAGATTCTTTAGATTCTTTAGATTCATTAGATTCTTTTGATTCTTTAGATTCTTTAGATTCTTTAGATTCTTTAGATTCTTTAGATTCTTTAGATTCATTAGATTCTGTTGATCCTTTAGATTCTTTAGATTCTTTAGATACTTTAGATTCTTTAGATTCTTTAGATTTTTTAGATTCTTTAGATTCTTTAGATTCTTTAGATTCTTTAGATCCTTTAGATTTTTTAGATCCTTTAGATTCTTTAGATTCTTTAGATTCTTTAGATTCTTTAGATTCTTTAGATTCTTTATATTCTTTAGATTCTTTAGATTCTTTGGATTCTTTAGATTCTTTAGATTTTTTAGATTCTTTAGATTCTTTAGATTCTTTAGATTCTTTAGATTCTTTAGATTCTTTAGATTCTTTAGATACTTTAGATTCTTTAGATTCTTTAGATTCTTTAGATTCTTTGGATTCTTTAGATTCTTTAGATTCCTTAGATTCTTTAGATTCTTTAGATTCTTTAGATTCTTTAGATTCTTTAGATTCTTTAGATTCTTTAGATTCTTTAGATCCTTTAGATTCTTTGGATTCTTTAGGTTCTTTAGAATTTTTAGATTCTTTAGTTTCTTTAGATTCTTTAGATACTTTAGATTCTTTAGATTCTTTAGATTTTTTAGATTCTTTAGATACTTTAGATTCTTTAGATTCTTTAGATTCTTTAGATTCTTTAGATTCTTTAGATTCTTTAGATTCTTTAGATTCTTTAGATTCTTTAGATTCTTTAGATTCTTTAAATTCTTTAGATTCTTTAGATTCTTTAGATTCTTTAGATTCTTTAGATTCTTTAGATTTTTTAGATTCTTTAGATTCTTTAGATTCTTTATATTCTTTAGATTCTTTAGATTCTTTAGATTCTTTAGATTCTTTAGATTCTTTAGATTCTTTAGATTCTTTGGATTCTTTGGATTCTTTAGGTTCTTTAGAATTTTTAAATATTTTAGAATTTTTAGATTCTTTAGATTCTTTAGATCCTTTAGATTCTTTAGAATCTTTAGATACTTTAGATTCTTTAGATTCATTAGATTCTTTGGATTCATTAGATTCTTTTGATTCTTTAGATTCTTTAGATTATTTAGATTCTTTAGATACTTTAGATTCTTTAGATTTTTTAGATTCTTTAGATTCTTTAGATTCTTTAGATTCTTTAGATTCTTTAGATTTTTTAGATTTTTTAGATACTTTAGATTCTTTAGATTCTTTAGATTCTTTAGATTCTTTAGATTCTTCAGATTCTTTAGATTCTTTAGATTCTTTAGATTCTTTAGATTCTTTAGATTCTTTAGATTCTTTAGATTCTTTAGATTCTTTAGATTCTTTAGATTCTTTAGATTCTTTAGATTCATTAGATTCTTTATATACTTTATATTCTTTAGATTCTTTATATTCTTTAGATTCTTTAGATTCTTTAGATTCTTTAGATTCTTTGGATTTTTTAGATTCTTTAGATACTTTATATTCTTTAGATTCTTTAGATTCTTTAGATTCTTTAGATTCTTTGGATTCTTCAGATTTTTTAGATTCTTTAGATCTTTTAGATTCTTTAGATTCTTTAGATTTTTTAGATTCTTTGGATTCTTTAGATTCTTTAGATTCTTTAGATTCTTCAGATTCTTTAGATTCTTTAGATTCTTTATATTCTTTAGATTCTTTAGATTCTTTAGATTCATTAGATTTTTTAGATTCTTTAGATTCTTTAGATTCTTTAGATTCTTTAGATCTTTTAGATAATTTGGATTTTTTAGATTCTTTAGAATTTTTAGATTCTTTAGATTCTTTAGATTTTTTAGAAACTTTAGATTCTTTAGATTCTTTAGATTCTTTAGAATCATTAGATTTTTTAGATTCTTTAGATTCTTTAGATACTTTAGATTCTTTAGATTCTTTAGATTCTTTAGATACTTTGGATTCTTTAGATTCTTTAGATTCTTTAGATTCTTTAGATTCTTTAGATTCTTTAGATTCTTTAGATTCCTTATATTCTTTAGATCCTTTATATTCTTTAGATTCACTAGATTCTTTAGATTCTTTAGATTCTTTAGATTTTTAGATTCTTTAGATAATTTAGATTCTTTAGATTCTTTAGATTCTTTAGATTCCTTAGATTCTTTAGATTCTTTATATCCTTTAGTTTCTTTAGATTCTATAGATTCTTTAGGTTCTTTAGATTCTTTAGATTCTTTAGATTCTTTAGATTCTTTAGATTCTTTAGATTTTTTAGATTCTTTAGATTCTTTAGATCCTTTATATACTTTAAATTCTTTAGATTCTTTAGATTCTTTAGATCCTTTAGATTCTTTGGATTCTTTAGATTCTTTAGATTCTTTAAATTCTTTAGATTCTTTAGATTCTTTAGATTCTTTATATTCTTTAGATTCTTTAGATTCTTTAGATTCTTTAGATTCTTTAGATTCTTTAGATTCCTTATATTCTTTAGATCCTTTATATTCTTTAGATTCATTAGATTCTTTAGATTCTTTAGATTTTTTAAATTCTTTAGATTCTTCAGATTCTTTAGATTCTTTAGATTCTTTAGATTCTTTAGATCCTTTAGATTCTTTAGATTCATTAGATTCTTTGGATTCTTTAGATTCTTTAGATTCTTTAGATTCTTTAGATTTTTTAGATTCTTTAGATTCTTTAGATTCTTTGGATTCTTTAGATTCTTTAGATTCTTTAGATTCTTTAGATTCTTTAGATTCTTTAGATTCTTTAGATTCTTTAGATTCTTTAGATTCTTTATATTCTTTAGATTCTTTAGATTCTTTAGATTCTTTAGATTCTTTAGATTTTTTAGATTCTTTAGATTCTTTAGATTCTTTAGATTCTTTAGATTCTTTAGGTTCTTTAGATTCTTTAGATTCTTTAGATTCTTTAGATTCTTTAGATTCTTTAGATTCTTTAGATTCTTTAGATTCTTTAGATTCTTTAGATTCTTTAGATTCTTCAGAGTTTTTAGATTCTTTAGATCTTTTAGATTCTTTAGATTTTTTAGATTTTTTA
Source organism: Aethina tumida (assembly GCF_024364675.1). Taxonomy (NCBI): domain Eukaryota; kingdom Metazoa; phylum Arthropoda; class Insecta; order Coleoptera; family Nitidulidae; genus Aethina; species Aethina tumida. Next base: position 3,172,579 of record NC_065442.1, read on the forward strand.
GATTCTTTAGGTTCTTTAGATTCTTTAGATTCTTTGGATTCTTTAGATTCTTTAGATTCTTTAGATTCTTTAGATTCTTTAGATTCTTTAGATTCTTTAGATTCTTTAAATTCTTTAGATTCTTTAGATTCTTTAGATTCATTAGATTCTTTTGATTCTTTAGATTCTTTAGATTCTTTAGATTCTTTAGATTCTTTAGATTCTTTAGATCTTTTAGATAATTTGGATCTTTTAGATTCTTTAGATACTTTAGATTCTTTAGATTCTTTAGATTCTTTAGATTCTTTAGATTCTTTATATTCTTTAGATTCTTTAGATTCTTTAGATTCTTTAGATTATTTAGATTCTTTAGATTCTTTAGATTCTTTAGATTCTTTAGATTCTTTAGATTCTTTAGATTCTTTAGATCTTTTAGATAATTTGGATTTTTTAGATTCTTTAGAATTTTTAGATTCTTTAGATTCTTTAGATTTTTTAGATACTTTAGATTCTTTAGATCCTCTAGATTCTTTAGAATCATTAGATTCTTTAGATTCTTTAGATTCTTTAGATACTTTAGATTCTTTAGATTCTTTAGATTCTTTAGATTCTTTAGATTCTTTAGATTCTTTAGATTCTTTAGATTCTTTAGATTCTTTAGATTCTTTAGATTCCTTATATTCTTTAGATCCTTTATATTCTTTAGATTCACTAGATTCTTTAGATTCTTTAGATTCCTTAGATTCTTTAGATTCTTTATATCCTTTAGATTCTTTAGATTCTATAGATTCTTTATGTTCTTTAGATTCTTTAGATTCTTTAGATTCTTTAGATTCTTTAGATTCTTTAGATTCTTTAGATTCTTTAGATTTTTTAGATTCTTTAGATTCTTTAGATCCTTTATATACTTTAAATTCTTTAGATTCTTTAGATTCTTTAGATCCTTTAGATTCTTTAGATTCTTTAGATTCTTTAGATACTTTAGATTCTTTAGATTCTTTATATCCTTTAGATTCTTTAGATTCTATAGATTCTTTAGGTTCTTTAGATTTTTTAGATTCTTTAGATTCTTTAGATTCTTTTGATTCTTTAGATTTTTTAGATTCTTTAGATTCTTTAGATCCTTTATATACTTTAAATTCTTTAGATTCTTTAGATTCTTTAGATCCTTTAGATTCTTTAGATTCTTTAGATTCTTTAGATTCTTTAAATTCTTTAGATTCTTTAGATTCTTTAGATTCTTTATATTCTTTAGATTCTTTAGATTCTTTAGATTCTTTAGATTCCTTATATTCTTTAGATCCTTTATATTCTTTAGATTCATTAGATTCTTTAGATTTTTTAGATTCTTTAGATTTTTTAAATTCTTTAGATTCTTCAGATTCTTTAGATTCTTTAGATTCTTTAGATTCTTTAGATTCTTTAGATTCTTTAGATTCTTTAGATTCTTTAGATTCTTTAGATTCTTTAGATTCTTCAGATTCTTTAGATTCTTTATATTCTTTAGATTCTTTAGATACTTTAGATTCTTTAGATACTTTAGATTCTTTAGATTCTTTGGATTCTTTAGATTCTTTAGATTCTTTAGATTCTTTAGATTCTTTAGATCCTTTAGATTCTTTAGATTCTTTAGATTCTTTAGATTCTTTAGATTCTTTAGATTCTTTAGATTCTTTAGATTCTTTAGATTCTTTAGATTCTTTAGATTCTTTAGATTCTTTAGATTCTTTAGATTCTTTAGATTCTTTAGATTCTTTAGATTCTTTAGATTATTTAGATTCTTTAGATTCTTTAGATTCTTTAGATTCTTCAGATTTTTTAGATTCTTTAGATCTTTTAGATACTTTAGATTCTTTAGATTTTTTAGATTCTTTAGATTCTTTAGATTCTTTAGATTCTTTGGATTCTTTGGATTCTTTAGATTCTTTAGTTTCTTTAGATTCTTTAGATTCTTTAGATTCTTCAGATTCTTTAGATTCTTTAGATTCATTAGATTCTTTTGATTCTTTAGATTCTTTAGATTCTTTAGATTCTTTAGATTCTTTAGATTCTTTAGATTCTTTAGATTCTTTAGATTCTTTAGATCTTTTAGATAATTTGGATCTTTTAGATTCTTTAGATTATTTAGATTCTTTAGATTCTTTAGATTCTTTAGATTCTTTAGTTTCTTTAGATTCTTTAGATTCTTTAGATCCTTTAGATTCTTTAGATTCTTTAGATTCTTTAGATTCTTTAGATTCTTTAGATTCTTTAGATTCATTAGATTCTTTTGATTCTTTAGATTCTTCAGATTCTTTAGATACTTTAGATTCTTTAGATTCTTTAGATTTTTTAGATTCTTTAGATTCTTTAGATTCTTTAGATTCTTTAGATTCTTTAGATTCTTTAGATTCTTTAGATTCTTTAGATTCTTTAGATCCTTTAGATTCTTTAGATTCTTTAGATTATTTAGATTCTTTAGATTCTTTAGATTCTTTAGATTCTTTAGATTCTTTGGATTCTTTAGATTCTTTAGATTCTTTAGATTCTTTAGATTCTTTAGATTCTTTAGATTCTTTAGATTCTTTAGATTCTTTAGATTCTTTAGATACTTTAGATTCTTTAGATTCTTTAGATTCTTTAGATTCTTTGGATTCTTTAGATTCTTTAGATTCCTTAGATTCTTTAGATTCTTTAGATTCTTTAAATTCTTTAGATTCTTTAGATTCTTTAGATTCTTTAGATCCTTTAGATTCTTTGGATTCTTTAGGTTCTTTAGAATTTTTAGATTCTTTAGTTTCTTTAGATTCTTTAGATACTTTAGATTCTTTAGATTCTTTAGATTCTTTATATTCTTTAGATTCTTTAGATTCTTTAGATTCTTTAGATTCTTTAGATTCTTTAGATTCTTTAGATTCTTTGGATTCTTTGGATTCTTTAGGTTCTTTAGAATTTTTAAATATTTTAGAATTTTTAGATTCTTTAGATTCTTTAGATCCTTTAGATTCTTTAGAATCTTTAGAGACTTTAGATTCTTTAGATTCATTAGATTCTTTGGATTCATTAGATTCTTTTGATTCTTTAGATTCTTTAGATTATTTAGATTCTTTAGATACTTTAGATTCTTTAGATTCTTTAGATTCTTTAGATTCTTTAGATTCTTTAGATTCTTTAGATTCTTTAGATTCTTTAGATTCTTTAGATTTTTTAGATTTTTTAGATATTTTAGATTCTTTAGATTCTTTAGATTCTTTAGATTCTTTAGATTCTTTAGATTCTTTAGATTCTTTAGATTCTTTAGATTCTTTATATTCTTTAGATTCCTTAGATTCTTTAGATTTTTTAGATTTTTTAGATTCTTTAGATTCTTTAGATTCTTTAGATTCTTTAGATTCTTTAGATTCTTTAGATTCTTTAGATTCTTTAGATTCTTTAGATTTTTTAGAATCTTTAGATACTTTTGATTCTTTAGATTCATTAGTTTCTTTAGATTCTTTAGATTCTTTTGATTCTTTAGATTCTTTAGATCCTTTAGATTCTTTAGATTCTTTAGATTCTTTAGATTCTTTAGATTATTTAGATTCTTTAGATTCTTTAGTTTCTTTAGATTCTTTAGATTCTTTAGATTCTTTAGATTCTTTAGATTCTTTAGATTCTTTAGATTCTTTAGATTCTTTAGATTCTTTAGATTCTTTAGATTCTTTAGATTCTTTAGATTCTTTAGATTCTTTAGATTCTTTAGATTCTTTAGATTCTTTAGATTCTTTAGATTCTTTAGATTCTTCAGATTTTTTAGATTCTTTAGATCTTTTAGATTCTTTAGATACTTTAGATTTTTTAGATTCTTTAGATTCTGTAGATTCTTTAGATTCTTTGGATTCTTTAGATTCTTTAGATTCTTTAGGTTCTTTAGATTCTTTAGATTCTTTAGATTCTTTAGATTCTTTAGATTCTTTAGATTCTTTAGATTCTTTAGATTCTTCAGAGTTTTTAGATTCTTTAGATCTTTTAGATTCTTTAGATTCTTTAGATTTTTTAGATTCTTTAGATTCTTTAGATTCTTTAGATTCTTTGGATTCTTTAGATTCTTTAGATTCTTTAGATTCTTTAGATTCTTTAGATTCTTTAGATTCTTTAGATTCTTTAGATTCTTTAGATTCTTTAGATTCTTTAGATTCTTTAGATTCTTTAGATTCATTAGATTCTTTTGATTCTTTAGATTCTTTAGATTCTTTAGATTCTTTAGATTCTTTAGATTCTTTAGATTCTTTAGATCTTTTAGATAATTTGGATCTTTTAGATTCTTTAGATTCTTTAGATTCTTTAGATTCTTTAGATTCTTTAGATTCTTTAGATTCTTTAGATTCTTTAGATTCTTTAGATTCTTTAGATTCTTTAGATTCTTTAGATTCTTTAGATTCTTTAGATTTTTTAGATTCTTTAGATTCTTTAGATTCTTTAGATTCTTTAGATTCTTTAGGTTCTTTAGATTCTTTAGATTCTTAAGATTCTTTAGATTCTTTAGATTCTTTAGATTCTTCAGATTATTTAGATTCTTTAGATCTTTTAGATTCTTTAGATTCTTTAGATTTTTTAGATTCTTTAGATTCTGTAGATTCTTTAGATTCTTTGGATTCTTTAGATTCTTTAGATTCTTTAGATTCTTTAGATTCTTTAGATTCTTTAGATTCTTTAGATTCTTTAGATACTTTAGATTCTTTAGATTCTTTAGATTCTTTAGATTCTTTAGATTCATTAGATTCTTTTGATTCTTTAGATTTTTTAGATTTTTTAGATTCTTTAGATTCTTTGGATTCTTTAGATTCTTTAGATTCTTTAGATTCTTTAGATTCTTTAGATTCTTTAGATTCTTTAGATTCTTTAGATTCTTTAGATTCTTTAGATTCTTTAGATTTTTTGGATTCTTTAGATTCTTTAGATTCTTTAGATTCTTTGGATTCTTTAGATTCTTTAGATTCTTTAGATTCTTTAGATTCTTTAGATTCTTTAGATCCTTTAGATTCTTTAGATACTATAGATTATTTAGATTCTTTAGATTCTTTAGATTTTTTGGATTCTTTAGATTCTTTAGATTCTTTAGATTCGTTAGATCCTTTAGATTCTTTGGATTCTTTGGATTCTTTAGGTTCTTTAGAATTTTTAAATACTTTAGAATCTTTAGATTCTTTAGATTCTTTAGATTCTTTAGATTTTTTAGAATCTTTAGATACTTTTGATTCTTTAGATTCATTAGATTCTTTAGATTCTTTAGATTCTTTAGATACTTTAGATTCTTTAGATTCTTTATATCCTTTAGATTCTTTAGATTCTATAGATTCTTTAGGTTCTTTAGATTTTTTAGATTCTTTAGATTCTTTAGATTCTTTTGATTCTTTAGATTTTTTAGATTCTTTAGATTCTTTAGATCCTTTATATACTTTAAATTCTTTAGATTCTTTAGATTCTTTAGATTCTTTAGATTCTTTAGATTCTTTAGATTCTTTAGATTCTTTAGATTTTTTGGATTCTTTAGATTCTTTAGATTCTTTAGATTCTTTGGATTCTTTAGATTCTTTAGATTCTTTAGATTCTTTAGATTCTTTAGATTCTTTAGATCCTTTAGATTCTTTAGATACTATAGATTATTTAGATTCTTTAGATTCTTTAGATTTTTTGGATTCTTTAGATTCTTTAGATTCTTTAGATTCTTTAGATTCTTTAGATTCTTTAGATTCTTTAGATTCTTTAGATTCATTAGATTCTTTTGATTCTTTAGATTCTTTAGATTCTTTAGATTCTTTAGATTCTTTAGATTCTTTAGATTCTTTAGATTCTTTAGATTCTTTAGATTCTTTAGATTCTTTAGATTCTTTAGATTCTTTAGATTCTTTAGATTCTTTAGATTCTTTAGATTCTTTAGATTCTTTAGATTCTTTAGATTCTTTAGATTCTTTAGATTCTTTAGATCTTTTAGATAATTTGGATCTTTTAGATTCTTTAGATTCTTTAGATTCTTTAGATTCTTTAGATTCTTTAGATTCTTTAGATTCTTTAGATTCTTTAGATTCTTTAGATTCTTTAGATTCTTTAGATTCTTTAGATTCTTTAGATTCTTTAGATTCTTTAGATTTTTTAGATTCTTTAGATTCTTTAGATTCTTTAGATTCTTTAGATTCTTTAGGTTCTTTAGATTCTTTAGATTCTTAAGATTCTTTAGATTCTTTAGATTCTTTAGATTCTTCAGATTATTTAGATTCTTTAGATCTTTTAGATTCTTTAGATTCTTTAGATTTTTTAGATTCTTTAGATTCTGTAGATTCTTTAGATTCTTTGGATTCTTTAGATTCTTTAGATTCTTTAGATTCTTTAGATTCTTTAGATTCTTTAGATTCTTTAGATTCTTTAGATACTTTAGATTCTTTAGATTCTTTAGATTCTTTAGATTCTTTAGATTCATTAGATTCTTTTGATTCTTTAGATTTTTTAGATTTTTTAGATTCTTTAGATTCTTTGGATTCTTTAGATTCTTTAGATTCTTTAGATTCTTTAGATTCTTTAGATTCTTTAGATTCTTTAGATTCTTTAGATTCTTTAGATTCTTTAGATTCTTTAGATTTTTTGGATTCTTTAGATTCTTTAGATTCTTTAGATTCTTTGGATTCTTTAGATTCTTTAGATTCTTTAGATTCTTTAGATTCTTTAGATTCTTTAGATCCTTTAGATTCTTTAGATACTATAGATTATTTAGATTCTTTAGATTCTTTAGATTTTTTGGATTCTTTAGATTCTTTAGATTCTTTAGATTCGTTAGATCCTTTAGATTCTTTGGATTCTTTGGATTCTTTAGGTTCTTTAGAATTTTTAAATACTTTAGAATCTTTAGATTCTTTAGATTCTTTAGATTCTTTAGATTCTTTAAATTCTTTAGATTCGTTAGATTCTTTAGATTCTTTATATTCTTTAGATTCTTTAGATTCTTTAGATTCTTTAGATTCCTTATATTCTTTAGATCCTTTATATTCTTTAGATTCATTAGATTCTTTAGATTTTTTAGATTCTTTAGATTTTTTAAATTCTTTAGATTCTTCAGATTCTTTAGATTCTTTAGATTCTTTAGATTCTTTAGATTCTTTAGATTCTTTAGATTCTTTAGATTCTTTAGATTCTTTAGATTCTTTAGATTCTTCAGATTCTTTAGATTCTTTATATTCTTTAGATTCTTTAGATACTTTAGATTCTTTAGATACTTTAGATTCTTTAGATTCTTTGGATTCTTTAGATTCTTTAGATTCTTTAGATTCTTTAGATTCTTTAGATCCTTTAGATTCTTTAGATTCTTTAGATTCTTTAGATTCTTTAGATTCTTTAGATTCTTTAGATTCTTTAGATTCTTTAGATTCTTTAGATTCTTTAGATTCTTTAGATTCTTTAGATTCTTTAGATTCTTTAGATTCTTTAGATTATTTAGATTCTTTAGATTCTTTAGATTCTTTAGATTCTTCAGATTTTTTAGATTCTTTAGATCTTTTAGATACTTTAGATTCTTTAGATTTTTTAGATTCTTTAGATTCTTTAGATTCTTTAGATTCTTTGGATTCTTTGGATTCTTTAGATTCTTTAGTTTCTTTAGATTCTTTAGATTCTTTAGATTCTTCAGATTCTTTAGATTCTTTAGATTCATTAGATTCTTTTGATTCTTTAGATTCTTTAGATTCTTTAGATTCTTTAGATTCTTTAGATTCTTTAGATTCTTTAGATTCTTTAGATCTTTTAGATAATTTGGATCTTTTAGATTCTTTAGATTCTTTAGATTCTTTAGTTTCTTTAGATTCTTTAGATTCTTTAGATTCTTCAGATTCTTTAGATTCTTTAGATTCTTTAGATTCTTTAGATTCTTTAGATTCTTTAGATTCATTAGATTCTTTTGATTCTTTAGATTCTTCAGATTCTTTAGGTACTTTAGATTCTTTAGATTCTTTAGATTTTTTAGATTCTTTAGATTCTTTAGATTCTTTAGATTCTTTAGATTCTTTAGATTCTTTAGATTCTTTAGATTCTTTAGATTCTTTAGATCCTTTAGATTCTTTAGATTCTTTAGATTATTTAGATTCTTTAGATTCTTTAGATTCTTTAGATTCTTTAGATTCTTTGGATTCTTTAGATTCTTTAGATTCTTTAGATTCTTTAGATTCTTTAGATTCTTTAGATTCTTTAGATTCTTTAGATTCTTTAGATTCTTTAGATTCTTTAGATACTTTAGATTCTTTAGATTCTTTAGATTATTTAGATTCTTTGGATTCTTTAGAATCTTTAGATTCCTTAGATTCTTTAGATTCTTTAGATTCTTTAAATTCTTTAGATTCTTTAGATTCTTTAGATTCTTTAGATCCTTTAGATTCTTTGGATTCTTTAGGTTCTTTAGAATTTTTAGATTCTTTAGTTTCTTTAGATTCTTTAGATACTTTAGATTCTTTAGATTCTTTAGATTCTTTATATTCTTTAGATTCTTTAGATTCTTTAGATTCTTTAGATTCTTTAGATTCTTTAGATTCTTTGGATTCTTTGGATTCTTTAGGTTCTTTAGAATTTTTAAATATTTTAGAATTTTTAGATTCTTTAGATTCTTTAGATCCTTTAGATTCTTTAGAATCTTTAGAGACTTTAGATTCTTTAGATTCATTAGATTCTTTGGATTCATTAGATTCTTTTGATTCTTTAGATTCTTTAGATTATTTAGATTCTTTAGATACTTTAGATTCTTTAGATTCTTTAGATTCTTTAGATTCTTTATATTCTTTAGATTCTTTAGATTCTTTAGATTTTTTAGATTTATTAGATATTTTAGATTCTTTAGATTCTTTAGATTCTTTAGATTCTTTAGATTTTTTAGATTCTTTAGATTCTTTAGATTCTTTAGATTCTTTAGTTTCTTTAGATTCTTTAGATTCTTTAAATTCTTTGGATTTTTTAGATTCTTTAGATTCTTTATATTCTTTAGATTCTTTAGATTCTTTAGATTCTTTAGATTCTTTAGATTCTTTAGATTCTTTAGATTCTTTGGATCCTTCAGATTTTTTAGATTCTTTAGATCTTTTAGATTCTTTAGATTCTTTAGATTTTTTAGATTCTTTGGATTCTTTAGATTCTTTAGATTCTTTAGATTCTTTAGATTCTTCAGATTCTTTAGATTCTTTAGATTCTTTAGATTCATTAGATTTTTTAGATTCTTTAGATTCTTTAGATTCTTTAGATTCTTTAGATCTTTTAGATAATTTGGATTTTTTAGATTCTTTAGAATTTTTAGATTCTTTAGATTCTTTAGATTTTTTAGAAATTTTAGATTCTTTAGATTCTTTAGATTCTTTAGATTCTTTAGATTCTTTAGATTCTTTAGATTCTTTAGATTCTTTAGATTCTTTAGTTTCTTTAGATTCTTTAGATTCTTTAAATTCTTTGGATTTTTTAGATTCTTTAGATTCTTTATATTCTTTAGATTCTTTAGATTCTTTAGATTCTTTAGATTCTTTAGATTCTTTAGATTCTTTAGATTCTTTGGATCCTTCAGATTTTTTAAATTCTTTAGATCTTTTAGATTCTTTAGATTCTTTAGATTTTTTAGATTCTTTGGATTCTTTAGATTCTTTAGATTCTTTAGATTCTTTAGATTCTTCAGATTCTTTAGATTCTTTAGATTCTTTAGATTCATTAGATTTTTTAGATTCTTTAGATTCTTTAGATTCTTTAGATTCTTTAGATTCTTTAGATTCTTTAGATTCTTTAGATTTTTTAGATTTTTTAGATATTTTAGATTCTTTAGATTCTTTAGATTCTTTAGATTCTTTAGATTCTTTATATTCTTTAGATTCTTTAGATTCTTTAGATTCTTTAGATTCTTTAGATTCTTTAGATTCTTTAGATTCTTTAGATTCTTTAGATTCTTTAGATTCTTTAGATTCTTTAGTTTCTTTAGATTCTTTAGATTCTTTAAATTCTTTGGATTTTTTAGATTCTTTAGATTCTTTATATTCTTTAGATTCTTTAGATTCTTTAGATTCTTTAGATTCTTTAGATTCTTTAGATTCTTTAGATTCTTTGGATCCTTCAGATTTTTTAGATTCTTTAGATCTTTTAGATTCTTTAGATTCTTTAGATTTTTTAGATTCTTTGGATTCTTTAGATTCTTTAGATTCTTTAGATTCTTTAGATTCTTCAGATTCTTTAGATTCTTTAGATTCTTTAGATTCATTAGATTTTTTAGATTCTTTAGATTCTTTAGATTCTTTAGATTCTTTAGATCTTTTAGATAATTTGGATTTTTTAGATTCTTTAGAATTTTTAGATTCTTTAGATTCTTTAGATTTTTTAGAAATTTTAGATTCTTTAGATTCTTTAGATTCTTTAGAATCATTAGCTTTTTTAGATTCTTTAGATTCTTTAGATACTTTAGATTCTTTAGATTCTTTAGATTCTTTGGATTCTTTAGATTCTTCAGATTCTTTAGATTCTTTAGATTCTTTAGATTCTTTAGATTCCTTATATTCTTTAGATCCTTTATATTCACTAGATTCTTTAGATTCTTTAGATTCTTTAGATTTTTAGATTCTTTAGATAATTTAGATACTTTAGATTCTTTAGATTCTTTAGATTCCTTAGATTCTTTAGATTCTTTATATCCTTTAGATTCTTTAGATTCTATAGATTCTTTAGGTTCTTTAGATTCTTTAGATTCTTTAGATTCTTTAGATTCTTTAGATTTTTTAGATTCTTTAGATTCTTTAGATCCTTTATATACTTTAAATTCTTTAGATTCTTTAGATTCCTTAGATCCTTTAGATTCTTTGGATTCTTTAGATTCTTTAGATTCTTTAAATTCTTTAGATTCTTTAGATTCTTTAGATTCTTTATATTCTTTAGATTCTTTAGATTCTTTAGATTCTTTAGATTCTTTAGATTCCTTATATTCTTTAGATCCTTTATATTCTTTAGATTCATTAGATTCTTTAGATTCTTTAGATTTTTTAAATTCTTTAGATTCTTCAGATTCTTTAGATTCTTTAGATTCTTTAGATTCTTTAGATCCTTTAGATTCTTTAGATTCTTTAGATTCTTTGGATTCTTTAGATTCTTTAGATTCTTTAGATTCTTCAGATTTTTTAGATTCTTTAGATTCTTTAGATTCTTTGGATTCTTTAGATTCTTTAGATTCTTTAGATTCTTTAGATTCTTTAGATTCTTTAGATTCTTTAGATTCTTTAGATTTTTTAGATTCTTTAGATTCTTTATATTCTTTAGATTTTTTAGATTCTTTAGATTCTTTAGATTCTTTAGATTTTTTAGATTCTTTAGATTCTTTAGATTCTTTAGATTCTTTAGATTCTTTAGGTTCTTTAGATTCTTTAGATTCTTTAGATTCTTTAGATTTTTTAGATTCTTCAGAGTTTTTAGATTCTTTAGATCTTTTAGATTCTTTAGATTTTTTAGATTTTTTAGATTCTTTAGATTCTTTAGATTCTTTGGATTCTTTAGATTCTTTAGATTCTTTAGATTCTTTAGATTCTTTAGATTCATTAGATTCTTTTGATTCTTTAGATTCTTTAGATTCTTTAGATTCTTTAGATTCTTTAGATTCTTTAGATCTTTTAGATAATTTGGATCTTTTAGATTCTTTAGATTCTTTAGATTCTTTAGATTCTTTAGATTCTTTAGATTCTTTAGATTCATTAGATTCTTTATATTCTTTAGATTCTTTAGATTCTTTAGATTCTTTAGATTTTTTAGATTCTTTAGATTCTTTAGATTCTTTAGATTCTTTAGATTCTTTAGATTCTTTAGATCTTTTAGATAATTTGGATTTTTTAGATTCTTTAGAATTTTTAGATTCTTTAGATTCTTTAGATTTTTTAGATACTTTAGATTCTTTAGATACTTTAGATTCTTTAGATTCTTTAGATTCTTTAGATTCTTTAGATTCTTTGGATTCTTTAGATTCTTTAGATTCTTTAGATTCTTTGGATTCTTTAGAATCATTAGATTCTTTAGATTCTTTAGATTCTTTAGATACTTTAGATTCTTTAGATTCTTTAGATTCTTTAGATTCTTTAGATCCTTTAGATTCTTTAGATTCTTTAGATTCTTTAGATTCTTTATATCCTTTAGATTCTTTAGATTCTTTAGATTCTTTAGATTCCTTATATTCTTTAGATCCTTTATATTCTTTAGATTCATTAGATTCTTTAGATTCTTTAGATTCTTTAGATTCTTTAGATTCTTTGGATTCTTTAGATTCTTTAGATTCTTTAGATTCTTTAGATTCTTTAGATTCATTAGATTCTTTTGATTCTTTAGATACTTTAGATTCTTTAGATACTTTAGATTCTTTAGATTCTTTAGATTCATTAGATTCTTTAGATTCTTTAGAATCATTAGATTCTTTAGATTCTTTAGATTCTTTAGATACTTTAGATTCTTTAGATTCTTTAGATTCTTTAGATTCTTTGGATTCTTTAGATTCTTTAGATTCTTTAGATTTTTAGATTCTTTAGATAATTTAGATTCTTTAGATTCTTTAGATTCTTTAGATTCTTTAGATTCTTTAGATTCCTTAGATTCTTTAGTTTCTTTATATCCTTTAGATTCTTTAGATTCTATAGATTCTTTAGGTTCTTTAGATTCTTTAGATTCTTTAGATTCTTTAGATTCTTTAGATTCTTTAGATTCTTTAGATTCTTTAGATTCTTTAGATTCTTTAGATTTTTTAGATTTTTTAGATTCTTTAGATTCTTTAGATCATTTATATACTTTAAATTCTTTAGATTCTTTAGATTCTTTAGATCCTTTAGATTCTTTAGATTCTTTAGATTCTTTAAATTCTTTAGATTCTTTAGTTTCTTTAGTTTCTTTATATCCTTTAGATTCTTTAGATTCTTTAGATTCTTTAGATTCCTTATATTCTTTAGATCCTTTATATTCTTTAGATTCATTAGATTCTTTAGATTCATTAGATTCTTTAGATTCTTTAGATTCTTTAGATTCTTTAGATCCTTTAGATTCTTTAGATTCTTTAGATTCTTTAGATTCTTTAGATTCTTTAGATTCTTTAGATTCTTTAGATTCTTTTGATTCTTTAGATTCTTTAGATTCTTTAGATTCTTTAGATTCTTTAGATTCTTTAGATTCTTTAGATTCTTTAGATTCTTTAGATTCTTTAGATTTTTTAGATTCTTTAGATTCTTTAGATTCTTTAGATTCTTTAGATTCTTTAGTTTCTTTTGATTCTTTAGATTCTTTAGATTTTTAAATTCTTTAGATCCTTTAGATTCTTTAGATATTTTAGGTTATTTGGATTCTTTGGAAACTTTATATTCTTTAGATTCTTTAGATCCTTTATATTCTTTAGATTCATTAGATTCTTTAGATTCATTAGATTCTTTAGATTCTTTAGATTCTTTAGATTCTTTAGATCCTTTAGATTCTTTAGATTCTTTAGATTCTTTAGATTCTTTAGATTCTTTAGATTCTTTAGATTCTTTAGATTCTTTAGATTCGTTAGATCCTTTAGATTCTTTGGATTCTTTGGATTCTTTAGGTTCTTTAGAATTTTTAAATACTTTAGAATCTTTAGATTCTTTAGATTCTTTAGATTCTTTAGATTCTTTAGATTTTTTAGAATCTTTAGATACTTTTGATTCTTTAGATTCATTAGATTCTTTAGATTCTTTAGATTCTTTTGATTCTTTAGATTCTTTAGATCCTTTAGATTCTTTAGATTCTTTAGATTCTTTAGATTCTTTAGATTATTTAGATTCTTTAGATTCTTTAGTTTCTTTAGATTCTTTAGATTCTTTAGATTCTTTAGATTCTTTAGATTCTTTAGATTCTTTAGATTCTTTAGATTCTTTAGATTCTTTAGATTCTTTAGATTCTTTAGATTCTTTAGATTCTTTAGATTCTTTAGATTCTTTAGATTCTTTAGATTCTTCAGATTTTTTAGATTCTTTAGATCTTTTAGATTCTTTAGATACTTTAGATTTTTTAGATTCTTTAGATTCTGTAGATTCTTTAGATTCTTTGGATTCTTTAGATTCTTTAGATTCTTTAGGTTCTTTAGATTCTTTAGATTCTTTAGATTCTTTAGATTCTTTAGATTCTTTAGATTCTTTAGATTCTTTAGATTCTTCAGAGTTTTTAGATTCTTTAGATCTTTTAGATTCTTTAGATTCTTTAGATTTTTTAGATTCTTTAGATTCTTTAGATTCTTTAGATTCTTTGGATTCTTTAGATTCTTTAGATTCTTTAGATTCTTTAGATTCTTTAGATTCTTTAGATTCTTTAGATTCTTTAGATTCTTTAGATTCTTTAGATTCTTTAGATTCTTTAGATTCTTTAGATTCTTTAGATTCTTTAGATTCATTAGATTCTTTTGATTCTTTAGATTCTTTAGATTCTTTAGATTCTTTAGATTCTTTAGATTCTTTAGATCTTTTAGATAATTTGGATCTTTTAGATTCTTTAGATTCTTTAGATTCTTTAGATTCTTTAGATTCTTTAGATTCTTTAGATTCTTTAGATTCTTTAGATTCTTTAGATTCTTTAGATTCTTTAGATTCTTTAGATTCTTTAGATTTTTTAGATTCTTTAGATTCTTTAGATTCTTTAGATTCTTTAGATTCTTTAGGTTCTTTAGATTCTTTAGATTCTTAAGATTCTTTAGATTCTTTAGATTCTTTAGATTCTTCAGATTATTTAGATTCTTTAGATCTTTTAGATTCTTTAGATTCTTTAGATTTTTTAGATTCTTTAGATTCTTTAGATTCTTTAGATTCTTTGGATTCTTTAGATTCTTTAGATTCTTTAGATTCTTTAGATTCTTTAGATTCTTTAGATTCTTTAGATTCTTTAGATACTTTAGATTCTTTAGATTCTTTAGATTCTTTAGATTCTTTAGATTCATTAGATTCTTTTGATTCTTTAGATTTTTTAGATTTTTTAGATTCTTTAGATTCTTTGGATTCTTTAGATTCTTTAGATTCTTTAGATTCTTTAGATTCTTTAGATTCTTTAGATTCTTTAGATTCTTTAGATTCTTTGGATTCTTTAGATTCTTTAGATTTTTTAGATTCTTTAGATTCTTTAGATCCTTTAGATACTTTAGATTCTTTAGATTCTTTAGATTCTTTAGATCCTTTAGGTCATTTAGATTCTTTAGATTCTTTAGATTCTTTAGATTCGTTAGATTCTTTAGATTCTTTAGATACTTTAGATTCTTTAGATTCTTTAGATTCTTTAGATTCTTTAGATTCTTTAGATTCTTTAGATTCTTTAGATTCTTTAGATTCTTTAGATTTTTTAGATTCATCAGATTCTTTAGATTCTTTAGATCCTTTAGGTCATTTAGATTCTTTAGATTCTTTAGATTCTTTAGATTCGTTAGATTCTTTAGATTCTTTAGATTCTTTAGATTCTTTGGATTCTTTAGATTCTCTAGATTCTTTAGATTCTTTAGATTCTTTAGATTTTTTAGATTCATCAGATTCTTTAGATTCTTTAGATTCTTTAGATTCTTTAGATTCTTTAGATTCTTTAGATTCTTTAGATTCTTTAGATTCATTAGATTCTTTAGATTCTTTAGATTCTTTAGATCCTTTAGATACTTTAGATTCTTTAGATTCTTTAGATTCTTTAGATTCTTTAGATTCTTTAGATTCTTTAGATTCTTTTCTTTAGATCCTTCTCTTTAGATTTTTTATTACCTTCAGATTCCTTAAATTCTTTAGATTCTATAGATTCTTTAGATTCTTTAGATTCTTTAGATTCTTTAGATTCTTTAGATTCTTTAGATTCATTAGATTCTTTAGATTCTTTAGATTCTTTAGATTCTTTAGATTCTTTAGATTTTTTAGATTCTTTAGATTCTTTAGATTCTTTAGATTCTTTAGATTCTTTAGATTCTTTAGATTTTTTAGATTCTTTTCTTTAGATTCTTTATTACCTTCAGATTCCTAAAATTCATTAGTTTCTATAGATTCTGTAGATTTTTTAGATTCTTTAGATTCTTTAGATTCTTTAGATTCTTTAGATTCTTTAGATTCTTTTCTTTAGATTCTTTATTACCTTCAGATTCCTAAAATTCATTAGTTACTATAGATTCTGTAGATTTTTTAGATTCTTTAGATTCTTTAGATCCTTTAGATTCTTTAGATTCTTTATATTCTTTAGATTCTTTAGAATCTTTAGATTCTTTAGATTATTTAGATTCTTTAGATTCTTTAGATTCTTTAGATTCTTTAGATTCTTTAGATTCTTTAGATTCTTTAGATTCTTTAGATTCTTTAGATTCTTTAGATTCTTTAGATTCTTTAGATTCTTTAGATTCTTTAGATTCTTTAGATTCTTTAGATTCTTTAGATTCTTTAGATTCTTTAGATTCATTAGATTCTTTAGATTCTTTAGATTCTTTAGATTCTTTAGATTCTTTAGATTTTTTAGATTCTTTAGATTCTTTAGATTCTTTAGATTCTTTAGATTCTTTAGATTCTTTAGATTTTTTAGATTCTTTTCTTTAGATTCTTTATTACCTTCAGATTCCTAAAATTCATTAGTTTCTATAGATTCTGTAGATTTTTTAGATTCTTTAGATTCTTTAGATTCTTTAGATTCTTTAGATTCTTTAGATTCTTTTCTTTAGATTCTTTATTACCTTCAGATTCCTAAAATTCATTAGTTACTATAGATTCTGTAGATTTTTTAGATTCTTTAGATTCTTTAGATCCTTTAGATTCTTTAGATTCTTTATATTCTTTAGATTCTTTAGAATCTTTAGATTCTTTAGATTATTTAGATTCTTTAGATTCTTTAGATTCTTTAGATTCTTTAGATTCTTTAGATTCTTTAGATTCTTTAGATTCTTTAGATTCTTTAGATTCTTTAGATTCTTTAGATTCTTTAGATTCTTTAGATTCTTTAGATTCTTTAGATTCTTTAGATTCTTTAGATTCTTTTCTTTAGATTCTTTATTACCTTCAGATTCCTAAAATTCATTAGTTACTATAGATTCTGTAGATTTTTTGGATTCTTTAGATTCTTTAGATTCTTTAGATTCTTTAGATTCTTTAGATTCTTTAGATTCTTTAGATTCTTTGGATTCTTTAGATTCTTTAGATTTTTTAGTTTCTTTAGAATCTTTAGATCCTTTAGATACTTTAGATTCTTTAGATTCTTTAGATTCTTTAGATTCTTTAGATTCTTTAGATTCCTTAGATTCTTTAGATTCTTTAGATTCTTTAGATTCTTTTCTTTAGATCCTTCTCTTTAGATTCTTTATTACCTTCAGATCCTTAAATTCTTTAGATTCTATAGATCCTTTAGATTCTTTAGATTCTTTAGATTCTTTAGATTCTTTAGATTCTTTAGATTCATTAGATTCTTTAGATTCTTTAGATTCTTTAGATTCTTTAGATTCTTTAGATTCTTTAGATTCTTTAGATTCTTTAGATTATTTAGATTCTTTAGATTCTTTAGATTCTTTTCTTTAGATTCTTTATTACCTTCAGATTCCTAAAATTCATTAGTTACTATAGATTCTGTAGATTTTTTAGATTCTTTAGATTCTTTAGATTCTTTAGATTCTTTAGATTCTTTAGATTCTTTAGATTCTTTAGATTCTTTAGATTCTTTAGATTCTTTAGATTCTTTAGATTCTTTGGATTCTTTAGATTCTTTAGATTTTTTAGTTTCTTTAGATTCTTTAGATCCTTTAGATACTTTAGATTCTTTAGATTCTTTAGATTCTTTAGATTCTTTAGACTCTTTTCTTTAGATCCTTCTCTTTAGATTTTTATTACCTTCAGATTCCTCAAATTCTTTAGATTCTATAGATTCTTTAGATTCTTTAGATTCTTTAGATTCTTTAGATTCTTTAGATTCTTTAGATTCTTTAGATTCTTTAGATTCTTTAGATTCTTTAGATTCTTTAGATTCTTTAGATTCTTTAGATTCTTTAGATTCTTTAGATTCTTTAGACTCTTTTCTTTAGATCCTTCTCTTTAGATTCTTTATTACCTTCAGATTCCTCAAATTCTTTAGATTCTATAGATTCTTTAGATTCTTTAGATTCTTTAGATTCTTTAGATTCTTTAGATTCTTTAGATTCTTTAGATTCTTTAGATTCTTTAGATTCTTTAGATTCTTTAGATTCTTTAGATTCTTTAGATTCTTTAGATTCTTTAGATTCTTTAGATTCTTTAGATTCTTTAGATTCTTTAGATTCTTTAGATTCTTTAGATTCTTTAGATTCTTTAGATTCTTTAGATTCTTTGGATTCTTTAGATTCTTTAGATTTTTTAGTTTCTTTAGATTCTTTAGATCCTTTAGATACTTTAGATTCTTTAGATTCTTTAGATTCTTTAGATTCTTTAGATTCTTTAGATTCTTTAGATTCTTTAGATTCTTTAGATTCTTTAGATTCTTTAGATTCTTTAGACTCTTTTCTTTAGATCCTTCTCTTTAGATTCTTTATTACCTTCAGATTCCTCAAATTCTTTAGATTCTATAGATTCTTTAGATTCTTTAGATTCTTTAGATTCTTTAGATTCTTTAGATTCTTTAGATTCTTTAGATTCATCAGATTCTTTAGATTCTTTACATTCTTTACATTCTTTAGATTCTTTAGATTCTTTAGATTCTTTAGATTCTTTAGATTATTTAGATTTTTTAGATTTTTTAGATTCTTTTCTTTAGATTCTTTATTACCTTCAGATTCCTAAAATTCATTAGTTTCTATAGATTCTGTAGATTTTTTAGATTCTTTAGATTCTTTAGATTCTTTAGATTCTTTAGATTCTTTAGATCCTTTAGATTCTTTGGATTCTTTAGATTCTTTAGATTCTTTAGTTTCTTTAGATTCTTTAGATCCTTTAGATACTTTAGATTCTTTAGATTCTTTAGATTCTTTCGATTTTTTAGATTCTTTAGATTCTTTAGATTCTTTAGATTCTTTAGATTCTTTAGATTCTTTAGATTCTTTAGATTCTTTAGATTCTTTAGATTCTTTAGATTCTTTAGATTCTTTAGATTCTTTAGATTCTTTAGATTCTTTAGATTCTTTAGATTCTTTAGATTCTTTAGATTCTTTAGATTCTTTAGAATCTTTAGATTCTTTAGATTCTTTAGATTCTTTAGATTCTTTAGATTCTTTAGATTCTTTAGATTCTTTAGATTCTTTAGATTCTTTAGATTCTTTAGATTCTTTAGATTCTTTAGATTCTTTAGATTCTTTTCTTTAGATTCTTTTCTTTAGATTCTTTATTACCTTCAGATTCCTAAAATTCATTAGTTACTATAGATTTTGTAGATTTTTTAGATTCTTTAGATTCTTTAGATTCTTTAGATTCTTTAGATTCTTTAGATTCTTTAGATTCTTTAGATTCTTTAGATTCTTTAGATTCTTTAGATTCTTTAGATTCTTTAGATTCTTTAGATTCTTTAGATTCTTTGGATTCTTTAGATTCTTTAGATTTTTTAGTTTCTTTAGATACTTTAGATCCTTTAGATACTTTAGCTTCTTTAGATTCTTTAGATTCTTTAGATCCTTTAGGTCATTTAGATTCTTTAGATTCTTTAGATTCTTTAGATTCGTTAGATTCTTTAGATTCTTTAGATACTTTAGATTCTTTAGATTCTTTAGATTCTTTAGATTCTTTAGATTCTTTAGATTCTTTAGATTTTTTAGATTCTTTAGATTCTTTAGATTTTTTAGATTCTTTAGATTCTTTAGATTCTTTAGATTCTTTAGATTCTTTAGATTCTTTAGATTCTTTAGATTCTTTAGATTCTTTAGATTCTTTAGATTCTTTAGATTCTTTAGATTCTTTAGACTCTTTTCTTTAGATCCTTCTCTTTAGATTCTTTATTACCTTCAGATTCCTTAAATTCTTTAGATTCTATAGATTCTTTAGATTCTTTAGTTTCTTTAGATTCTTTAGATTCTTTAGATTCTTTAGATTCATCAGATTCTTTAGATTCTTTAGATTCTTTAGATTCTTTAGATACTTTAGATTCTTTAGATTCTTTAGATTCTTTAGATTCTTTAGATTCTTTAGATTCTTTAGATTCTTTAGATTATTTAGATTCTTTAGATTCTTTAGATTTTTTAGATTCTTTTCTTTAGTTTCTTTATTACCTTCAGATTCCTAAAATTCATTAGTTTCTATAGATTCTGTAGATTTTTTAGATTCTTTAGATTCTTTAGATTCTTTAGATTCTTTAGATTCTTTAGATTCTTTAGATTCTTTAGATTCTTTGGATTCTTTAGATTCTTTAGATTTTTTAGATTCTTTAGATTCTTTAGATTCTTTAGATCCATCAGATTCTTTAGATTCTTTAGATTCTTTAGATTCTTTAGATTCTTTAGATTCTTTAGATTCTTTAGATTATTTAGATTTTTTAGATTCTTTTCTTTAGATTCTTTATTACCTTCAGATTCCTAAAATTCATTAGTTTCTATAGATTCTGTAGATTTTTTAGATTCTTTAGATTCTTTAGATTCTTTAGATTCTTTAGATTCTTTAGATTCTTTGGATTCTTTAGATTCTTTAGATTTTTTAGATTCTTTAGATTCTTTAGATCCTTTAGATACTTTAGATTCTTTAGATTCTTTAGATTCTTTAGATCCTTTAGGTCATTTAGATTCTTTAGATTCTTTAGATTCTTTAGATTCGTTAGATTCTTTAGATTCTTTAGATACTTTAGATTCTTTAGATTCTTTAGATTCTTTAGATTCTTTAGATTCTTTAGATTCTTTAGATTCTTTAGATTCTTTAGATTCTTTAGATTTTTTAGATTCATCAGATTCTTTAGATTCTTTAGATCCTTTAGGTCATTTAGATTCTTTAGATTCTTTAGATTCTTTAGATTCGTTAGATTCTTTAGATTCTTTAGATTCTTTAGATTCTTTGGATTCTTTAGATTCTCTAGATTCTTTAGATTCTTTAGATTCTTTAGATTTTTTAGATTCATCAGATTCTTTAGATTCTTTAGATTCTTTAGATTCTTTAGATTCTTTAGATTCTTTAGATTCTTTAGATTCATTAGATTCTTTAGATTCTTTAGATTCTTTAGATCCTTTAGATACTTTAGATTCTTTAGATTCTTTAGATTCTTTAGATTCTTTAGATTCTTTAGATTCTTTAGATTCTTTAGATTCTTTAGATTCTTTAGATTCTTTAGATTCTTTAGATTCTTTAGATTCTTTAGATTCTTTAGATTCTTTAGATTCTTTAGATTCTTTTCTTTAGATCCTTCTCTTTAGATTTTTTATTACCTTCAGATTCCTTAAATTCTTTAGATTCTATAGATTCTTTAGATTCTTTAGATTCTTTAGATTCTTTGGATTCTTTAGATTCTTTAGATTCATTAGATTCTTTAGATTCTTTAGATTCTTTAGATTCTTTAGATTCTTTAGATTTTTTAGATTCTTTAGATTCTTTAGATTCTTTAGATTCTTTTCTTTAGATCCTTCTCTTTAGATTCTTTATTACCTTCAGATTCCTTAAATTCTTTAGATTCTATAGATTTTTTAGATTCTTTAGATTCTTTAGATTCTTTAGATTCTTTAGATTATTTGGATTCTTTAGATTCTTTTCTTTAGATCCTTCTCTTTAGATTCTTTATTACCTTCAGATTCCTTAAATTCTTTAGATTCTATAGATTCTTTAGATTCTTTAGATTCTTTAGATTTTTTAGATTCATTAGATTCTTTAGATTCTTTAGATTCTTTAGATTCTTTAGATTCTTTAGATTCTTTAGATTCTTTAGATTCTTTAGATTATTTAGATTCTTTAGATTCTTTAGATTCTTTTCTTTAGATTCTTTATTACCTTCAGATTCCTAAAATTCATTAGTTTCTATAGATTCTGTAGATTTTTTAGATTCTTTAGATTCTTTAGATTCTTTAGATTCTTTAGATTCTTTAGATTCTTTAGATTCTTTAGATTCTTTAGATTCTTTAGATTCTTTAGATTCTTTAGATTCTTTTATTTAGATTCTTTATTACCTTCAGATTCCTAAAATTCATTAGTTACTATAGATTCTGTAGATTTTTTAGATTCTTTAGATTCTTTAGATCCTTTAGATTCTTTAGATTCTTTATATTCTTTAGATTCTTTAGAATCTTTAGATTCTTTAGATTATTTAGATTCTTTAGATTCTTTAGATTCTTTAGATTCTTTAGATTCTTTAGATTCTTTAGATTCTTTAGATTCTTTAGATTCTTTAGATTCTTTAGATTCTTTAGATTCTTTAGATTCTTTAGATTCTTTAGATTCTTTAGATTCTTTAGATTCTTTAGATTCTTTAGATTCTTTAGATTCTTTAGATTCTTTAGATTCTTTAGATTCTTTAGATTCTTTTCTTTAGATTCTTTATTACCTTCAGATTCCTAAAATTCATTAGTTACTATAGATTCTGTAGATTTTTTAGATTCTTTAGATTCTTTAGATTCTTTAGATTCTTTAGATTCTTTAGATTCTTTAGATTCTTTAGATTCTTTAGATTCTTTAGATTCTTTGGATTTTTAGATTCTTTAGATTTTTTAGTTTCTTTAGATTCTTTAGATCCTTTAGATACTTTAGATTCTTTAGATTCTTTAGATTCTTTAGATTCTTTAGATTCTTTAGATTCCTTAGATTCTTTAGATTCTTTAGATTCTTTTCTTTAGATCCTTCTCTTTAGATTCTTTATTACCTTCAGATCCTTAAATTCTTTAGATTCTATAGATCCTTTAGATTCTTTAGATTCTTTAGATTCTTTAGATTCTTTAGATTCTTTAGATTCTTTAGATTCATTAGATTCTTTAGATTCTTTAGATTCTTTAGATTCTTTAGATTCTTTAGATTATTTAGATTCTTTAGATTCTTTAGATTCTTTTCTTTAGATTGTTTATTACCTTCAGATTCCTAAAATTCATTAGTTACTATAGATTCTGTAGATTTTTTAGATTCTTTAGATTCTTTAGATTCTTTAGATTCTTTAGATTCTTTAGATTCTTTAGATTCTTTAGATTCTTTAGATTCTTTAGATTCTTTAGATTCTTTAGATTCTTTGGATTCTTTAGATTCTTTAGATTTTTTAGTTTCTTTAGATTCTTTAGATCCTTTAGATACTTTAGATTCTTTAGATTCTTTAGATTCTTTAGATCCTTTGGGTCATTTAGATTCTTTAGATTCTTTAGATTCTTTAGATTCGTTAGATTCTTTAGATTCTTTAGATACTTTAGATTCTTTAGATTCTTTAGATTCTTTAGATTCTTTAGATTCTTTAGATTCTTTAGATTCATTAGATTCTTTAGATTCTTTAGATTCTTTAGATTCTTTAGATTCTTTAGATTCTTTAGATTCTTTAGATTCTTTAGACTCTTTTCTTTAGATCCTTCTCTTTAGATTCTTTATTACCTTCAGATTCCTTAAATTCTTTAGATTCTATAGATTCTTTAGATTCTTTAGATTCTTTAGATTCTTTAGATTCTTTAGATTCTTTAGATTCATCAGATTCTTTAGATTCTTTACATTCTTTAGATTCTTTAGATTCTTTAGATTCTTTAGATTCTTTAGATTATTTAGATTTTTTGGATTTTTTAGGTTCTTTTCTTTAGATTCTTTATTACCTTCAGATTCCTAAAATTCATTAGTTTCTATAGATTCTGTAGATTTTTTAGATTCTTTAGATTCTTTAGATTCTTTAGATTCTTTAGATTCTTTAGATCCTTTAGATTCTTTGGATTCTTTAGATTCTTTAGATTTTTTAGTTTCTTTAGATTCTTTAGATCCTTTAGATACTTTAGATTCTTTAGATTCTTTAGATTCTTTCGATTTTTTAGATTCTTTAGATTCTTTAGATTCTTTAGATTCTTTAGATTCTTTAGATTCTTTAGATTCTTTAGATTCTTTAGATTCTTTAGATTCTTTAGATTCTTTAGATTCTTTAGATTCTTTAGATTCTTTAGATTCTTTAGATTCTTTAGATTCTTTAGATTCTTTAGATTCTTTAGATTCTTTAGATTCTTTAGATTCTTTAGATTCTTTAGATTCTTTAGATTCTTTTCTTTAGATTCTTTATTACCTTCAGATTCCTAAAATTCATTAGTTACTATAGATTTTGTAGATTTTTTAGATTCTTTAGATTCTTTAGATTCTTTAGATTCTTTAGATTCTTTAGATTCTTTAGATTCTTTAGATTCTTTAGATTCTTTAGATTCTTTAGATTCTTTAGATTCTTTAGATTCTTTAGATTTTTTAGATTCTTTAGATTCTTTGGATTCTTTAGATTCTTTAGATTTTTTAGTTTCTTTAGATACTTTAGATCCTTTAGATACTTTAGATTCTTTAGATTCTTTAGATTCTTTAGATCCTTTAGGTCATTTAGATTCTTTAGATTCTTTAGATTCTTTAGATTCGTTAGAGTCTTTAGATTCTTTAGATACTTTAGATTCTTTAGATTCTTTAGATTCTTTAGATTCTTTAGATTCTTTAGATTCTTTAGATTCTTTAGATTCTTTAGATTCTTTAGATTCTTTAGATTCTTTAGATTCTTTAGATTCTTTAGATTCTTTAGATTCTTTAGATTCTTTAGATTCTTTAGACTCTTTTCTTTAGATCCTTCTCTTTAGATTCTTTATTACCTTCAGATTCCTTAAATTCTTTAGATTCTATAGATTCTTTAGATTCTTTAGATTCTTTAGATTCTTTAGATTCTTTAGATACTTTAGATACTTTAGATTCATCAGATTCTTTAGATTCTTTAGATTCTTTAGATTCTTTAGATTCTTTAGATTCTTTAGATTCTTTAGATTCTTTAGATTCTTTAGATTCTTTAGATTCTTTGGATTCTTTAGATTCTTTAGATTTTTTAGTTTCTTTAGATACTTTAGATCCTTTAGATACTTTAGATTCTTTAGATTCTTTAGATTCTTTAGATCCTTTAGGTCATTTAGATTCTTTAGATTCTTTAGATTCGTTAGATTCTTTAGATTCTTTAGATACTTTAGATTCTTTAGATTCTTTAGATTCTTTAGATTCTTTAGATTCTTTAGATTCTTTAGATTCTTTAGATTTTTTAGATTCTTTAGATTCTTTAGATTCTTTAGATTCTTTAGATTCTTTAGATTCTTTAGATTCTTTAGATTCTTTAGATTCTTTAGATTCTTTAGATTCTTTAGATTCTTTAGATTCTTTAGATTCTTTAGATTCTTTAGACTCTTTTCTTTAGATCCTTCTCTTTAGATTCTTTATTACCTTCAGATTCCTTAAATTCTTTAGATTCTATAGATTCTTTAGATTCTTTAGATTCTTTAGATTCTTTAGATTCATCAGATTCTTTAGATTCTTTAGATTCTTTAGATTCTTTAGATTCTTTAGATTCTTTAGATTCTTTAGATTCTTTAGATTCTTTAGATTCTTTAGATTCTTTAGATTCTTTAGATTCTTTAGATTCTTTAGATTCTTTAGATTCTTTAGATTCTTTAGATTTTTTAGATTCTTTTCTTTAGTTTCTTTATTACCTTCAGATTCCTGAAATTCATTAGTTTCTATAGATTCTGTAGATTTTTTAGATTCTTTAGATTCTTTAGATTCTTTAGATTCTTTAGATTCTTTAGATTCTTTAGATTCTTTAGATTCTTTAGATTCTTTAGATTCTTTGGATTCTTTAGATTCTTTAGATTTTTTAGATTCTTTAGATTCTTTAGATTCTTTAGATCCATCAGATTCTTTAGATTCTTTAGATTCTTTAGATTCTTTAGATTCTTTAGATTCTTTAGATTATTTAGATTTTTTAGATTCTTTTCTTTAGATTCTTTATTACCTTCAGATTCCTAAAATTCATTAGTTTCTATAGATTCTGTAGATTTTTTAGATTCTTTAGATTCTTTAGATTCTTTAGATTCTTTAGATTCTTTAGATTCTTTGGATTCTTTAGATTCTTTAGATTTTTTAGATTCTTTAGATTCTTTAGATCCTTTAGATACTTTAGATTCTTTAGATTCTTTAGATTCTTTAGATCCTTTAGGTCATTTAGATTCTTTAGATTCTTTAGATTCTTTAGATTCGTTAGATTCTTTAGATTCTTTAGATACTTTAGATTCTTTAGATTCTTTAGATTCTTTAGATTCTTTAGATTCTTTAGATTCTTTAGATTCTTTAGATTTTTTAGATTCATCAGATTCTTTAGATTCTTTAGATCCTTTAGGTCATTTAGATTCTTTAGATTCTTTAGATTCTTTAGATTCGTTAGATTCTTTAGATTCTTTAGATTCTTTAGATTCTTTGGATTCTTTAGATTCTCTAGATTCTTTAGATTCTTTAGATTCTTTAGATTTTTTAGATTCATCAGATTCTTTAGATTCTTTAGATTCTTTAGATTCTTTAGATTCTTTAGATTCTTTAGATTCTTTAGATTCTTTAGATTCTTTAGATTCTTTAGATTCATTAGATTCTTTAGATTCTTTAGATTCTTTAGATCCTTTAGATACTTTAGATTCTTTAGATTCTTTAGATTCTTTAGATTCTTTAGATTCTTTAGATTCTTTAGATTCTTTAGATTCTTTAGATTCTTTAGATTCTTTAGATTCTTTAGATTCTTTTCTTTAGATCCTTCTCTTTAGATTTTTTATTACCTTCAGATTCCTTAAATTCTTTAGATTCTATAGATTCTTTAGATTCTTTAGATTCTTTAGATTCTTTAGATTCTTTAGATTCTTTAGATTCTTTAGATTCTTTAGATTCTTTAGATTCTTTAGATTCATTAGATTCTTTAGATTCTTTAGATCCTTTAGATTCTTTAGATTCTTTAGATTTTTTAGATTCTTTAGATTCTTTAGATTCTTTAGATTCTTTTCTTTAGATCCTTCTCTTTAGATTCTTTATTACCTTCAGATTCCTTAAATTCTTTAGATTCTATAGATTCTTTAGATTCTTTAGATTCTTTAGATTCTTTAGATTCTTTAGATTCTTTAGATTATTTGGATTCTTTAGATTCTTTTCTTTAGATCCTTCTCTTTAGATTCTTTATTACCTTCAGATTCCTTAAATTCTTTAGATTCTATAGATTCTTTAGATTCTTTAGATTCTTTAGATTTTTTAGATTCATTAGATTCTTTAGATTTTTTAGATTCTTTAGATTCTTTAGATTCTTTAGATTCTTTAGATTCTTTAGATTATTTAGATTCTTTAGATTCTTTAGATTCTTTTCTTTAGATTCTTTATTACCTTCAGATTCCTAAAATTCATTAGTTTCTATAGATTCTGTAGATTTTTTAGATTCTTTAGATTCTTTAGATTCTTTAGATTCTTTAGATTCTTTAGATTCTTTAGATTCTTTAGATTCTTTAGATTCTTTAGATTCTTTAGATTCTTTTCTTTAGATTCTTTATTACCTTCAGATTCCTAAAATTCATTAGTTACTATAGATTCTGTAGATTTTTTAGATTCTTTAGATTCTTTAGATCCTTTAGATTCTTTAGATTCTTTATATTCTTTAGATTCTTTAGAATCTTTAGATTCTTTAGATTATTTAGATTCTTTAGATTCTTTAGATTCTTTAGATTCTTTAGATTCTTTAGATTCTTTAGATTCTTTAGATTCTTTAGATTCTTTAGATTCTTTAGATTCTTTAGATTCTTTAGATTCTTTAGATTCTTTAGATTCTTTAGATTCTTTAGATTCTTTAGATTCTTTTCTTTAGATTCTTTATTACCTTCAGATTCCTAAAATTCATTAGTTACTATAGATTCTGTAGATTTTTTAGATTCTTTAGATTCTTTAGATTCTTTAGATTCTTTAGATTCTTTAGATTCTTTAGATTCTTTAGATTCTTTAGATTCTTTAGATTCTTTAGATTCTTTAGATTCTTTGGATTTTTAGATTCTTTAGATTTTTTAGTTTCTTTAGATTCTTTAGATCCTTTAGATACTTTAGATTCTTTAGATTCTTTAGATTCTTTAGATTCTTTAGATTCTTTAGATTCCTTAGATTCTTTAGATTCTTTAGATTCTTTTCTTTAGATCCTTCTCTTTAGATTCTTTATTACCTTCAGATCCTTAAATTCTTTAGATTCTATAGATCCTTTAGATTCTTTAGATTCTTTAGATTCTTTAGATTCTTTAGATTCTTTAGATTCATTAGATTCTTTAGATTCTTTAGATTCTTTAGATTCTTTAGATTCTTTAGATTCTTTAGATTCTTTAGATTCTTTAGATTCTTTAGATTCTTTAGATTCTTTAGATTCTTTAGATTCTTTAGATTCTTTAGATTCTTTAGACTCTTTTCTTTAGATCCTTCTCTTTAGATTCTTTATTACCTTCAGATTCCTTAAATTCTTTAGATTCTATAGATTCTTTAGATTCTTTAGATTCTTTAGATTCTTTAGATTCTTTAGATTCTTTAGATTCATCAGATTCTTTAGATTCTTTACATTCTTTAGATTCTTTAGATTCTTTATATTCTTTAGATTCTTTAGATTATTTAGATTTTTTAGATTTTTTAGGTTCTTTTCTTTAGATTCTTTATTACCTTCAGATTCCTAAAATTCATTAGTTTCTATAGATTCTGTAGATTTTTTAGATTCTTTAGATTCTTTAGATTCTTTAGATTCTTTAGATTCTTTAGATCCTTTAGATTCTTTGGATTCTTTAGATTCTTTAGATTTTTTAGTTTCTTTAGATTCTTTAGATCCTTTAGATACTTTAGATTCTTTAGATTCTTTAGATTCTTTCGATTTTTTAGATTCTTTAGATTCTTTAGATTCTTTAGATTCTTTAGATTCTTTAGATTCTTTAGATTCTTTAGATTCTTTAGATTCTTTAGATTCTTTAGATTCTTTAGATTCTTTAGATTCTTTAGATTCTTTAGATTCTTTAGATTCTTTAGATTCTTTAGATTCTTTAGATTCTTTAGATTCTTTAGATTCTTTAGATTCTTTAGATTCTTTAGATTCTTTAGATTCTTTAGATTCTTTAGATTCTTTAGATTCTTTAGATTCTTTAGATTCTTTAGATTCTTTAGATTCTTTAGATTCTTTAGATTCTTTAGATTCTTTTCTTTAGATTCTTTATTACCTTCAGATTCCTAAAATTCATTAGTTACTATAGATTTTGTAGATTTTTTAGATTCTTTAGATTCTTTAGATTCTTTAGATTCTTTAGATTCTTTAGATTCTTTAGATTCTTTAGATTCTTTAGATTCTTTAGATTCTTTAGATTCTTTAGATTCTTTAGATTCTTTGGATTCTTTAGATTCTTTAGATTTTTTAGTTTCTTTAGATACTTTAGATCCTTTAGATACTTTAGATTCTTTAGATTCTTTAGATTCTTTAGATCTTTTAGGTCATTTAGATTCTTTAGATTCTTTAGATTCTTTAGATTCGTTAGAGTCTTTAGATTCTTTAGATACTTTAGATTCTTTAGATTCTTTAGATTCTTTAGATTCTTTAGATTCTTTAGATTCTTTAGATTCTTTAGATTCTTTAGATTCTTTAGATTCTTTAGATTCTTTAGATTCTTTAGATTCTTTAGATTCTTTAGATTCTTTAGATTCTTTAGATTCTTTAGATTCTTTAGATTCTTTAGATTCTTTAGATTCTTTAGATTCTTTAGACTCTTTTCTTTAGATCCTTCTCTTTAGATTCTTTATTACCTTCAGATTCCTTAAATTCTTTAGATTCTATAGATTCTTTAGATTCTTTAGATTCTTTAGATTCTTTAGATACTTTAGATACTTTAGATTCATCAGATTCTCTAGATTCTTTAGATTCTTTAGATTCTTTAGATTCTTTAGATTCTTTAGATTCTTTAGATTCTTTAGATTCTTTAGATTCTTTAGATTCTTTAGATTCTTTAGATTTTTTAGATTCTTTAGATTCTTTAGATTCTTTAGATTCTTTAGATTCTTTAGATTCTTTAGATTCTTTAGATTCTTTAGATTCTTTAGATTCTTTAGATTCTTTAGATTCTTTAGATTCTTTAGATTCTTTAGATTCTTTAGATTCTTTAGACTCTTTTCTTTAGATCCTTCTCTTTAGATTCTTTATTACCTTCAGATTCCTTAAATTCTTTAGATTCTATAGATTCTTTAGATTCTTTAGATTCTTTAGATTCTTTAGATACTTTAGATACTTTAGATTCATCAGATTCTCTAGATTCTTTAGATTCTTTAGATTCTTTAGATTCTTTAGATTCTTTAGATTCTTTAGATTCTTTAGATTCTTTAGATTCTTTAGATTCTTTAGATACTTTAGATTTTTTAGATTCTTTAGATTCTTTAGATTCTTTAGATTCTTTAGATTCTTTAGATTCTTTAGATTCTTTAGATTCTTTAGATTCTTTAGATTCTTTAGATTCTTTAGATTCTTTAGATTCTTTAGATTTTTTAGATTCTTTAGATTCTTTAGATTCTTTAAATTCTTTAGTCTCTTTAGATTCTTTAGATATTTTAGATTTTTTAGATTTTTTAGATTCTTTAGATTCTTTAGATTCTTTAGATTCTTTAAATTCTTCAGATTCTTTAGATTCTTTAGATTCTTTAGATTCTTTAGATTCTTTAGATTCTTTAGATTCTTTAGATTCTTTAGATTCTTTAGATTCTTTAGATTCTTTAGATTTTTTAGATTCTTTAGATTCTTTAGATTCTTTAGATTCTTTAGATTCTTTAGATTCTTTAGATTCTTTAGATTCTTTAGATTCTTTAGATTCTTTAGATTCTTTAGATTCTTTAGATTCTTTAGATTCTTTAGATTCTTTAGATTCTTTAGATTCCTTAGATTCTTTAGATTCTTTAGATTCTTTAGCTTCTTTAGATTTTTAGATTCTTTAGATTCTTTAGATATTTTAGATTTTTTAGATTTTTTAGATTCTTTAGATTCTTTAGATTCTTTAGATTCTTTAGATTCTTTAGATTCTTTAGATTCTTTAGATTCTTTAGATTCTTTAGATTATTTAGATTATTTAGATTCTTTAGATTATTTAGATTCTTTAGATTCTTTAGATTCTTTAGATTCTTCAGATTCTTCAGATCCTTTAGATTCTTTAGATCCTTTAGATTCTTTAGATTCTTTAGATTCTTTATATTCTTTAGATTCTTTAGATTCTTTAGATTCTTTAGATTCTTTAGATTCTTTAGATTCTTTAGATTCTTTAGATTCTTTAGATTCTTTAGATTCTTTAGATTCTTTAGATTCTTTAGATTCT
Organism: Aethina tumida; assembly: GCF_024364675.1. Classification (NCBI taxonomy): domain Eukaryota; kingdom Metazoa; phylum Arthropoda; class Insecta; order Coleoptera; family Nitidulidae; genus Aethina; species Aethina tumida. Next base: position 3,203,765 of record NC_065442.1, read on the forward strand.
TTAGATTCTTTAGATTCTTTAGATTCTTTAGATCCTTTAGATTCTTTAGATTCTTTAGATCCTTTAGATTCTTTAGATTCTTTAGATTCTTTAGATTCTTTAGATTCTTTAGATTCTTTAGATTCTTTAGATTCTTTTGATTCTTTAGATTTTTAGATTCTTTAGATTCTTTAGATTCTTTAGATTCTTTAGATTCTGTAGATTCTTTAGATTCTTTAGATTCTTTAGATTCTTTAGATTCTTTAGATTCTTTAGATTCTTTAGATTCTTTAGATTCTTTAGATTCTTTAGATTCTTTAGATTCTTTAGATTCTTTAGATTCTTTAGATTCTTTAGATTCTTTAGATTCTTTAGATTCTTTAGATTCTTTAGATTCTTTAGATTCTTTAGATTCTTTAGATTCTTTAGATTCTTTAGATACTTTAGATTCTTTAGATTCTTTAGATTCTTTAGATTCTTTAGATTCTTTAGATTCTTTAGATTCTTTAGATTCTTTAGATTCTTTAGATTCTTTAGATTCCTTAGATTCTTTAGATTCTTTAGATTCTTTAGATTCTTTAGATTCTTTAGATTTTTTAGATTCTTTAGATTCTTTAGATTCTTTAGATTCTTTAGATTATTTAGATTAATTAGATTCTTTAGATTATTTAGATACTTTAGATTATTTAGATTCTTTAGATACTTTGATTCTTTAGATTCTTTGGATTCTTTAGATTCTTTAGATTTTTTAGATATATTAGATTTTTTAGATTTTTTAGATTCTTTAGATTCTTTAGATTCTTTAGATTCTTTAGATTATTTAGATTTTTTAGATTCTTTAGATTCCTTAGATTCTTTAAATACTTTAGATCTTTTAGATACTTTAGATTCTTTAGATTCGTTAGATTCTTTAGATTCTTTAGATTCTTTAGATTCTTTAGATTTTTTAGATTCTTTAGATTCTTTAGATTCTTTAGATTCTTTAGATTCTTTAGATTCTTTAGATTCCTTAGATTCTTTAGATCCTTTAGATTCTTTAGATTATTTAGATTCTTTAGATTATTTAGATTCTTTAGATTCTTTAGAATATTTAGATTCTTTAGATTCTTTAGATTCTTTAGATTCTTTAGATTCTTTAGATTCTTTAGATTCTTTAGATTCTTTAGATTCTTTAGATTCTTTAGATTCTTTAGAATCTTTAGATTCTTTAGAATCTTTAGATTCTTTAGATTCTTTAGATTCTTTAGATTTTTTAGATTCTTTAGATTCTTTAGATTCTTTAAATTCTTTAGTCTCTTTAGATTCTTTAGATTCTTTAGAATCTTTAAATTCTTTAGATTCTTTAGATTCTTTAGATTCTATAGATTCTTTAGATTCTTTAGATTCTTTAGAATCTTTAGATTCTTTAGATTCTTTAGATTCTTTAGATTCTTTAGATTTTTTAGATTCTTTATATTCTTTAGATTCTTTAGATTCTTTAGATTCTTTAATCTCTTTAGATATTTTAGATTTTTTAGATTTTTTAGATTCTTTAGATTCTTTAGATTCTTTAGATTCTTTAGATTCTTTAGATTCTTTAGATTCTTTAGATTCTTTAGATTCTTTAGATTCTTTAGATTATTTAGATTCTTTAGATTATTTAGATTCTTTAGATTCTTTAGATTCTTTAGATTCTTTAGATTCTTCAGATTCTTCAGATCCTTTATATTTTTTAGATCCTTTAGATTCTTTAGATTCTTTAGATTCTTTATATTCTTTAGATTCTTTAGATTCTTTAGATTCTTTAGATTCTTTAGATTCTTTAGATTCTTTAGATTCTTTAGATTCTTTAGATTCTTTAGATTCTTTAGATTCTTTAGATTCTTTAGATTCTTTAGATTCTTTAGATTATTTAGATTATTTAGATTCTTTAGATTCTTTAGATTCTTTAGATTTTTTAGATTCTTTAGATTCTTTGGATTCTTTAGATTCTTTAGATTCTTTAGATTCTTTAGATTCTTTAGATTCTTTAGATTCTTTAATCTCTTTAGTTATTTTAGATTTTTTAGATTTTTTAGATTCTTTAGATTCTTTAGATTCTTTAGATTCTTTAGATTCTTTAGATTCTTTAGATTCTTTAGATTCTTTAGATTCTTTAGATTCTTTAGATTCTTTAGATTCTTTAGATTCTTTAGATTCTTTAGATTCTTTAGATTTTTTAGATTCTTTAGATTCTTTAGATTCTTTAGATTCTTTAGATTCTTTAGATTCTTTAGATTCTTTAGATTCTTTAGATTCTTTAGATTCTTTAGATTCTTTAGATTCTTTAGATTCTTTAGATTCTTTAGATTCTTTAGATTCTTTGGATTCTTTAGATTCTTTAGATTTTTTAGATTCTTTAGATTCTTTAGATTCTTTAGATTCTTTGGATTCTTTAGATTCTTTAGATTTTTTAGATTCTTTAGATTCTTTAGATCCTTTAGATACTTTAGATTCTTTAGATTCTTTAGATTCTTTAGATCCTTTAGGTCATTTAGATTCTTTAGATTCTTTAGATTCTTTAGATTCTTTAGATTCGTTAGATTCTTTAGATTCTTTAGATACTTTAGATTCTTTAGATTCTTTAGATTCTTTAGATTCTTTAGATTCTTTAGATTCTTTAGATTCTTTAGATTCTTTAGATTCTTTAGATTCTTTAGATTCTTTAGATTCTTTAGATTCTTTGGATTCTTTAGAATCTTTAGATTCTTTAGATTCTTTAGATTTTTTAGATTCATCAGATTCTTTAGATTCTTTAGATTCTTTAGATTCTTTAGATTCTTTAGATTCTTTAGATTCTTTAGATTCTTTAGATTCTTTAGATTCTTTAGATTCATTAGATTCTTTAGATTCTTTAGATTCTTTAGATCCTTTAGATACTTTAGATTCTTTAGATTCTTTAGATTCTTTAGATTCTTTAGATTCTTTAGATTCTTTAGATTCTTTAGATTCTTTAGATTCTTTAGATTCTTTAGATTCTTTAGATTCTTTAGATTCTTTAGATTCTTTAGATTCTTTAGATTCTTTAGATTCTTTAGATTCTTTAGATTCTTTTCTTTAGATCCTTCTCTTTGGATTTTTTATTACCTTCAGATTCCTTAAATTCTTTAGATTCTATAGATTCTTTAGATTCTTTAGATTCTTTAGATTCTTTAGATTCTTTAGATTCTTTAGATTCTTTAGATTCTTTAGATTCATTAGATTCTTTAGATTCTTTAGATTCTTTAGATTCTTTAGATTCTTTAGATTCTTTAGATTCTTTAGATTCTTTAGATTTTTTAGATTCTTTAGATTCTTTAGATTCTTTTCTTTAGATCCTTCTCTTTAGATTCTTTATTACCTTCAGATTCCTTAAATTCTTTAGATTCTATAGATTCTTTAGATTCTTTAGATTCTTTAGATTCTTTAGATTATTTGGATTCTTTAGATTCTTTTCTTTAGATCCTTCTCTTTAGATTTTTTATTACCTTCAGATTCCTTAAATTCTTTAGATTCTATAGATTCTTTAGATTCTTTAGATTCTTTAGATTTTTTAGATTCATTAGATTCTTTAGATTCTTTAGATTCTTTAGATTCTTTAGATTCTTTAGATTCTTTAGATTATTTAGATTCTTTAGATTCTTTAGATTCTTTTCTTTAGATTCTTTATTACCTTCAGATTCCTAAAATTCATTAGTTTCTATAGATTCTGTAGATTTTTTAGATTCTTTAGATTCTTTAGATTCTTTAGATTCTTTAGATTTTTTAGATTCTTTAGATTCTTTAGATTCTTTAGATTCTTTGGATTCTTTAGATTCTTTAGATTTTTTAGTTTCTTTAGATTCTTTAGATCCTTTAGATACTTTAGATTCTTTAGATTCTTTAGATTCTTTAGATCCTTTAGGTCATTTAGATTCTTTAGATTCTTTAGATTCTTTAGATTCGTTAGATTCTTTAGATTCTTTAGATACTTTAGATTCTTTAGATTCTTTAGATTCTTTAGATTCTTTAGATTCCTTAGATTCTTTAGATTCTTTAGATTCTTTAGATTCTTTAGATTATTTAGATTCTTTAGATTCTTTAGATTCTTTTCTTTAGATTCTTTATTACTTTCAGATTCCTAAAATTCATTAGTTTCTATAGATTCTGTAGATTTTTTAGATTCTTTAGATTCTTTAGATTCTTTAGATCCTTTAGGTCATTTAGATTCCTTAGATTCTTTATATTCTTTAGATTCGTTAGATTCTTTAGATTCTTTAGATACTTTAGATTCTTTAGATACTTTAGATTCTTTAGATTCTTTAGATTCTTTAGATTCTTTAGATTCTTTAGATTCTTTAGATTCTTTGGATTCTTTAGATTCTTTAGATTCTTTAGATTCTTTAGATTCTTTAGATTCTTTAGATTCTTTAGATTCTTTAGATTCTTTAGATTTTTTAGATTCTTTAGATTCTTTAGATTCTTTAGATTCTTTAGATTCTTTAGATTCTTTAGATTCTTTAGATTCTTTAGATTCTTTAGATTCTTTAGACTCTTTTCTTTAGATCCTTCTCTTTAGATTCTTTATTACCTTCAGATTCCTTAAATTCTTTAGATTCTATAGATTCTTTAGATTCTTTAGATTCTTTAGATTCTTTAGATTCTTTAGATTTTTTAGATTCATCAGATTTTTTAGATTCTTTAGATTCTTTAGATTCTTTAGATTCTTTAGATTCTTTAGATTCTTTAGATTCTTTAGATTATTTAGATTTTTTAGATTTTTTAGATTCTTTTCTTTAGATTTTTTATTACCTTCAGATTCCTAAAATTCATTAGTTTCTATAGATTCTGTAGATTTTTTAGATTCTTTAGATTCTTTAGATTCTTTAGATTCTTTAGATTCTTTAGATTCTTTAGATTCTTTAGATTCTTTGGATTCTTTAGATTCTTTAGATCCTTTAGATTCTTTAGATTCTTTAGATTCTTTAGATTCGTTAGATTCTTTAGATTCTTTAGATTCTTTAGATTCTTTAGATTCTTTAGATTCTTTAGATTCTTTGGATTCTTTAGATTCTTTAGATTCTTTAGATTCTTTAGATTCTTTAGATTCTTTAGATTCGTTAGATTCTTTAGATTCTTTAGATTCTTTAGATTCTTTAGATTCTTTAGATTCTTTGGATTCTTTAGATTCTTTAGATTCTTTAGATTCTTTAGATTCTTTAGATTCTTTAGATTCTTTAGATTCTTTAGATTCTTTAGATTTTTTAGATTCTTTAGATTCTTTAGATTCTTTAGATTCTTTAGATTCTTTAGATTCTTTAGATTCTTTAGATTCTTTAGACTCTTTTCTTTAGATCCTTCTCTTTAGATTCTTTATTACCTTCAGATTCCTTAAATTCTTTAGATTCTATAGATTCTTTAGATTCTTTAGATTCTTTAGATTCTTTAGATTCTTTAGATTCTTTAGATTCATCAGATTTTTTAGATTCTTTAGATTCTTTAGATTCTTTAGATTCTTTAGATTCTTTAGATTCTTTAGATTATTTAGATTTTTTAGATTTTTTAGATTCTTTTCTTTAGATTTTTTATTACCTTCAGATTCCTTAAATTCTTTAGATTCTATAGATTCTTTAGATTCTTTAGATTCTTTAGATTTTTTAGATTCATTAGATTCTTTAGATTCTTTAGATTCTTTAGATTCTTTAGATTCTTTAGATTCTTTAGATTCTTTAGATTATTTAGATTCTTTAGATTCTTTAGATTCTTTTCTTTAGATTCTTTATTACCTTCAGATTCCTAAAATTCATTAGTTTCTATAGATTCTGTAGATTTTTTAGATTCTTTAGATTCTTTAGATTCTTTAGATTTTTTAGATTCTTTAGATTCTTTAGATTCTTTAGATTTTTTGGATTCTTTAGATTCTTTAGATTTTTTAGTTTCTTTAGATTCTTTAGATCCTTTAGATACTTTAGATTCTTTAGATTCTTTATATTCTTTAGATCCTTTAGGTCATTTAGATTCTTTAGATTCTTTAGATTCTTTAGATTCGTTAGATTCTTTAGATTCTTTAGATACTTTAGATTCTTTAGATTCTTTAGATTCTTTAGATTCTTTAGATTCTTTAGATTCTTTAGATTCTTTAGATTCTTTAGATTCTTTAGATTCTTTAGATTCTTTAGATTATTTAGATTCTTTAGATTCTTTAGATTCTTTTCTTTAGATTCTTTATTACTTTCAGATTCCTAAAATTCATTAGTTTCTATAGATTCTGTAGATTTTTTAGATTCTTTAGATTCTTTAGATTCTTTAGATCCTTTAGGTCATTTAGATTCCTTAGATTCTTTATATTCTTTAGATTCATTAGATTCTTTAGATTCTTTAGATACTTTAGATTCTTTAGATACTTTAGATTCTTTAGATTCTTTAGATTCTTTGGATTCTTTAGATTCTTTAGATTCTTTAGATTCTTTGGATTCTTTAGATTCTTTAGATTCTTTAGATTCTTTAGATTCTTTAGATTCTTTAGATTCTTTAGATTCTTTAGATTTTTTAGATTCTTTAGATTCTTTAGATTCTTTAGATTCTTTAGATTCTTTAGATTCTTTAGATTCTTTAGATTCTTTAGATTCTTTAGACTCTTTTCTTTAGATCCTTCTCTTTAGATTCTTTATTACCTTCAGATTCCTTAAATTCTTTAGATTCTATAGATTCTTTAGATTCTTTAGATTCTTTAGATTCTTTAGATTCTTTAGATTCTTTAGATTCATCAGATTTTTTAGATTCTTTAGATTCTTTAGATTCTTTAGATTCTTTAGATTCTTTAGATTCTTTAGATTCTTTAGATTCTTTGGATTCTTTAGATTCTTTAGATTATTTAGTTTCTTTAGATTTTTTCGATCCTTTAGATACTTTAGATTCTTTAGATTCTTTAGATTCTTTAGATTCTTTAGATTCTTTAGATTCATCAGATTCTTTAGATTCTTTAGATTCTTTAGATTCTTTAGATTCTTTAGATTCTTTAGATTCTTTAGATTCTTTAGATTCTTTAGATTCTTTAGATTCTTTAGATTCTTTAGATTCTTTAGATTCTTTAGATTCTTTAGATTATTTAGATTTTTTAGATTTTTTAGATTCTTTTCTTTAGATTTTTTATTACCTTCAGATTCCTAAAATTCATTAGTTTCTATAGATTCTGTAGATTTTTTAGATTCTTTAGATTCTTTAGATTCTTTAGATTCTTTAGATTCTTTAGATTCTTTAGATTCTTTAGATTCTTTGGATTCTTTAGATTCTTTAGATCCTTTAAGTCATTTAGATTCTTTAGATTCTTTAGATTCTTTAGATTCGTTAGATTCTTTAGATTCTTTAGATTCTTTAGATTATTTAGATTCTTTAGATTCTTTAGATTCTTTTCTTTAGATTCTTTATTACTTTAAGATTCCTAAAATTCATTAGTTTCTATAGATTCTGTAGATTTTTTAGATTCTTTAGATTCTTTAGATTCTTTGGATTCTTTAGATTCTTTAGATCCTTTAGGTCATTTAGATTCTTTAGATTCTTTAGATTCTTTAGATTCGTTAGATTCTTTAGATTCTTTAGATTCTTTAGATTCTTTAGATTCTTTAGATTCTTTAGATTCTTTAGATTCTTTAGATTATTTAGATTTTTTAGATTTTTTAGATTCTTTTCTTTAGATTCTTTATTACCTTCAGATTCCTAAATTCCTGATTCTTTAGGTCATTTAGATTCTTTAGATTCTTTAGATTCTTTAGGTCATTTAGATTCTTTAGATTCTTTAGATTCTTTAGATTCTTTAGATTCGTTAGATTCTTTAGATTCTTTAGATACTTTAGATTCTTTAGATTCTTTAGATTCTTTAGATACTTTAGATTCTTTAGATTCTTTAGATTCTTTAGATCCTTTAGGTCATTTAGATTCTTTAGATTCTTTAGATTCTTTAGATTCGTTAGATTCTTTAGATTCTTTAGATACTTTAGATTCTTTAGATTCTTTAGATTCTTTAGATTCTTTAGATTCTTTAGATTCTTTAGATTCTTTAGATTCTTTAGATTCTTTAGATTCTTTAGATTCTTTAGATTCTTTAGATTCTTTAGATTCTTTAGATTCTTTAGATTCTTTAGATTCTTTAGATTCTTTAGATTCTTTAGATTCTTTAGATTCTTTAGATTCTTTAGATTCTTTAGATTCTTTAGATTCTTTAGATTCTTTAGATTCTTTAGATTCTTTAGATTCATCAGATTCTTTAGATTCTTTAGATTCTTTAGATTCTTTAGATTCTTTAGATTCTTTAGATTCTTTAGATTCTTTAGATTCTTTAGATTCTTTAGATTCTTTAGATTCTTTAGATTCTTTAGATTCTTTAGATTTTTTAGATTCTTTAGATTTTTTAGATTCTTTAGATTCTTTAGATTCTTTAGATTCTTTAGATTCTTTAGATTCTTTAGATTCTTTAGATTCTTTAGATTCTTTAGATTCTTTAGATTCTTTAGATTCTTTAGATTCTTTAGATTCTTTAGATTCTTTAGATTCTTTAGATTCTTTAGATTCTTTAGATTCTTTAGATTCTTTAGATTCTTTAGATTCTTTAGATTCTTTAGATTCTTTAGATTCTTTAGATTCTTTAGATTTTTTAGATTCTTTAGATTCTGTAGATTCTTTAGGTCATTTAGATTCTTTAGATTCTTTAGATTCTTTAGGTCATTTAGATTCTTTAGATTCTTTAGATTCGTTAGATTCTTTAGATTCTTTAGATACTTTAGATTCTTTAGATTCTTTAGATTCTTTAGATACTTTAGATTCTTTAGATTCTTTAGATTCTTTAGATCCTTTAGGTCATTTAGATTCTTTAGATTCTTTAGATTCTTTAGATTCGTTAGATTCTTTAGATTCTTTAGATACTTTAGATTCTTTAGATTCTTTAGATTCTTTAGATTCTTTAGATTCTTTAGATTCTTTAGATTCTTTAGATTCTTTAGATTCTTTAGGTTCTTTAGATTCTTTAGATTCTTTAGATTCTTTAGATTCTTTAGATTCTTTAGATTCTTTAGATTCTTTAGATTCTTTAGATTCTTTAGATTCTTTAGATTCTTTAGATTCTTTAGATTCTTTAGATTCATCAGATTCTTTAGATTCTTTAGATTCTTTAGATTCTTTAGATTCTTTAGATTCTTTAGATTCTTTAGATTCTTTAGATTCTTTAGATTCTTTAGATTCTTTAGATTCTTTAGATTCTTTAGATTCTTTAGATTCTTTAGATTCTTTAGATTTTTTAGATTCTTTAGATTTTTTAGATTCTTTAGATTCTTTAGATTCTTTAGATTCTTTAGATTCTTTAGATTCTTTAGATTCTTTAGATTCTTTAGATTCTTTAGATTCTTTAGATTCTTTAGATTCTTTAGATTCTTTAGATTCTTTAGATTCTTTAGATTCTTTAGATTCTTTAGATTCTTTAGATTCTTTAGATTCTTTAGATTCTTTAGATTCTTTAGATTCTTTAGATTCTTTAGATTCTTTAGATTCTTTAGATTCTTTAGATTCTTTAGATTCTTTAGATTCTTTAGATTCTTTAGATTCTTTAGATTCTTTAGATTCTTTAGATTCTTTAGATTCTTTAGATTCTTTAGATTCTTTAGATTCTTTAGATTCTTTAGATTCTTTAGATTCTTTAGATTCTTTAGATTCTTTAGATTCTTTAGATTCTTTAGATTCTTTAGATTCTTTAGATTCTTTAGATTCTTTAGATTCTTTAGATTCTTTAGATTCTTTAGATTCTTTAGATTCTTTAGATTCTTTAGATTCTTTAGATTCTTTAGATTCTTTAGATTCTTTAGATCCTTTAGATTCTTTAGATTCTTTAGATTCTTTAGATTCTTTAGATTCTTTAGATTCTTTAGATTCTTTTCTTTAGATCCTTCTCTTTAGATTTTTTATTACCTTCAGATTCCTTAAATTCTTTAGATTCTATAGATTCTTTAGATTCTTTAGATTCTTTAGATTCTTTAGATTCTTTAGATTCTTTACATTCTTTAGATTCATTAGATTCTTTAGATTCTTTAGATTCTTTAGATTCTTTAGATTCTTTAGATTATTTAGATTCTTTAGATTCTTTAGATTCTTTTCTTTAGATTCTTTATTACTTTCAGATTCCTAAAATTCATTAGTTTCTATAGATTCTGTAGATTTTTTAGATTCTTTAGATTCTTTAGATTCTTTAGATCCTTTAGGTCATTTAGATTCCTTAGATTCTTTATATTCTTTAGATTCGTTAGATTCTTTAGATTCTTTAGATACTTTAGATTCTTTAGATACTTTAGATTCTTTAGATTCTTTAGATTCTTTAGATTCTTTAGATTTTTTAGATTCTTTAGATTCTTTGGATTCTTTAGATTCTTTAGATTCTTTAGATTCTTTAGATTCTTTAGATTCTTTAGATTCTTTAGATTTTTTAGATTCTTTAGATTCTTTAGATTCTTTAGATTCTTTAGATTCTTTAGATTCTTTAGATTCTTTAGATTCTTTAGACTCTTTTCTTTAGATCCTTCTCTTTAGATTCTTTATTACCTTCAGATTCCTTAAATTCTTTAGATTCTATAGATTCTTTAGATTCTTTAGATTCTTTAGATTCTTTAGATTCTTTAGATTCTTTAGATTCATCAGATTCTTTAGATTCTTTAGATTCTTTAGATTCTTTAGATCCTTTAGATTCTTTAGATTCTTTAGATTCTTTAGATTCTTTAGATTCTTTAGATTCTTTAGATTATTTAGATTTTTTAGATTTTTTAGATTCTTTTCTTTAGATTTTTTATTACCTTCAGATTCCTAAAATTCATTAGTTTCTATAGATTCTGTAGATTTTTTAGATTCTTTAGATTCTTTAGATTCTTTAGATTCTTTAGATTCTTTGGATTCTTTAGATTCTTTAGATTCTTTGGATTCTTTAGATTCTTTAGATTATTTAGTTTCTTTAGATTTTTTAGATCCTTTAGATACTTTAGATTCTTTAGATTCTTTAGATTTTTTAGATTCTTTAGATTCTATAGATTCTTTAGATTCTTTAGATTCATCAGATTCTTTAGATTTTTTAGATTCTTTAGATTCTTTAGATTCTTTAGATTCTTTAGATTCTTTAGATTCTTTAGATTCTTTAGATTCTTTAGATTCTTTAGATTCTTTAGATTCTTTAGATTCTTTAGATTATTTAGATTTTTTAGATTTTTTAGATTCTTTTCTTTAGATTCTTTATTACCTTCAGATTCCTAAAATTCATTAGTTTCTATAGATTCTGTAGATTTTTTAGATTCTTTAGATTCTTTAGATTCTTTAGATTCTTTAGATTCTTTAGATTCTTTAGATTCTTTGGATTCTTTAGATTCTTTAGATTTTTTAGTTTCTTTAGATTTTTTAGGTCCTTTAGATACTTTAGATTCTTTAGATTCTTTAGATTTTTTAGATTCTTTAGATTCTTTAGATTCTTTAGGTCATTTAGATTCTTTAGATTCTTTAGATTCTTTAGGTCATTTAGATTCTTTAGATTCTTTAGATTCTTTAGATTCGTTAGATTCTTTAGATTCTTTAGATTCTTTAGATACTTTAGATTCTTTAGATTCTTTAGATTCTTTAGATACTTTAGATTCTTTAGATTCTTTCGATTCTTTAGATCCTTTAGGTCATTCAGATTCTTTAGATTCTTTAGATTCTTTAGATTCTTTAGATTCTTTAGATTCTTTAGATTCTTTAGATTCTTTAGATTCTTTAGATTCTTTAGATTCTTTAGATTCTTTAGATTCTTTAGATTCTTTAGATTCTTTAGATTCTTTAGATTCTTTAGATTCTTTAGATTCTTTAGATTCTTTAGATTCTTTAGATTCTTTAGATTCTTTAGATTCTTTAGATTCTTTAGATTCTTTAGATTCTTTAGATTCTTTAGATTCTTTAGATTCATCAGATTCTTTAGATTCTTTAGATTCTTTAGATTCTTTAGATTCTTTAGATTCTTTAGATTCTTTAGATTCTTTAGATTCTTTAGATTCTTTAGATTCTTTAGATTCTTTAGATTTTTTGGATTCTTTGGATTCTTTAGATTCTTTAGATTCTTTAGATTCTTTAGATTCTTTAGATTCTTTAGATTCTTTAGATTCTTTAGATTCTTTAGATTCTTTAGATTCTTTAGATTCTTTAGATTCTTTAGATTCTTTAGATTCTTTAGATTCTTTAGATTCTTTAGATTCTTTAGATTCTTTAGATTCTTTAGATTCTTTAGATTCTTTAGATTCTTTAGATTCTTTAGATTCTTTAGATTCTTTAGATTCTTTAGATTCTTTAGATTCTTTAGATTCTTTAGATACTTTAGATTCTTTAGATTCTTTAGATTCTTTAGATTCTTTAGATTCTTTAGATTCTTTAGATTCTTTAGATTCTTTAGATTCTTTAGATTCTTTAGATTCTTTAGATTCTTTAGATTCTTTAGATTCTTTAGATTCTTTAGATTCGTTAGATTCTTTAGATTCTTTAGATTCTTTAGATTCTTTAGATTCTTTAGATTCTTTAGATTCTTTAGATTCTTTAGATTCTTTAGATTCTTTAGATTCTTTAGATTCTTTAGATTCTTTAGATTCTTTAGATTCTTTAGATTCTTTAGATTCTTTAGATACTTTAGATTCTTTAGATTCTTTAGATTCTTTAGATTCTTTACATTCTTTAGATTCATTAGATTCTTTAGATTCTTTAGATTCTTTAGATTCTTTAGATTCTTTAGATTATTTAGATTCTTTAGATTCTTTAGATTCTTTTCTTTAGATTCTTTATTACTTTCAGATTCCTAAAATTCATTAGTTTCTATAGATTCTGTAGATTTTTTAGATTCTTTAGATTCTTTAGATTCTTTAGATCCTTTAGGTCATTTAGATTCCTTAGATTCTTTATATTCTTTAGATTCGTTAGATTCTTTAGATTCTTTAGATACTTTAGATTCTTTAGATACTTTAGATTCTTTAGATTCTTTAGATTCTTTAGATTCTTTAGATTTTTTAGATTCTTTAGATTCTTTGGATTCTTTAGATTCTTTAGATTCTTTAGATTCTTTAGATTCTTTAGATTCTTTAGATTCTTTAGATTTTTTAGATTCTTTAGATTCTTTAGATTCTTTAGATTCTTTAGATTCTTTAGATTCTTTAGATTCTTTAGATTCTTTAGACTCTTTTCTTTAGATCCTTCTCTTTAGATTCTTTATTACCTTCAGATTCCTTAAATTCTTTAGATTCTATAGATTCTTTAGATTCTTTAGATTCTTTAGATTCTTTAGATTCTTTAGATTCTTTAGATTCATCAGATTCTTTAGATTCTTTAGATTCTTTAGATTCTTTAGATCCTTTAGATTCTTTAGATTCTTTAGATTCTTTAGATTCTTTAGATTCTTTAGATTCTTTAGATTATTTAGATTTTTTAGATTTTTTAGATTCTTTTCTTTAGATTTTTTATTACCTTCAGATTCCTAAAATTCATTAGTTTCTATAGATTCTGTAGATTTTTTAGATTCTTTAGATTCTTTAGATTCTTTAGATTCTTTAGATTCTTTGGATTCTTTAGATTCTTTAGATTCTTTGGATTCTTTAGATTCTTTAGATTATTTAGTTTCTTTAGATTTTTTAGATCCTTTAGATACTTTAGATTCTTTAGATTCTTTAGATTTTTTAGATTCTTTAGATTCTATAGATTCTTTAGATTCTTTAGATTCATCAGATTCTTTAGATTTTTTAGATTCTTTAGATTCTTTAGATTCTTTAGATTCTTTAGATTCTTTAGATTCTTTAGATTCTTTAGATTCTTTAGATTCTTTAGATTCTTTAGATTCTTTAGATTCTTTAGATTATTTAGATTTTTTAGATTTTTTAGATTCTTTTCTTTAGATTCTTTATTACCTTCAGATTCCTAAAATTCATTAGTTTCTATAGATTCTGTAGATTTTTTAGATTCTTTAGATTCTTTAGATTCTTTAGATTCTTTAGATTCTTTAGATTCTTTAGATTCTTTGGATTCTTTAGATTCTTTAGATTTTTTAGTTTCTTTAGATTTTTTAGGTCCTTTAGATACTTTAGATTCTTTAGATTCTTTAGATTTTTTAGATTCTTTAGATTCTTTAGATTCTTTAGGTCATTTAGATTCTTTAGATTCTTTAGATTCTTTAGGTCATTTAGATTCTTTAGATTCTTTAGATTCTTTAGATTCGTTAGATTCTTTAGATTCTTTAGATTCTTTAGATACTTTAGATTCTTTAGATTCTTTAGATTCTTTAGATACTTTAGATTCTTTAGATTCTTTCGATTCTTTAGATCCTTTAGGTCATTCAGATTCTTTAGATTCTTTAGATTCTTTAGATTCTTTAGATTCTTTAGATTCTTTAGATTCTTTAGATTCTTTAGATTCTTTAGATTCTTTAGATTCTTTAGATTCTTTAGATTCTTTAGATTCTTTAGATTCTTTAGATTCTTTAGATTCTTTAGATTCTTTAGATTCTTTAGATTCTTTAGATTCTTTAGATTCTTTAGATTCTTTAGATTCTTTAGATTCTTTAGATTCTTTAGATTCTTTAGATTCTTTAGATTCTTTAGATTCATCAGATTCTTTAGATTCTTTAGATTCTTTAGATTCTTTAGATTCTTTAGATTCTTTAGATTCTTTAGATTCTTTAGATTCTTTAGATTCTTTAGATTCTTTAGATTCTTTAGATTTTTTGGATTCTTTGGATTCTTTAGATTCTTTAGATTCTTTAGATTCTTTAGATTCTTTAGATTCTTTAGATTCTTTAGATTCTTTAGATTCTTTAGATTCTTTAGATTCTTTAGATTCTTTAGATTCTTTAGATTCTTTAGATTCTTTAGATTCTTTAGATTCTTTAGATTCTTTAGATTCTTTAGATTCTTTAGATTCTTTAGATTCTTTAGATTCTTTAGATTCTTTAGATTCTTTAGATTCTTTAGATTCTTTAGATTCTTTAGATTCTTTAGATTCTTTAGATACTTTAGATTCTTTAGATTCTTTAGATTCTTTAGATTCTTTAGATTCTTTAGATTCTTTAGATTCTTTAGATTCTTTAGATTCTTTAGATTCTTTAGATTCTTTAGATTCTTTAGATTCTTTAGATTCTTTAGATTCTTTAGATTCGTTAGATTCTTTAGATTCTTTAGATACTTTAGATTCTTTAGATTCTTTAGATTCTTTAGATTCTTTAGATTCTTTAGATTCTTTAGATTCTTTAGATTCTTTAGATTCTTTAGATTCTTTAGATTCTTTAGATTCTTTAGATTCTTTAGATTCTTTAGATTCTTTAGATTCTTTAGATTCTTTAGATTCTTTAGATTCTTTAGATTCTTTAGATTCTTTAGATTCTTTAGATTCTTTAGATTCTTTAGATTCTTTAGATTCTTTAGATTCTTTAGATTCTTTAGATTCTTTAGATTCATCAGATTCTTTAGATTCTTTAGATTCTTTAGATTCTTTAGATTCTTTAGATTCTTTAGATTCTTTAGATTCTTTAGATTCTTTAGATTCTTTAGATTCTTTAGATTCTTTAGATTCTTTAGATTCTTTAGATTCTTTAGATTCTTTAGATTCTTTAGATTCTTTAGATTCTTTAGATTCTTTAGATTCTTTAGATTTTTTAGATTCTTTAGATTTTTTAGATTCTTTAGATTCTTTAGATTCTTTAGATTCTTTAGATTCTTTAGATTCTTTAGATTCTTTAGATTCTTTAGATTCTTTAGATTCTTTAGATTCTTTAGATTCTTTAGATTCTTTAGATTCTTTAGATTCTTTAGATTCTTTAGATTCTTTAGATTCTTTAGATTCTTTAGATTCTTTAGATTCTTTAGATTCTTTAGATTCTTTAGATTTTTTAGATTCTTTAGATTCTGTAGATTCTTTAGGTCATTTAGATTCTTTAGATTCTTTAGATTCTTTAGGTCATTTAGATTCTTTAGATTCTTTAGATTCGTTAGATTCTTTAGATTCTTTAGATACTTTAGATTCTTTAGATTCTTTAGATTCTTTAGATACTTTAGATTCTTTAGATTCTTTAGATTCTTTAGATCCTTTAGGTCATTTAGATTCTTTAGATTCTTTAGATTCTTTAGATTCGTTAGATTCTTTAGATTCTTTAGATACTTTAGATTCTTTAGATTCTTTAGATTCTTTAGATTCTTTAGATTCTTTAGATTCTTTAGATTCTTTAGATTCTTTAGATTCTTTAGATTCTTTAGGTTCTTTAGATTCTTTAGATTCTTTAGATTCTTTAGATTCTTTAGATTCTTTAGATTCTTTAGATTCTTTAGATTCTTTAGATTCTTTAGATTCTTTAGATTCTTTAGATTCTTTAGATTCTTTAGATTCATCAGATTCTTTGGATTCTTTAGATTCTTTAGATTCTTTAGATTCTTTAGATTCTTTAGATTCTTTAGATTCTTTAGATTCTTTAGATTCTTTAGATTCTTTAGATTCTTTAGATTCTTTAGATTCTTTAGATTCTTTAGATTTTTTAGATTCTTTAGATTTTTTAGATTCTTTAGATTCTTTAGATTCTTTAGATTCTTTAGATTCTTTAGATTCTTTAGATTCTTTAGATTCTTTAGATTCTTTAGATTCTTTAGATTCTTTAGATTCTTTAGATTCTTTAGATTCTTTAGATTCTTTAGATTCTTTAGATTCTTTAGATTCTTTAGATTCTTTAGATTCTTTAGATTCTTTAGATTCTTTAGATTCTTTAGATTCTTTAGATTCTTTAGATTCTTTAGATTCTTTAGATTCTTTAGATTCTTTAGATTCTTTAGATTCTTTAGATTCTTTAGATTCTTTAGATTCTTTAGATTCTTTAGATTCTTTAGATTCTTTAGATTCTTTAGATTCTTTAGATTCTTTAGATTCTTTAGATTCTTTAGATTCTTTAGATTCTTTAGATTCTTTAGATTCTTTAGATTCTTTAGAATCTTTAGATTCTTTAGATTCTTTAGATTTTTTAGATTCTTTAGATTCTTTAGATTCTTTAGATTCTTTAGATTCTTTAGATTCTTTAGATTCTTTAGATTCTTTAGATTCTTTAGATTCTTTAGATTCTTTAGATTCTTTAGATTCTTTAGATCCTTTAGATTCTTTAGATTCTTTAGATTCTTTAGATTCTTTAGATTCTTTAGATTCTTTAGATTCTTTTCTTTAGATCCTTCTCTTTAGATTTTTTATTACCTTCAGATTCCTTAAATTCTTTAGATTCTATAGATTCTTTAGATTCTTTAGATTCTTTAGATTCTTTAGATTCTTTAGATTCTTTACATTCTTTAGATTCATTAGATTCTTTAGATTCTTTAGATTCTTTAGATTCTTTAGATTCTTTAGATTATTTAGATTCTTTAGATTCTTTAGATTCTTTTCTTTAGATTCTTTATTACTTTCAGATTCCTAAAATTCATTAGTTTCTATAGATTCTGTAGATTTTTTAGATTCTTTAGATTCTTTAGATTCTTTAGATCCTTTAGGTCATTTAGATTCCTTAGATTCTTTATATTCTTTAGATTCGTTAGATTCTTTAGATTCTTTAGATACTTTAGATTATTTAGATACTTTAGATTCTTTAGATTCTTTAGATTCTTTAGATTTTTTAGATTCTTTAGATTCTTTGGATTCTTTAGATTCTTTAGATTCTTTAGATTCTTTAGATTCTTTAGATTCTTTAGATTCTTTAGATTTTTTAGATTCTTTAGATTCTTTAGATTCTTTAGATTCTTTAGATTCTTTAGATTCTTTAGATTCTTTAGATTCTTTAGACTCTTTTCTTTAGATCCTTCTCTTTAGATTCTTTATTACCTTCAGATTCCTTAAATTCTTTAGATTCTATAGATTCTTTAGATTCTTTAGATTCTTTAGATTCTTTAGATTCTTTAGATTCTTTAGATTCATCAGATTCTTTAGATTCTTTAGATTCTTTAGATTCTTTAGATCCTTTAGATTCTTTAGATTCTTTAGATTCTTTAGATTCTTTAGATTCTTTAGATTCTTTAGATTATTTAGATTTTTTAGATTTTTTAGATTCTTTTCTTTAGATTTTTTATTACCTTCAGATTCCTAAAATTCATTAGTTTCTATAGATTCTGTAGATTTTTTAGATTCTTTAGATTCTTTAGATTCTTTAGATTCTTTAGATTCTTTGGATTCTTTAGATTCTTTAGATTCTTTGGATTCTTTAGATTCTTTAGATTATTTAGTTTCTTTAGATTTTTTAGATCCTTTAGATACTTTAGATTCTTTAGATTCTTTAGATTTTTTAGATTCTTTAGATTCTATAGATTCTTTAGATTCTTTAGATTCATCAGATTCTTTAGATTTTTTAGATTCTTTAGATTCTTTAGATTCTTTAGATTCTTTAGATTCTTTAGATTCTTTAGATTCTTTAGATTCTTTAGATTCTTTAGATTCTTTAGATTCTTTAGATTCTTTAGATTATTTAGATTTTTTAGATTTTTTAGATTCTTTTCTTTAGATTCTTTATTACCTTCAGATTCCTAAAATTCATTAGTTTCTATAGATTCTGTAGATTTTTTAGATTCTTTAGATTCTTTAGATTCTTTAGATTCTTTAGATTCTTTAGATTCTTTAGATTCTTTGGATTCTTTAGATTCTTTAGATTTTTTAGTTTCTTTAGATTTTTTAGGTCCTTTAGATACTTTAGATTCTTTAGATTCTTTAGATTTTTTAGATTCTTTAGATTCTTTAGATTCTTTAGGTCATTTAGATTCTTTAGATTCTTTAGATTCTTTAGGTCATTTAGATTCTTTAGATTCTTTAGATTCTTTAGATTCGTTAGATTCTTTAGATTCTTTAGATTCTTTAGATACTTTAGATTCTTTAGATTCTTTAGATTCTTTAGATACTTTAGATTCTTTAGATTCTTTCGATTCTTTAGATCCTTTAGGTCATTCAGATTCTTTAGATTCTTTAGATTCTTTAGATTCTTTAGATTCTTTAGATTCTTTAGATTCTTTAGATTCTTTAGATTCTTTAGATTCTTTAGATTCTTTAGATTCTTTAGATTCTTTAGATTCTTTAGATTCTTTAGATTCTTTAGATTCTTTAGATTCTTTAGATTCTTTAGATTCTTTAGATTCTTTAGATTCTTTAGATTCTTTAGATTCTTTAGATTCTTTAGATTCTTTAGATTCTTTAGATTCTTTAGATTCTTTAGATTCTTTAGATTCTTTAGATTCTTTAGATTCATCAGATTCTTTAGATTCTTTAGATTCTTTAGATTCTTTAGATTCTTTAGATTCTTTAGATTCTTTAGATTCTTTAGATTCTTTAGATTCTTTAGATTCTTTAGATTCTTTAGATTTTTTAGATTCTTTAGATTTTTTAGATTCTTTAGATTCTTTAGAATCTTTCGATTTTTTGGATTCTTTGGATTCTTTAGATTCTTTAGATTCTTTAGATTCTTTAGATTCTTTAGATTCTTTAGATTCTTTAGATTCTTTAGATTCTTTAGATTCTTTAGATTCTTTAGATTCTTTAGATTCTTTAGATTCTTTAGATTCTTTAGATTCTTTAGATTCTTTAGATTCTTTAGATTCTTTAGATTCTTTAGATTCTTTAGATTCTTTAGATTCTTTAGATTCTTTAGATTCTTTAGATTCTTTAGATTCTTTAGATTCTTTAGATTCTTTAGATACTTTAGATTCTTTAGATTCTTTAGATTCTTTAGATTCTTTAGATTCTTTAGATTCTTTAGATTCTTTAGATTCTTTAGATTCTTTAGATTCTTTAGATTCTTTAGATTCTTTAGATTCTTTAGATTCTTTAGATTCTTTAGATTCTTTAGATTCTTTAGATTCTTTAGATTCTTTAGATTCTTTAGATTCTTTAGATTCTTTAGATTTTTTAGATTCTTTAGATTCTTTAGATTCTTTAGATTCTTTAGATTCTTTAGATTCTTTAGATTCTTTAGATTCTTTAGATTCATTAGATTCATTAGATTCTTTAGATTCTTTAGATTCTTTAGATTCTTTAGATTCTTTAGATTCTTTTCTTTAGATCCTTCTCTTTAGATTTTTTATTACCTTCAGATTCCTTAAATACTTTAGATTCTATAGATTCTTTAGATTCTTTAGATTCTTTAGATTCTTTAGATTCTTTAGATTCTTTAGATTCTTTAGATTCTTTAGATTCTTTAGATTCATTAGATTCTTTAGATTCTTTAGATTCTTTAGATTCTTTAGATTCTTTAGATTATTTAGATTCTTTAGATTCTTTAGATTTTTTAGTTTCTTTAGATTCTTTAGATCCTTTAGATACTTTAGATTCTTTAGATTCTTTAGATTCTTTAGATCCTTTAGGTCATTTAGATTCTTTAGATTCTTTAGATTCTTTAGATTCTTTAGATTCTTTAGATTCTTTAGATTCTTTAGATTCTTTAGATTCTTTAGATTCTTTAGATTCTTTAGATTCTTTAGATTCTTTAGATTCTTTAGATTCTTTAGATTCTTTAGATTCTTTAGATTCTTTAGATTCTTTAGATTCTTTGGATTCTTTAGATTCTTTAGATCCTTTAGGTCATTTAGATTCTTTAGATTCTTTAGATTCTTTAGATTCTTTAGATTCTTTAGATTCTTTAGATTCTTTAGATTCTTTAGATTCTTTAGATTCTTTAGATTCTTTAGATTCTTTAGATTATTTAGATTCTTTAGATTCTTTAGATTCTTTAGATTCGTTAGATTCTTTAGATTCTTTAGATTCTTTAGATTCTTTAGATTCTTTAGATTCTTTAGATTCTTTAGATTCTTTAGATTCTTTAGATTCTTTAGATTCTTTAGATTCTTTAGATTCTTTAGATTCTTTAGATTCTTTAGATTATTTAGATTCTTTAGATTCTTTAGATTCTTTTCTTTAGATTCTTTATTACTTTAAGATTCCTAAAATTCATTAGTTTCTATAGATTCTGTAGATTTTTTAGATTCTTTAGATTCTTTAGATTCTTTAGATCCTTTAGGTCATTTAGATTCCTTAGATTCTTTATATTCTTTAGATTCGTTAGATTCTTTAGATTCTTTAGATACTTTAGATTCTTTAGATACTTTAGATTCTTTAGATTCTTTAGATTCTTTAGATTCTTTAGATTCTTTAGATTCTTTAGATTCTTTGGATTCTTTAGATTCTTTAGATTCTTTAGATTCTTTAGATTCTTTAGATTCTTTAGATTCTTTAGATTCTTTAGATTCTTTAGATTTTTTAGATTCTTTAGATTCTTTAGATTCTTTAGATTCTTTAGATTCTTTAGATTCTTTAGATTCTTTAGACTCTTTTCTTTAGATCCTTCTCTTTAGATTCTTTATTACTTTCAGATTCCTTAAATTCTTTAGATTCTATAGATTCTTTAGATTCTTTAGATTCTTTAGATTCTTTAGATTCTTTAGATTCTTTAGATTCATCAGATTTTTTAGATTCTTTAGATTCTTTAGATTCTTTAGATTCTTTAGATTCTTTAGATTATTTAGATTCTTTAGATTCTTTAGATTCTTTTCTTTAGATTTTTTATTACCTTCAGATTCCTTAAATTCTTTAGATTCTATAGATTCTTTAGATTCTTTAGATTCTTTAGATTTTTTAGATTCATTAGATTCTTTAGATTCTTTAGATTCTTTAGATTCTTTAGATTCTTTAGATTCTTTAGATTCTTTAGATTATTTAGATTCTTTAGATTCTTTAGATTCTTTTCTTTAGATTTTTTATTACCTTCAGATTCCTAAAATTCATTAGTTTCTATAGATTCTGTAGATTTTTTAGATTCTTTAGATTCTTTAGATTCTTTAGATTTTTTAGATCCTTTAGATTCTTTAGATTCTTTAGATTCTTTGGATTCTTTAGATTCTTTAGATTTTTTAGTTTCTTTAGATTCTTTAGATCCTTTAGATACTTTAGATTCTTTAGATTCTTTAGATTCTTTAGATCCTTTAGGTCATTTAGATTCTTTAGATTCTTTAGATTCTTTAGATTCTTTAGATTCGTTAGATTCTTTAGATTCTTTAGATACTTTAGATTCTTTAGATTCTTTAGATTCTTTAGATTCTTTAGATTCTTTAGATTCTTTAGATTCTTTAGATTCTTTAGATTCTTTAGATTCTTTAGATTCTTTAGATTATTTAGATTCTTTAGATTCTTTAGATTCTTTTCTTTAGATTCTTTATTACTTTCAGATTCCTAAAATTCATTAGTTTCTATAGATTCTGTAGATTTTTTAGATTCTTTAGATTCTTTAGATTCTTTAGATTCTTTAGATCCTTTAGATCATATAGATTCCTTAGATTCTTTATATTCTTTAGATTCATTAGATTCTTTAGATTCTTTAGATACTTTAGATTCTTTAGATACTTTAGATTCTTTAGATTCTTTAGATTCTTTAGATTCTTTAGATTCTTTAGATTCTTTAGATTCTTTAGATTCTTTGGATTCTTTAGATTCTTTAGATTCTTTAGATTCTTTAGATTCTTTAGATTCTTTAGATTCTTTAGATTCTTTAGATTCTTTAGATTTTTTAGATTCTTTAGATTCTTTAGATTCTTTAGATTCTTTAGATTCTTTAGATTCTTTAGATTCTTTAGACTCTTTTCTTTAGATCCTTCTCTTTAGATTCTTTATTACCTTCAGATTCCTTAAATTCTTTAGATTCTATAGATTCTTTAGATTCATCAGATTCTTTAGATTCTTTAGATTCTTTAGATTCTTTAGATTCTTTAGATTCTTTAGATTCTTTAGATTCTTTAGATTCTTTAGATTCTTTAGATTCTTTAGATTCTTTAGATTCTTTAGATTCTTTAGATTCTTTAGATTCTTTAGATTATTTAGATTTTTTAGATTTTTTAGATTCTTTTCTTTAGATTCTTTATTACCTTCAGATTCCTAAAATTCATTAGTTTCTATAGATTCTGTAGATTTTTTAGATTCTTTAGATTCTTTAGATTCTTTAGATTCTTTAGATTCTTTAGATTCTTTAGATTCTTTAGATTCTTTGGATTCTTTAGATTCTTTAGATTTTTTAGTTTCTTTAGATTTTTTAGATCCTTTAGATACTTTAGATTCTTTAGATTCTTTAGATTTTTTAGATTCTTTAGATTCTTTAGATTCTTTAGGTCATTTAGATTCTTTAGATTCTTTAGATTCTTTAGGTCATTTAGATTCTTTAGATTCTTTAGATTCTTTAGATTCGTTAGATTCTTTAGATTCTTTAGATACTTTAGATTCTTTAGATTCTTTAGATTCTTTAGATACTTTAGATTCTTTAGATTCTTTAGATTCTTTAGATCCTTTAGGTCATTTAGATTCTTTAGATTCTTTAGATTCTTTAGATTCGTTAGATTCTTTAGATTCTTTAGATACTTTAGATTCTTTAGATTCTTTAGATTCTTTAGATTCTTTAGATTCTTTAGATTCTTTAGATTCTTTAGATTCTTTAGATTCTTTAGATTCTTTAGATTCTTTAGATTCTTTAGATTCTTTAGATTCTTTAGATTCTTTAGATTCTTTAGATTCTTTAGATTCTTTAGATTCTTTAGATTCTTTAGATTCTTTAGATTCTTTAGATTCTTTAGATTCTTTAGATTCTTTAGATTCTTTAGATTCATCAGATTCTTTAGATTCTTTAGATTCTTTAGATTCTTTAGATTCTTTAGATTCTTTAGATTCTTTAGATTCTTTAGATTCTTTAGATTCTTTAGATTCTTTAGATTCTTTAGATCCTTTAGATTCTTTAGATTCTTTAGATTTTTTAGATTCTTTAGATTTTTTAGATTCTTTAGATTCTTTAGATTCTTTAGATTTTTTGGATTCTTTAGATTCTTTAGATTCTTTAGATTCTTTAGATTCTTTAGATTCTTTAGATTCTTTAGATTCTTTAGATTCTTTAGATTCTTTAGATTCTTTAGATTCTTTAGATTCTTTAGATTCTTTAGATTCTTTAGATTCTTTAGATTCTTTAGATTCTTTAGATTCTTTAGATTCTTTAGATTCTTTGGATTCTTTAGATTCTTTAGATTCTTTAGATTCTTTAGATTCTTTAGATTCTTTAGATTCTTTAGATTCTTTAGATTCTTTAGATTCTTTAGATTCTTTAGATTCTTTAGATTCTTTAGATTCTTTAGATTCTTTAGATTCTTTAGATTCTTTAGATTCTTTAGATTCTTTAGATTCTTTAGATTCTTTAGATTCTTTAGATTCTTTAGATTCTTTAGATTCTTTAGATTCTTTAGATTCTTTAGATTCTTTTTTTAGATCCTTCTCTTTAGATTTTTTATTACCTTCAGATTCCTTAAATTCTTTAGATTCTATAGATTCTTTAGATTCTTTAGATTCTTTAGATTCTTTAGATTCTTTAGATTCTTTAGATTCTTTAGATTCTTTAGATTCTTTAGATTCATTAGATTCTTTAGATTCTTTAGATTCTTTAGATTCTTTAGATTCTTTAGATTCTTTAGATTCTTTTCTTTAGATTCTTTATTACATTCAGATTCCTAAAATTCATTAGTTTCTATAGATTCTGTAGATTTTTTAGATTCTTTAGATTCTTTAGATTCTTTAGATCCTTTAGGTCATTTAGATTCCTTAGATTCTTTATATTCTTTAGATTCGTTAGATTCTTTAGATTCTTTAGATACTTTAGATTCTTTAGATACTTTAGATTCTTTAGATTCTTTAGATTCTTTAGATTCCTTAGATTCTTTAGATTCTTTAGATTCTTTGGATTCTTTAGATTCTTTAGATTCATTAGATTCTTTAGATTCTTTAGATTCTTTAGATTCTTTAGATTCTTTAGATTCTTTAGATTCTTTAGATTCTTTAGATTCTTTAGATTTTTTAGATTCTTTAGATTCTTTAGATTCTTTAGATTCTTTAGATTCTTTAGATTCTTTAGATTCTTTAGATTCTTTAGATTCTTTAGATTCTTTAGATTCTTTAGACTCTTTTCTTTAGATCCTTCTCTTTAGATTCTTTATTACCTTCAGATTCCTTAAATTCTTTAGATTCTATAGATTCTTTGGATTCTTTAGATTCTTTAGATTCTTTAGATTCTTTAGATTCTTTAGATTCATCAGATTCTTTAGATTCTTTAGATTCTTTAGATTCTTTAGATTCTTTAGATTCTTTAGATTCTTTAGATTCTTTAGATTCTTTAGATTCTTTAGATTATTTAGATTTTTTAGATTTTTTAGATTCTTTTCTTTAGATTTTTTATTACCTTCAGTTTCCTAAAATTCATTAGTTTCTATAGATTCTGTAGATTTTTTAGATTCTTTAGATTTTTTAGATTCTTTAGATTCTTTAGATTCTTTAGATTCTTTAGATTCTTTAGATTCTTTGGATTCTTTAGATTCTTTAGATTATTTAGTTTCTTTAGATTTTTTAGATCCTTTAGATACTTTAGATTCTTTAGATTCTTTAGATTCTTTAGATTCTTTAGATTCTTTAGATTCTTTAGATTCTTTAGATTCTTTAGATTCATCAGATTCTTTAGATTCTTTAGATTCTTTAGATTCTTTAGATTCTTTAGATTCTTTAGATTCTTTAGATTCATTAGATTCTTTAGATTCTTTAGATTCTTTAGATTCTTTAGATTCATTAGATTCTTTAGATTCTTTAGATTCTTTAGATTCTTTAGATTCTTTAGATTCTTTAGATTCTTTTCTTTAGATTCTTTATTACATTCAGATTCCTAAAATTCATTAGTTTCTATAGATTCTGTAGATTTTTTAGATTCTTTAGATTCTTTAGATTCTTTAGATCCTTTAGGTCATTTAGATTCCTTAGATTCTTTATATTCTTTAGATTCGTTAGATTCTTTAGATTCTTTAGATACTTTAGATTCTTTAGATACTTTAGATTCTTTAGATTCTTTAGATTCTTTAGATTCCTTAGATTCTTTAGATTCTTTAGATTCTTTGGATTCTTTAGATTCTTTAGATTCTTTAGATTCTTTAGATTCTTTAGATTCTTTAGATTCTTTAGATTCTTTAGATTCTTTAGATTCTTTAGATTCTTTAGATTCTTTAGATTCTTTAGATTCTTTGGATTCTTTAGATTCTTTAGATTCTTTAGATTCTTTAGATTCTTTAGATTCTTTAGATTCTTTAGATTCTTTAGATTCTTTAGATTCTTTAGATTTTTTAGATTCTTTAGATTCTTTAGATTCTTTAGATTCTTTAGATTCTTTAGATTCTTTAGATTCTTTAGATTCTTTAGATTCTTTAGACTCTTTTCTTTAGATCCTTCTCTTTAGATTCTTTATTACCTTCAGATTCCTTAAATTCTTTAGATTCTATAGATTCTTTAGATTCTTTAGATTCTTTAGATTCTTTAGATCCTTTAGGTCATTTAGATTCCTTAGATTCTTTATATTCTTTAGATTCGTTAGATTCTTTAGATTCTTTAGATACTTTAGATTCTTTAGATACTTTAGATTCTTTAGATTCTTTAGATTCTTTAGATTCCTTAGATTCTTTAGATTCTTTAGATTCTTTGGATTCTTTAGATTCTTTAGATTCTTTAGATTCTTTAGATTCTTTAGATTCTTTAGATTCTTTAGATTCTTTAGATTCTTTAGATTCTTTAGATTCTTTAGATTCTTTAGATTCTTTAGATTCTTTAGATTCTTTGGATTCTTTAGATTCTTTAGATTCTTTAGATTCTTTAGATTCTTTAGATTCTTTAGATTCTTTAGATTCTTTAGATTTTTTAGATTCTTTAGATTCTTTAGATTCTTTAGATTCTTTAGATTCTTTAGATTCATCAGATTTTTTAGATTCTTTAGATTCTTTAGATTCTTTAGATTCTTTAGACTCTTTTCTTTAGATCCTTCTCTTTAGATTCTTTATTACCTTCAGATTCCTTAAATTCTTTAGATTCTATAGATTCTTTGGATTCTTTAGATTCTTTAGATTCTTTAGATTCTTTAGATTCTTTAGATTCATCAGATTCTTTAGATTCTTTAGATTCTTTAGATTCTTTAGATTCTTTAGATTCTTTAGATTCTTTAGATTCTTTAGATTCTTTAGATTCTTTAGATTATTTAGATTTTTTAGATTTTTTAGATTCTTTTCTTTAGATTTTTTATTACCTTCAGATTCCTAAAATTCATTAGTTTCTATAGATTCTGTAGATTTTTTAGATTCTTTAGATTTTTTAGATTCTTTAGATTCTTTAGATTCTTTAGATTCTTTAGATTCTTTAGATTCTTTGGATTCTTTAGATTCTTTAGATTATTTAGTTTCTTTAGATTTTTTAGATCCTTTAGATACTTTAGATTCTTTAGATTCTTTAGATTCTTTAGATTCTTTAGATTCTTTAGATTCTTTAGATTCTTTAGATTCTTTAGATTCATCAGATTCTTTAGATTCTTTAGATTCTTTAGATTCTTTAGATTCTTTAGATTCTTTAGATTCTTTAGATTCATTAGATTCTTTAGATTCTTTAGATTCTTTAGATTCTTTAGATTCATTAGATTCTTTAGATTCTTTAGATTCTTTAGATTCTTTAGATTCTTTAGATTCTTTAGATTCTTTTCTTTAGATTCTTTATTACATTCAGATTCCTAAAATTCATTAGTTTCTATAGATTCTGTAGATTTTTTAGATTCTTTAGATTCTTTAGATTCTTTAGATCCTTTAGGTCATTTAGATTCCTTAGATTCTTTATATTCTTTAGATTCGTTAGATTCTTTAGATTCTTTAGATACTTTAGATTCTTTAGATACTTTAGATTCTTTAGATTCTTTAGATTCTTTAGATTCCTTAGATTCTTTAGATTCTTTAGATTCTTTGGATTCTTTAGATTCTTTAGATTCTTTAGATTCTTTAGATTCTTTAGATTCTTTAGATTCTTTAGATTCTTTAGATTCTTTAGATTCTTTAGATTCTTTAGATTCTTTAGATTCTTTAGATTCTTTGGATTCTTTAGATTCTTTAGATTCTTTAGATTCTTTAGATTCTTTAGATTCTTTAGATTCTTTAGATTCTTTAGATTCTTTAGATTCTTTAGATTTTTTAGATTCTTTAGATTCTTTAGATTCTTTAGATTCTTTAGATTCTTTAGATTCTTTAGATTCTTTAGATTCTTTAGATTCTTTAGACTCTTTTCTTTAGATCCTTCTCTTTAGATTCTTTATTACCTTCAGATTCCTTAAATTCTTTAGATTCTATAGATTCTTTAGATTCTTTAGATTCTTTAGATTCTTTAGATCCTTTAGGTCATTTAGATTCCTTAGATTCTTTATATTCTTTAGATTCGTTAGATTCTTTAGATTCTTTAGATACTTTAGATTCTTTAGATACTTTAGATTCTTTAGATTCTTTAGATTCTTTAGATTCCTTAGATTCTTTAGATTCTTTAGATTCTTTGGATTCTTTAGATTCTTTAGATTCTTTAGATTCTTTAGATTCTTTAGATTCTTTAGATTCTTTAGATTCTTTAGATTCTTTAGATTCTTTAGATTCTTTAGATTCTTTAGATTCTTTAGATTCTTTAGATTCTTTGGATTCTTTAGATTCTTTAGATTCTTTAGATTCTTTAGATTCTTTAGATTCTTTAGATTCTTTAGATTCTTTAGATTTTTTAGATTCTTTAGATTCTTTAGATTCTTTAGATTCTTTAGATTCTTTAGATTCATCAGATTTTTTAGATTCTTTAGATTCTTTAGATTCTTTAGATTCTTTAGATTATTTAGATTTTTTAGATTTTTTAGATTCTTTTCTTTAGATTTTTTATTACCTTCAGATTCCTAAAATTCATTAGTTTCTATAGATTCTGTAGATTTTTTAGATTCTTTAGATTCTTTAGATTCTTTAGATTCTTTAGATTCTTTAGATTCTTTAGATTCTTTAGATTCTTTGGATTCTTTAGATTCTTTAGATCCTTTAGGTCATTTAGATTCTTTAGATTCTTTAGATTCTTTAGATTCGTTAGATTCTTTAGATTCTTTAGATTCTTTAGATTCTTTAGATTATTTAGATTCTTTAGATTCTTTAGATTCTTTTCTTTAGATTCTTTATTACTTTCAGATTCCTAAAATTCATTAGTTTCTATAGATTCTGTAGATTTTTTAGATTCTTTAGATTCTTTAGATTCTTTAGATCCTTTAGGTCATTTAGATTCCTTAGATTCTTTATATTCTTTAGATTCGTTAGATTCTTTAGATTCTTTAGATACTTTAGATTCTTTAGATACTTTAGATTCTTTAGATTCTTTAGATTCTTTAGATTCTTTAGATTCTTTAGATTCTTTAGATTCTTTAGATTCTTTGGATTCTTTAGATTCTTTAGATTCTTTAGATTCTTTAGATTCTTTAGATTCTTTAGATTCTTTAGACTCTTTTCTTTAGATCCTTCTCTTTAGATTCTTTATTACCTTCAGATTCCTTAAATTCTTTAGATTCTATAGATTCTTTAGATTCTTTAGATTCTTTAGATTCTTTAGATTCTTTAGATTCTTTAGATTCTTTAGATTCATCAGATTTTTTAGATTCTTTAGATTCTTTAGATTCTTTAGATTCTTTAGATTCTTTAGATTCTTTAGATTATTTAGATTATTTAGATTTTTTAGATTCTTTTCTTTAGATTTTTTATTACCTTCAGATTCCTTAAATTCTTTAGATTCTATAGATTCTTTAGATTCTTTAGATTCTTTAGATTTTTTAGATTCATTAGATTCTTTAGATTCTTTAGATTCTTTAGATTCTTTAGATTCTTTAGATTCTTTAGATTCTTTAGATTATTTAGATTCTTTAGATTCTTTAGATTCTTTTCTTTAGATTCTTTATTACCTTCAGATTCCTAAAATTCATTAGTTTCTATAGATTCTGTAGATTTTTTAGATTCTTTAGATTCTTTAGATTCTTTAGATTTTTTAGATTCTTTAGATTCTTTAGATTCTTTAGATTCTTTGGATTCTTTAGATTCTTTAGATTTTTTAGTTTCTTTAGATTCTTTAGATCCTTTAGATACTTTAGATTCTTTAGATTCTTTATATTCTTTAGATCCTTTAGGTCATTTAGATTCTTTAGATTCTTTAGATTCTTTAGATTCGTTAGATTCTTTAGATTCTTTAGATACTTTAGATTCTTTAGATTCTTTAGATTCTTTAGATTCTTTAGATTCTTTAGATTCTTTAGATTCTTTAGATTCTTTAGATTCTTTAGATTATTTAGATTCTTTAGATTCTTTAGATTCTTTTCTTTAGATTCTTTATTACTTTCAGATTCCTAAAATTCATTAGTTTCTATAGATTCTGTAGATTTTTTAGATTCTTTAGATTCTTTAGATTCTTTAGATCCTTTAGGTCATTTAGATTCCTTAGATTCTTTATATTCTTTAGATTCATTAGATTCTTTAGATTCTTTAGATACTTTAGATTCTTTAGATACTTTAGATTCTTTAGATTCTTTAGATTCTTTGGATTCTTTAGATTCTTTAGATTCTTTAGATTCTTTGGATTCTTTAGATTCTTTAGATTTTTTAGATTCTTTAGATTCTTTAGATTCTTTAGATTCTTTAGATTCTTTAGATTTTTTAGATTCTTTAGATTCTTTAGATTCTTTAGATTCTTTAGATTCTTTAGATTCTTTAGATTCTTTAGATTCTTTAGATTCTTTAGACTCTTTTCTTTAGATCCTTCTCTTTAGATTCTTTATTACCTTCAGATTCCTTAAATTCTTTAGATTCTATAGATTCTTTAGATTCTTTAGATTCTTTAGATTCTTTAGATTCTTTAGATTCTTTAGATTCATCAGATTTTTTAGATTCTTTAGATTCTTTAGATTCTTTAGATTCTTTAGATTCTTTAGATTCTTTAGATTCTTTAGATTCTTTAGATTCTTTAGATTATTTAGATTTTTTAGATTTTTTAGATTCTTTTCTTTAGATTTTTTATTACCTTTAGATTCCTAAAATTCATTAGTTTCTATAGATTCTGTAGATTTTTTAGATTCTTTAGATTCTTTAGATTCTTTAGATTCTTTAGATTCTTTAGATTCTTTAGATTCTTTAGATTCTTTGGATTCTTTAGATTCTTTAGATTATTTAGTTTCTTTAGATTTTTTCGATCCTTTAGATACTTTAGATTCTTTAGATTCTTTAGATTCTTTAGATTCTTTAGATTCTTTAGATTCTTTAGATTCATCAGATTCTTTAGATTCTTTAGATTCTTTAGATTCTTTAGATTCTTTAGATTCTTTAGATTCTTTAGATTCTTTAGATTCTTTAGATTCTTTAGATTCTTTAGATTCTTTAGATTCTTTAGATTCTTTAGATTCTTTAGATTCTTTAGATTATTTAGATTTTTTAGATTTTTTAGATTCTTTTCTTTAGATTTTTTATTACCTTCAGATTCCTAAAATTCATTAGTTTCTATAGATTCTGTAGATTTTTTAGATTCTTTAGATTCTTTAGATTCTTTAGATTCTTTAGATTCTTTAGATTCTTTAGATTCTTTAGATTCTTTGGATTCTTTAGATTCTTTAGATCCTTTAGGTCATTTAGATTCTTTAGATTCTTTAGATTCTTTAGATTCGTTAGATTCTTTAGATTCTTTAGATTCTTTAGATTATTTAGATTCTTTAGATTCTTTAGATTCTTTTCTTTAGATTCTTTATTACTTTAAGATTCCTAAAATTCATTAGTTTCTATAGATTCTGTAGATTTTTTAGATTCTTTAGATTCTTTAGATTCTTTGGATTCTTTAGATTCTTTAGATCCTTTAGGTCATTTAGATTCTTTAGATTCTTTAGATTCTTTAGATTCGTTAGATTCTTTAGATTCTTTAGATTCTTTAGATTCTTTAGATTCTTTAGATTCTTTAGATTCTTTAGATTCTTTAGATTCTTTAGATTATTTAGATTTTTTAGATTTTTTAGATTCTTTTCTTTAGATTCTTTATTACCTTCAGATTCCTAAATTCCTGATTCTTTAGGTCATTTAGATTCTTTAGATTCTTTAGATTCTTTAGGTCATTTAGATTCTTTAGATTCTTTAGATTCTTTAGATTCGTTAGATTCTTTAGATTCTTTAGATACTTTAGATTCTTTAGATTCTTTAGATTCTTTAGATACTTTAGATTCTTTAGATTCTTTAGATTCTTTAGATCCTTTAGGTCATTTAGATTCTTTAGATTCTTTAGATTCTTTAGATTCGTTAGATTCTTTAGATTCTTTAGATACTTTAGATTCTTTAGATTCTTTAGATTCTTTAGATTCTTTAGATTCTTTAGATTCTTTAGATTCTTTAGATTCTTTAGATTCTTTAGATTCTTTAGATTCTTTAGATTCTTTAGATTCTTTAGATTCTTTAGATTCTTTAGATTCTTTAGATTCTTTAGATTCTTTAGATTCTTTAGATTCTTTAGATTCTTTAGATTCTTTAGATTCTTTAGATTCTTTAGATTCTTTAGATTCTTTAGATTCTTTAGATTCATCAGATTCTTTAGATTCTTTAGATTCTTTAGATTCTTTAGATTCTTTAGATTTTTTAGATTCTTTAGATTCTTTAGATTCTTTAGATTCTTTAGATTCTCTAGATTCTTTAGATTCTTTAGATTCTTTAGATTTTTTAGATTCTTTAGATTTTTTAGATTCTTTAGATTCTTTAGATTCTTTAGATTCTTTAGATTCTTTAGATTCTTTAGATTCTTTAGATTCTTTAGATTCTTTAGATTCTTTAGATTCTTTAGATTCTTTAGATTCTTTAGATTCTTTAGATTCTTTAGATTCTTTAGATTCTTTAGATTCTTTAGATTCTTTAGATTCTTTAGATTCTTTAGATTCTTTAGATTCTTTAGATTCTTTAGATTCTTTAGATTCTTTAGATTCTTTAGATTTTTTAGATTCTTTAGATTCTGTAGATTCTTTAGGTCATTTAGATTCTTTAGATTCTTTAGATTCTTTAGGTCATTTAGATTCTTTAGATTCTTTAGATTCGTTAGATTCTTTAGATTCTTTAGATACTTTAGATTCTTTAGATTCTTTAGATTCTTTAGATACTTTAGATTCTTTAGATTCTTTAGATTCTTTAGATCCTTTAGGTCATTTAGATTCTTTAGATTCTTTAGATTCTTTAGATTCGTTAGATTCTTTAGATTCTTTAGATACTTTAGATTCTTTAGATTATTTAGATTCTTTAGATTCTTTAGATTCTTTAGATTCTTTAGATTCTTTAGATTCTTTAGATTCTTTAGATTCTTTAGGTTCTTTAGATTCTTTAGATTCTTTAGATTCTTTAGATTCTTTAGATTCTTTAGATTCTTTAGATTCTTTAGATTCTTTAGATTCTTTAGATTCTTTAGATTCTTTAGATTCTTTAGATTCATCAGATTCTTTAGATTCTTTAGATTCTTTAGATTCTTTAGATTCTTTAGATTCTTTAGATTCTTTAGATTCTTTAGATTCTTTAGATTCTTTAGATTCTTTAGATTCTTTAGATTCTTTAGATTCTTTAGATTCTTTAGATTTTTTAGATTCTTTAGATTTTTTAGATTCTTTAGATTCTTTAGATTCTTTAGATTCTTTAGATTCTTTAGATTCTTTAGATTCTTTAGATTCTTTAGATTCTTTAGATTCTTTAGATTCTTTAGATTCTTTAGATTCTTTAGATTCTTTAGATTCTTTAGATTCTTTAGATTCTTTAGATTCTTTAGATTCTTTAGATTCTTTAGATTCTTTAGATTCTTTAGATTCTTTAGATTCTTTAGATTCTTTAGATTCTTTAGATTCTTTAGATTCTTTAGATTCTTTAGATTCTTTAGATTCTTTAGATTCTTTAGATTCTTTAGATTCTTTAGATTCTTTAGATTCTTTAGATTCTTTAGATTCTTTAGATTCTTTAGATTCTTTAGATTCTTTAGATTCTTTAGATTCTTTAGATTCTTTAGATTCTTTAGATTCTTTAGATTCTTTAGATTCTTTAGATTCTTTAGATTCTTTAGATTCTTTAGATTCTTTAGATTCTTTAGATTCTTTAGATTCTTTAGATTCTTTAGATTCTTTAGATTCTTTAGATTCTTTAGATTCTTTAGATTCTTTAGATTCTTTAGATTCTTTAGATTCTTTAGATTCTTTAGATTCTTTAGATCCTTTAGATTCTTTAGATTCTTTAGATTCTTTAGATTCTTTAGATTCTTTAGATTCTTTAGATTCTTTTCTTTAGATCCTTCTCTTTAGATTTTTTATTACCTTCAGATTCCTTAAATTCTTTAGATTCTATAGATTCTTTAGATTCTTTAGATTCTTTAGATTCTTTAGATTCTTTAGATTCTTTAGATTCTTTAGATTCATTAGATTCTTTAGATTCTTTAGATTCTTTAGATTCTTTAGATTCTTTAGATTATTTAGATTCTTTAGATTCTTTAGATTCTTTTCTTTAGATTATTTATTACTTTCAGATTCCTAAAATTCATTAGTTTCTATAGATTCTGTAGATTTTTTAGATTCTTTAGATTCTTTAGATTCTTTAGATCCTTTAGGTCATTTAGATTCCTTAGATTCTTTATATTCTTTAGATTCGTTAGATTCTTTAGATTCTTTAGATACTTTAGATTCTTTAGATACTTTAGATTCTTTAGATTCTTTAGATTCTTTAGATTCTTTAGATTCTTTAGATTCTTTAGATTCTTTGGATTCTTTAGATTCTTTAGATTCTTTAGATTCTTTAGATTCTTTAGATTCTTTAGATTCTTTAGATTCTTTAGATTCTTTAGATTTTTTAGATTCTTTAGATTCTTTAGATTCTTTAGATTCTTTAGATTCTTTAGATTCTTTAGATTCTTTAGATTCTTTAGACTCTTTTCTTTAGATCCTTCTCTTTAGATTCTTTATTACCTTCAGATTCCTTAAATTCTTTAGATTCTATAGATTCTTTAGATTCTTTAGATTCTTTAGATTCTTTAGATTCTTTAGATTCTTTAGATTCATCAGATTCTTTAGATTCTTTAGATTCTTTAGATTCTTTAGATCCTTTAGATTCTTTAGATTCTTTAGATTCTTTAGATTCTTTAGATTCTTTAGATTATTTAGATTTTTTAGATTTTTTAGATTCTTTTCTTTAGATTTTTTATTACCTTCAGATTCCTAAAATTCATTAGTTTCTATAGATTCTGTAGATTTTTTAGATTCTTTAGATTCTTTAGATTCTTTAGATTCTTTAGATTCTTTGGATTCTTTAGATTCTTTAGATTCTTTGGATTCTTTAGATTCTTTAGATTATTTAGTTTCTTTAGATTTTTTAGATCCTTTAGATACTTTAGATTCTTTAGATTCTTTAGATTTTTTAGATTCTTTAGATTCTATAGATTCTTTAGATTCTTTAGATTCATCAGATTCTTTAGATTTTTTAGATTCTTTAGATTCTTTAGATTCTTTAGATTCTTTAGATTCTTTAGATTCTTTAGATTCTTTAGATTCTTTAGATTCTTTAGATTCTTTAGATTCTTTAGATTCTTTAGATTATTTAGATTTTTTAGATTTTTTAGATTCTTTTCTTTAGATTCTTTATTACCTTCAGATTCCTAAAATTCATTAGTTTCTATAGATTCTGTAGATTTTTTAGATTCTTTAGATTCTTTAGATTCTTTAGATTCTTTAGATTCTTTGGATTCTTTAGATTCTTTAGATTTTTTAGTTTCTTTAGATTTTTTAGATCCTTTAGATACTTTAGATTCTTTAGATTCTTTATATTTTTTAGATTCTTTAGATTCTTTAGATTCTTTAGGTCATTTAGATTCTTTAGATTCTTTAGATTCTTTAGGTCATTTAGATTCTTTAGATTCTTTAGATTCGTTAGATTCTTTAGATTCTTTAGATTCTTTAGATACTTTAGATTCTTTAGATTCTTTAGATTCTTTAGATACTTTAGATTCTTTAGATTCTTTCGATTCTTTAGATCCTTTAGGTCATTCAGATTCTTTAGATTCTTTAGATTCTTTAGATTCTTTAGATTCTTTAGATTCTTTAGATTCTTTAGATTCTTTAGATTCTTTAGATTCTTTAGAATCTTTAGATTCTTTAGATTCTTTAGATTCTTTAGATTCTTTAGATTCTTTAGATTCTTTAGATTCTTTAGATTCTTTAGATTCTTTAGATTCTTTAGATTCTTTAGATTCTTTAGATTCTTTAGATTCTTTAGATTCATCAGATTCTTTAGATTCTTTAGATTCTTTAGATTCTTTAGATTCTTTAGATTCTTTAGATTCTTTAGATTCTTTAGATTCTTTAGATTCTTTAGATTTTTTAGATTCTTTAGATTTTTTAGATTCTTTAGATTCTTTAGATTCTTTCGATTTTTTGGATTCTTTGGATTCTTTAGATTCTTTAGATTCTTTAGATTCTTTAGATTCTTTAGATTCTTTAGATTCTTTAGATTCTTTAGATTCTTTAGATTCTTTAGATTCTTTAGATTCTTTAGATTCTTTAGATTCTTTAGATTCTTTAGATTCTTTAGATTCTTTAGATTCTTTAGATTCTTTAGATTCTTTAGATTCTTTAGATTCTTTAGATTCTTTAGATTCTTTAGATTCTTTAGATTCTTTAGATTCTTTAGATTCTTTAGATTCTTTAGATTCTTTAGATTCTTTAGATTCTTTAGATTCTTTAGATTCTTTAGATTCTTTAGATTCTTTAGATTTTTTAGATTCTTTAGATTCTTTAGATTCTTTAGATTCTTTAGATTCTTTAGATTCTTTAGATTCTTTAGATTCTTTAGATTTTTTAGATTCTTTAGATTCTTTAGATTCTTTAGATTCTTTAGATTCTTTAGATTCTTTAGATTCTTTAGATTCTTTAGATTCTTTAGATTCTTTAGATTCATTAGATTCATTAGATTCTTTAGATTCTTTAGATTCTTTAGATTCTTTAGATTCTTTTCTTTAGATCCTTCTCTTTAGATTTTTTATTACCTTCAGATTCCTTAAATTCTTTAGATTCTATAGATTCTTTAGATTCTTTAGATTCTTTAGATTCTTTAGATTCTTTAGATTCTTTAGATTCTTTAGATTCTTTAGATTCATTAGATTCTTTAGATTCTTTAGATTCTTTAGATTCTTTAGATTCTTTAGATTATTTAGATTCTTTAGATTCTTTAGATTTTTTAGTTTCTTTAGATTCTTTAGATCCTTTAGATACTTTAGATTCTTTAGATTCTTTAGATTCTTTAGATCCTTTAGGTCATTTAGATTCTTTAGATTCTTTAGATTCTTTAGATTCTTTAGATTCTTTAGATTCTTTAGATTCTTTAGATTCTTTAGATTCTTTAGATTCTTTAGATTCTTTAGATTCTTTAGATTCTTTAGATTCTTTAGATTCTTTAGATTCTTTAGATTCTTTGGATTCTTTAGATTCTTTAGATCCTTTAGGTCATTTAGATTCTTTAGATTCTTTAGATTCTTTAGATTCTTTAGATTCTTTAGATTCTTTAGATTCTTTAGATTCTTTAGATTCTTTAGATTCTTTAGATTCTTTAGATTATTTAGATTCTTTAGATTCTTTAGATTCTTTAGATTCGTTAGATTCTTTAGATTCTTTAGATTCTTTAGATTCTTTAGATTCTTTAGATCCTTTAGATTCTTTAGATTCTTTAGATTCTTTAGATTCTTTAGATTCTTTAGATTCTTTAGATTCTTTAGATTCTTTAGATTCTTTAGATTCTTTAGATTATTTAGATTCTTTAGATTCTTTAGATTCTTTTCTTTAGATTCTTTATTACTTTAAGATTCCTAAAATTCATTAGTTTCTATAGATTCTGTAGATTTTTTAGATTCTTTAGATTCTTTAGATTCTTTAGATCCTTTAGGTCATTTAGATTCCTTAGATTCTTTATATTCTTTAGATTCGTTAGATTCTTTAGATTCTTTAGATACTTTAGATTCTTTAGATACTTTAGATTCTTTAGATTCTTTAGATTCTTTAGATTCTTTAGATTCTTTAGATTCTTTAGATTCTTTGGATTCTTTAGATTCTTTAGATTCTTTAGATTCTTTAGATTCTTTAGATTCTTTAGATTCTTTAGATTCTTTAGATTTTTTAGATTCTTTAGATTCTTTAGATTCTTTAGATTCTTTAGATTCTTTAGATTCTTTAGACTCTTTTCTTTAGATCCTTCTCTTTAGATTCTTTATTACCTTCAGATTCCTTAAATTCTTTAGATTCTATAGATTCTTTAGATTCTTTAGATTCTTTAGATTCTTTAGATTCTTTAGATTCATCAGATTTTTTAGATTCTTTAGATTCTTTAGATTCTTTAGATTCTTTAGATTATTTAGATTCTTTAGATTCTTTAGATTATTTAGATTTTTTAGATTTTTTAGATTCTTTTCTTTAGATTTTTTATTACCTTCAGATTCCTTAAATTCTTTAGATTCTATAGATTCTTTAGATTCTTTAGATTCTTTAGATTTTTTAGATTCATTAGATTCTTTAGATTCTTTAGATTCTTTAGATTCTTTAGATTCTTTAGATTCTTTAGATTCTTTAGATTATTTAGATTCTTTAGATTCTTTAGATTCTTTTCTTTAGATTTTTTATTACCTTCAGTTTCCTAAAATTCATTAGTTTCTATAGATTCTGTAGATTTTTTAGATTCTTTAGATTCTTTAGGTTCTTTAGATTTTTTAGATCCTTTAGATTCTTTAGATTCTTTAGATTCTTTGGATTCTTTAGATTCTTTAGATTTTTTAGTTTCTTTAGATTCTTTAGATCCTTTAGATACTTTAGATTCTTTAGATTCTTTAGATTCTTTAGATCCTTTAGGTCATTTAGATTCTTTAGATTCTTTAGATTCTTTAGATTCTTTAGATTCGTTAGATTCTTTAGATTCTTTAGATACTTTAGATTCTTTAGATTCTTTAGATTCTTTAGATTCTTTAGATTCTTTAGATTCTTTAGATTCTTTAGATTCTTTAGATTCTTTAGATTCTTTAGATTCTTTAGATTCTTTAGATTCTTTAGATTATTTAGATTCTTTAGATTCTTTAGATTCTTTTCTTTAGATTCTTTATTACTTTCAGATTCCTAAAATTCATTAGTTTCTATAGATTCTGTAGATTTTTTAGATTCTTTAGATTCTTTAGATTCTTTAGATTCTTTAGATCCTTTAGATCATATAGATTCCTTAGATTCTTTATATTCTTTAGATTCATTAGATTCTTTAGATTCTTTAGATACTTTAGATTCTTTAGATACTTTAGATTCTTTAGATTCTTTAGATTCTTTAGATTCTTTAGATTCTTTAGATTCTTTGGATTCTTTAGATTCTTTAGATTCTTTAGATTCTTTAGATTCTTTAGATTCTTTAGATTCTTTAGATTCTTTAGATTCTTTAGATTCTTTAGATTCTTTAGATTCTTTAGATTCTTTAGATTCTTTAGATTCTTTAGATTCTTTAGATTCTTTAGATTCTTTAGATTCTTTAGATTCTTTAGATTCTTTAGATTCTTTAGATTATTTAGATTTTTTAGATTTTTTAGATTCTTTTCTTTAGATTCTTTATTACCTTCAGATTCCTAAAATTCATTAGTTTCTATAGATTCTGTAGATTTTTTAGATTCTTTAGATTCTTTAGATTCTTTAGATTCTTTAGATTCTTTAGATTCTTTAGATTCTTTAGATTCTTTGGATTCTTTAGATTCTTTAGATTTTTTAGTTTCTTTAGATTTTTTAGATCCTTTAGATACTTTAGATTCTTTAGATTCTTTAGATTTTTTAGATTCTTTAGATTCTTTAGATTCTTTAGGTCATTTAGATTCTTTAGATTCTTTAGATTCTTTAGGTCATTTAGATTCTTTAGATTCTTTAGATTCTTTAGATTCGTTAGATTCTTTAGATTCTTTAGATACTTTAGATTCTTTAGATTCTTTAGATTCTTTAGATACTTTAGATTCTTTAGATTCTTTAGATTCTATAGATCCTTTAGGTCATTTAGATTCTTTAGATTCTTTAGATTCTTTAGATTCGTTAGATTCTTTAGATTCTTTAGATACTTTAGATTCTTTAGATTCTTTAGATTCTTTAGATTCTTTAGATTCTTTAGATTCTTTAGATTCTTTAGATTCTTTAGATTCTTTAGATTCTTTAGATTCTTTAGATTCTTTAGATTCTTTAGATTCTTTAGATTCTTTAGATTCTTTAGATTCTTTAGATTCTTTAGATTCTTTAGATTCTTTAGATTCTTTAGATTCTTTAGATTCTTTAGATTCTTTAGATTCTTTAGATTCTTTAGATTCTTAAATTCTTTAGATTCTTTAGATTCTTTAGATTCTTTAGATTCATCAGATTCTTTAGATTCTTTAGATTCTTTAGATTCTTTAGATTCTTTAGATTCTTTAGATTCTTTAGATTCTTTAGATTCTTTAGATTCTTTAGATTCTTTAGATTCTTTAGATCCTTTAGATTCTTTAGATTCTTTAGATTTTTTAGATTTTTTAGATTTTTTAGATTCTTTAGATTCTTTAGATTCTTTAGATTTTTTGGATTCTTTAGATTCTTTAGATTCTTTAGATTCTTTAGATTCTTTAGATTCTTTAGATTCTTTAGATTCTTTAGATTCTTTAGATTCTTTAGATTCTTTAGATTCTTTAGATTCTTTAGATTCTTTAGATTCTTTAGATTCTTTAGATTCTTTAGATTCTTTAGATTCTTTGGATTCTTTAGATTCTTTAGATTCTTTAGATTCTTTAGATTCTTTAGATTCTTTAGATTCTTTAGATTCTTTAGATTCTTTAGATTCTTTAGATTCTTTAGATTCTTTAGATTCTTTAGATTCTTTAGATTCTTTAGATTCTTTAGATTCTTTAGATTCTTTAGATTCTTTAGATTCTTTAGATTCTTTAGATTCTTTAGATTCTTTAGATTCTTTAGATTCTTTAGATTCTTTAGATTCTTTAGATTCTTTAGATTCTTTAGATTCTTTAGATTCTTTAGATTCTTTAGATTCTTTTTTTAGATCCTTCTCTTTAGATTTTTTATTACCTTCAGATTCCTTAAATTCTTTAGATTCTATAGATTCTTTAGATTCTTTAGATTCTTTAGATTCTTTAGATTCTTTAGATTCTTTAGATTCTTTAGATTCTTTAGATTCTTTAGATTCATTAGATTCTTTAGATTCTTTAGATTCTTTAGATTCTTTAGATTCTTTAGATTCTTTAGATTCTTTAGATTCTTTTCTTTAGATTCTTTATTACATTCAGATTCCTAAAATTCATTAGTTTCTATAGATTCTGTAGATTTTTTAGATTCTTTAGATTCTTTAGATTCTTTAGATCCTTTAGGTCATTTAGATTCCTTAGATTCTTTATATTCTTTAGATTCGTTAGATTCTTTAGATTCTTTAGATACTTTAGATTCTTTAGATACTTTAGATTCTTTAGATTCTTTAGATTCTTTAGATTCCTTAGATTCTTTAGATTCTTTAGATTCTTTGGATTCTTTAGATTCTTTAGATTCTTTAGATTCTTTAGATTCTTTAGATTCTTTAGATTCTTTAGATTCTTTAGATTCTTTAGATTCTTTAGATTCTTTAGATTCTTTAGATTTTTTAGATTCTTTAGATTCTTTAGATTCTTTAGATTCTTTAGATTCTTTAGATTCTTTAGATTCTTTAGATTCTTTAGATTCTTTAGATTCTTTAGACTCTTTTCTTTAGATCCTTCTCTTTAGATTCTTTATTACCTTCAGATTCCTTAAATTCTTTAGATTCTATAGATTCTTTAGATTCTTTAGATTCTTTAGATTCTTTAGATTCTTTAGATTCTTTAGATTCATCAGATTCTTTAGATTCTTTAGATTCTTTAGATTCTTTAGATTCTTTAGATTCTTTAGATTCTTTAGATTCTTTAGATTCTTTAGATTATTTAGATTTTTTAGATTTTTTAGATTCTTTTCTTTAGATTTTTTATTACCTTCAGATTCCTAAAATTCATTAGTTTCTATAGATTCTGTAGATTTTTTAGATTCTTTAGATTTTTTAGATTCTTTAGATTCTTTAGATTCTTTAGATTCTTTAGATTCTTTAGATTCTTTGGATTCTTTAGATTCTTTAGATTATTTAGTTTCTTTAGATTTTTTAGATCCTTTAGATACTTTAGATTCTTTAGATTCTTTAGATTCTTTAGATTCTTTAGATTCTTTAGATTCTTTAGATTCTTTAGATTCATCAGATTCTTTAGATTCTTTAGATTCTTTAGATTCTTTAGATTCTTTAGATTCTTTAGATTCTTTAGATTCTTTAGATTCTTTAGATTCTTTAGATTCTTTAGATTCTTTAGATTCTTTAGATTCTTTAGATTATTTAGATTTTTTAGATTTTTTAGATTCTTTTCTTTAGATTTTTTATTACCTTCAGATTCCTAAAATTCATTAGTTTCTACAGATTCTGTAGATTTTTTAGATTCTTTAGATTCTTTAGATTCTTTAGATTCTTTAGATTCTTTAGATTCTTTAGATTCTTTGGATTCTTTAGATTCTTTAGATTTTTTAGTTTCTTTATATTTTTTAGATCCTTTAGATACTTTAGATTCTTTAGATTCTTTAGATTTTTTAGATTCTTTAGATTCTGTAGATTCTTTAGGTCATTTAGATTCTTTAGATTCTTTAGATTCTTTAGGTCATTTAGATTCTTTAGATTCTTTAGATTCTTTAGATTCGTTAGATTCTTTAGATTCTTTAGATACTTTAGATTCTTTAGATTCTTTAGATACTTTAGATTCTTTAGATTCTTTAGATTCTTTAGATCCTTTAGGTCATTTAGATTCTTTAGATTCTTTAGATTCTTTAGATTCTTTAGATTCTTTAGATTCGTTAGATTCTTTAGATTCTTTAGATACTTTAGATTCTTTGGATTCTTTAGATTCTTTAGATTCTTTAGATTCTTTAGATTCTTTAGATTCTTTAGATTCTTTAGATTCTTTAGATTCTTTAGATTCTTTAGATTCTTTAGATTCTTTAGATTCTTTAGATTCTTTAGATTTTTTAGATTCTTTAGATTCTTTAGATTCTTTAGATTCTTTAGATTCTTTAGATTCTTTAGATTCTTTAGATTCTTTAGATTCATCAGATTCTTTAGATTCTTTAGATTCTTTAGATTCTTTAGATTCTTTAGATTCTTTAGATTCTTTAGATTCTTTAGATTCTTTAGATTCTTTAGATTCTTTAGATTCTTTAGATTCTTTAGATTCTTTAGATTCTTTAGATTTTTTAGATTCTTTAGATTTTTTAGATTCTTTAGATTCTTTAGATTCTTTAGATTTTTTGGATTCTTTAGATTCTTTAGATTCTTTAGATTCTTTAGGTCATTTAGATTCCTTAGATTCTTTATATTCTTTAGATTCGTTAGATTCTTTAGATTCTTTAGATACTTTAGATTCTTTAGATACTTTAGATTATTTAGATTCTTTAGATTCTTTAGATTCCTTAGATTCTTTAGATTCTTTAGATTCTTTGGATTCTTTAGATTCTTTAGATTCTTTAGATTCTTTAGATTCTTTAGATTCTTTAGATTCTTTAGATTATTTAGATTCTTTAGATTCTTTAGATTTTTTAGATTCTTTAGATTCTTTAGATTCTTTAGATTCTTTAGATTCTTTAGATTCTTTAGACTCTTTTCTTTAGATCCTTCTCTTTAGATTCTTTATTACCTTCAGATTCCTTAAATTCTTTAGATTCTATAGATTTTTTAGATTCTTTAGATTCTTTAGATTCTTTAGATTCTTTAGATTCTTTAGATTCATCAGATTCTTTAGATTCTTTAGATTCTTTAGATTCTTTAGATTCTTTAGATTCTTTAGATTCTTTAGATTCTTTAGATTCTTTAGATTCTTTAGATTATTTAGATTTTTTAGATTTTTTAGATTCTTTTCTTTAGATTTTTTATTACCTTCAGATTCCTAAAATTCATTAGTTTCTATAGATTCTGTAGATTTTTTAGATTCTTTAGATTTTTTAGATTCTTTAGATTCTTTAGATTCTTTAGATT
The DNA here is from genome assembly GCF_024364675.1 of Aethina tumida. Classification (NCBI taxonomy): domain Eukaryota; kingdom Metazoa; phylum Arthropoda; class Insecta; order Coleoptera; family Nitidulidae; genus Aethina; species Aethina tumida. The sequence goes on from NC_065442.1 coordinate 3,247,756, forward strand.
CTTTAGATTCTTTAGATTCTTTAGATTCATCAGATTCTTTAGATTCTTTAGATTCTTTAGATTCTTTAGATTCTTTAGATTCTTTAGATTCTTTAGATTCTTTAGATTCTTTAGATTCTTTAGATTCTTTAGATTCTTTAGATTCTTTAGATTCTTTAGATTCTTTAGATTATTTAGATTTTTTAGATTTTTTAGATTCTTTTCTTTAGATTCTTTATTACCTTCAGATTCCTAAATTCCTGATTCTTTAGGTCATTTAGATTCTTTAGATTCTTTAGATTCTTTAGGTCATTTAGATTCTTTAGATTCTTTAGATTCTTTAGATTCGTTAGATTCTTTAGATTCTTTAGATACTTTAGATTCTTTAGATTCTTTAGATTCTTTAGATACTTTAGATTCTTTAGATTCTTTAGATTCTTTAGATCCTTTAGGTCATTTAGATTCTTTAGATTCTTTAGATTCTTTAGATTCGTTAGATTCTTTAGATTCTTTAGATACTTTAGATTCTTTAGATTCTTTAGATTCTTTAGATTCTTTAGATTCTTTAGATTCTTTAGATTCTTTAGATTCTTTAGATTCTTTAGATTCTTTAGATTCTTTAGATTCTTTAGATTCTTTAGATTCTTTAGATTCTTTAGATTCTTTAGATTCTTTAGATTCTTTAGATTCTTTAGATTCTTTAGATTCTTTAGATTCTTTAGATTCTTTAGATTCTTTAGATTCTTTAGATTCTTTAGATTCTTTAGATTCTTTAGATTCTTTAGATTCATCAGATTCTTTAGATTCTTTAGATTCTTTAGATTCTTTAGATTCTTTAGATTCTTTAGATTCTTTAGATTCTTTAGATTCTTTAGATTCTTTAGATTCTTTAGATTCTTTAGATTCTTTAGATTCTTTAGATTTTTTAGATTCTTTAGATTTTTTAGATTCTTTAGATTCTTTAGATTCTTTAGATTCTTTAGATTCTTTAGATTCTTTAGATTCTTTAGATTCTATAGATTCTTTAGATTCTTTAGATTCTTTAGATTCTTTAGATTCTTTAGATTCTTTAGATTCTTTAGATTCTTTAGATTCTTTAGATTCTTTAGATTCTTTAGATTCTTTAGATTCTTTAGATTCTTTAGATTCTTTAGATTCTTTAGATTCTTTAGATTCTTTAGATTCTTTAGATTCTTTAGATTTTTTAGATTCTTTAGATTCTGTAGATTCTTTAGGTCATTTAGATTCTTTAGATTCTTTAGATTCTTTAGGTCATTTAGATTCTTTAGATTCTTTAGATTCGTTAGATTCTTTAGATTCTTTAGATACTTTAGATTCTTTAGATTCTTTAGATTCTTTAGATACTTTAGATTCTTTAGATTCTTTAGATTCTTTAGATCCTTTAGGTCATTTAGATTTTTTAGATTCTTTAGATTCTTTAGATTCGTTAGATTCTTTAGATTCTTTAGATACTTTAGATTCTTTAGATTCTTTAGATTCTTTAGATTCTTTAGATTCTTTAGATTCTTTAGATTCTTTAGATTCTTTAGATTCTTTAGATTCTTTAGGTTCTTTAGATTCTTTAGATTCTTTAGATTCTTTAGATTCTTTAGATTCTTTAGATTCTTTAGATTCTTTAGATTCTTCAGATTCTTTAGATTCTTTAGATTCTTTAGATTCATCAGATTCTTTAGATTCTTTAGATTCTTTAGATTCTTTAGATTCTTTAGATTCTTTAGATTCTTTAGATTCTTTAGATTCTTTAGATTCTTTAGATTCTTTAGATTCTTTAGATTCTTTAGATTTTTTAGATTCTTTAGATTTTTTAGATTCTTTAGATTCTTTAGATTCTTTAGATTCTTTAGATTCTTTAGATTCTTTAGATTCTTTAGATTCTTTAGATTCTTTAGATTCTTTAGATTCTTTAGATTCTTTAGATTCTTTAGATTCTTTAGATTCTTTAGATTCTTTAGATTCTTTAGATTCTTTAGATTCTTTAGATTCTTTAGATTCTTTAGATTCTTTAGATTCTTTAGATTCTTTAGATTCTTTAGATTCTTTAGATTCTTTAGATTCTTTAGATTCTTTAGATTCTTTAGATTCTTTAGATTCTTTAGATTCTTTAGATTCTTTAGATTCTTTAGATTCTTTAGATTCTTTAGATTCTTTAGATTCTTTAGATTCTTTAGATTCTTTAGATTCTTTAGATTCTTTAGATTCTTTAGATTCTTTAGATTCTTTAGATTCTTTAGATTCTTTAGATTCTTTAGATTCTTTAGATTCTTTAGATTCTTTAGATTCTTTAGATTCTTTAGATTCTTTAGATTCTTTAGATTCTTTAGATTCTTTAGATTCTTTAGATTCTTTAGATTCTTTAGATTCTTTAGATTCTTTAGATTCTTTAGATTCTTTAGATTCTTTAGATTCTTTAGATTCTTTAGATTCTTTAGATTCTTTAGATTCTTTAGATTCTTTAGATTCTTTAGATCCTTTAGATTCTTTAGATTCTTTAGATTCTTTAGATTCTTTAGATTCTTTAGATTCTTTAGATTCTTTAGATTCTTTTCTTTAGATCCTTCTCTTTAGATTTTTTATTACCTTCAGATTCCTTAAATTCTTTAGATTCTATAGATTCTTTAGATTCTTTAGATTCTTTAGATTCTTTAGATTCTTTAGATTCTTTAGATTCTTTAGATTCATTAGATTCTTTAGATTCTTTAGATTCTTTAGATTCTTTAGATTCTTTAGATTATTTAGATTCTTTAGATTCTTTAGATTCTTTTCTTTAGATTCTTTATTACTTTCAGATTCCTAAAATTCATTAGTTTCTATAGATTCTGTAGATTTTTTAGATTCTTTAGATTCTTTAGATTCTTTAGATCCTTTAGGTCATTTAGATTCCTTAGATTCTTTATATTCTTTAGATTCGTTAGATTCTTTAGATTCTTTAGATACTTTAGATTCTTTAGATACTTTAGATTCTTTAGATTCTTTAGATTCTTTAGATTCTTTAGATTCTTTAGATTCTTTAGATTCTTTGGATTCTTTAGATTCTTTAGATTCTTTAGATTCTTTAGATTCTTTAGATTCTTTAGATTCTTTAGATTCTTTAGATTTTTTAGATTCTTTAGATTCTTTAGATTCTTTAGATTCTTTAGATTCTTTAGATTCTTTAGATTCTTTAGATTCTTTAGACTCTTTTCTTTAGATCCTTCTCTTTAGATTCTTTATTACCTTCAGATTCCTTAAATTCTTTAGATTCTATAGATTCTTTAGATTCTTTAGATTCTTTAGATTCTTTAGATTCTTTAGATTCTTTAGATTCATCAGATTCTTTAGATTCTTTAGATTCTTTAGATTCTTTAGATCCTTTAGATTCTTTAGATTCTTTAGATTCTTTAGATTCTTTAGATTCTTTAGATTATTTAGATTTTTTAGATTTTTTAGATTCTTTTCTTTAGATTTTTTATTACCTTCAGATTCCTAAAATTCATTAGTTTCTATAGATTCTGTAGATTTTTTAGATTCTTTAGATTCTTTAGATTCTTTAGATTCTTTAGATTCTTTGGATTCTTTAGATTCTTTAGATTCTTTGGATTCTTTAGATTCTTTAGATTATTTAGTTTCTTTAGATTTTTTAGATCCTTTAGATACTTTAGATTCTTTAGATTCTTTAGATTTTTTAGATTCTTTAGATTCTATAGATTCTTTAGATTCTTTAGATTCATCAGATTCTTTAGATTTTTTAGATTCTTTAGATTCTTTAGATTCTTTAGATTCTTTAGATTCTTTAGATTCTTTAGATTCTTTAGATTCTTTAGATTCTTTAGATTCTTTAGATTCTTTAGATTCTTTAGATTCTTTAGATTCTTTAGATTATTTAGATTTTTTAGATTTTTTAGATTCTTTTCTTTAGATTCTTTATTACCTTCAGATTCCTAAAATTCATTAGTTTCTATAGATTCTGTAGATTTTTTAGATTCTTTAGATTCTTTAGATTCTTTAGATTCTTTAGATTCTTTAGATTCTTTGGATTCTTTAGATTCTTTAGATTTTTTAGTTTCTTTAGATTTTTTAGATCCTTTAGATACTTTAGATTCTTTAGATTCTTTAGATTTTTTAGATTCTTTAGATTCTTTAGATTCTTTAGATTCTTTAGGTCATTTAGATTCTTTAGATTCTTTAGATTCTTTAGGTCATTTAGATTCTTTAGATTCTTTAGATTCTTTAGATTCGTTAGATTCTTTAGATTCTTTAGATTCTTTAGATACTTTAGATTCTTTAGATTCTTTAGATTCTTTAGATACTTTAGATTCTTTAGATTCTTTCGATTCTTTAGATCCTTTAGGTCATTCAGATTCTTTAGATTCTTTAGATTCTTTAGATTCTTTAGATTCGTTAGATTCTTTAGATTCTTTAGATACTTTAGATTCTTTAGATTCTTTAGATTCTTTAGATTCTTTAGATTCTTTAGATTCTTTAGATTCTTTAGATTCTTTAGATTCTTTAGATTCTTTAGATTCTTTAGATTCTTTAGATTCTTTAGATTCTTTAGATTCTTTAGATTCTTTAGATTCTTTAGATTCTTTAGATTCTTTAGATTCTTTAGATTCTTTAGATTCTTTAGATTCTTTAGATTCTTTAGATTCTTTAGATTCTTTAGATTCTTTAGATTCATCAGATTCTTTAGATTCTTTAGATTCTTTAGATTCTTTAGATTCTTTAGATTCTTTAGATTCTTTAGATTCTTTAGATTCTTTAGATTCTTTAGATTCTTTAGATTTTTTAGATTCTTTAGATTTTTTAGATTCTTTAGATTCTTTAGATTCTTTCGATTTTTTGGATTCTTTGGATTCTTTAGATTCTTTAGATTCTTTAGATTCTTTAGATTCTTTAGATTCTTTAGATTCTTTAGATTCTTTAGATTCTTTAGATTCTTTAGATTCTTTAGATTCTTTAGATTCTTTAGATTCTTTAGATTCTTTAGATTCTTTAGATTCTTTAGATTCTTTAGATTCTTTAGATTCTTTAGATTCTTTAGATTCTTTAGATTCTTTAGATTCTTTAGATTCTTTAGATTCTTTAGATTCTTTAGATTCTTTAGATTCTTTAGATTCTTTAGATTCTTTAGATTCTTTAGATTCTTTAGATTCTTTAGATTCTTTAGATTCTTTAGATTCTTTAGATTCTTTAGATTCTTTAGATTCTTTAGATTCTTTAGATTCTTTAGATTCTTTAGATTCTTTAGATTTTTTAGATTCTTTAGATTCTTTAGATTCTTTAGATTCTTTAGATTCTTTAGATTCTTTAGATTCTTTAGATTCTTTAGATTCTTTAGATTCTTTAGATTCTTTAGATTCATTAGATTCATTAGATTCTTTAGATTCTTTAGATTCTTTAGATTCTTTAGATTCTTTTCTTTAGATCCTTCTCTTTAGATTTTTTATTACCTTCAGATTCCTTAAATTCTTTAGATTCTATAGATTCTTTAGATTCTTTAGATTCTTTAGATTCTTTAGATTCTTTAGATTCTTTAGATTCTTTAGATTCTTTAGATTCATTAGATTCTTTAGATTCTTTAGATTCTTTAGATTCTTTAGATTCTTTAGATTCTTTAGATTCTTTAGATTCTTTAGATTCTTTAGATTCTTTAGATTCTTTAGATTCTTTAGATTCTTTAGATTCTTTAGATTCTTTAGATTCTTTAGATTCTTTAGATTCTTTAGATTCTTTAGATTCTTTAGATTCTTTAGATTCTTTAGATTTTTTAGATTCTTTAGATTCTTTAGATTCTTTAGATTCTTTAGATTCTTTAGATTCTTTAGATTCTTTAGATTCTTTAGATTCTTTAGATTCTTTAGATTCTTTAGATTCATTAGATTCATTAGATTCTTTAGATTCCTTAGATTCTTTATATTCTTTAGATTCGTTAGATTCTTTAGATTCTTTAGATACTTTAGATTCTTTAGATACTTTAGATTCTTTAGATTCTTTAGATTCTTTAGATTCTTTAGATTCTTTAGATTCTTTAGATTCTTTAGATTCTTTGGATTCTTTAGATTCTTTAGATTCTTTAGATTCTTTAGATTCTTTAGATTCTTTAGATTCTTTAGATTCTTTAGATTCTTTAGATTTTTTAGATTCTTTAGATTCTTTAGATTCCTTAGATTCTTTAGATTCTTTAGATTCTTTAGATTCTTTAGATTCTTTAGATTCTTTAGACTCTTTTCTTTAGATCCTTCTCTTTAGATTCTTTATTACCTTCAGATTCCTTAAATTCTTTAGATTCAATAGATTCTTTAGATTCTTTAGATTCTTTAGATTCTTTAGATTCTTTAGATTCTTTAGATTCTTTAGATTCTTTAGATTCTTTAGATTCTTTAGATTCTTTAGATTCTTTAGATTCTTTAGATTCTTTAGATTTTTTAGATTTTTTAGATTCTTTTCTTTAGATTTTTTATTACCTTCAGATTCCTAAAATTCATTAGTTTCTATAGATTCTGTAGATTTTTTAGATTCTTTAGATTCTTTAGATTCTTTAGATTCTTTAGATTCTTTAGATTCTTTAGATTCTTTAGATTCTTTGGATTCTTTAGATTCTTTAGATTATTTAGTTTCTTTAGATTTTTTAGATCCTTTAGATACTTTAGATTCTTTAGATTCTTTAGATTCTTTAGATTCTTTAGATTCTTTAGATTCTTTAGATTCATCAGATTCTTTAGATTCTTTAGATTCTTTAGATTCTTTAGATTCTTTAGATTCTTTAGATTCTTTAGTTTCTTTAGATTCTTTAGATTCTTTAGATTCTTTAGATTATTTAGATTTTTTAGATTTTTTAGATTCTTTTCTTTAGATTCTTTATTACCTTCAGATTCCTAAAATTCATTAGTTTCTATAGATTCTGTAGATTTTTTAGATTCTTTAGATTCTTTAGATTCTTTAGATTCTTTAGATTCTTTAGATTCTTTAGATTCTTTAGATTCTTTGGATTCTTTAGATTCTTTAGATTTTTTAGTTTCTTTAGATTCTTTAGATCCTTTAGATACTTTAGATTCTTTAGATTCTTTAGATTCTTTAGATCCTTTAGGTCATTTAGATTCTTTAGATTCTTTAGATTCTTTAGATTCTTTAGATTCTTTAGATTCTTTAGATTCTTTAGATTCTTTAGATTCTTTAGATTCTTTAGATTCTTTAGATTCTTTTCTTTAGATCCTTCTCTTTAGATTTTTTATTACCTTCAGATTCCTTAAATTCTTTAGATTCTATAGATTCTTTAGATTCTTTAGATTCTTTAGATTCTTTAGATTCTTTAGATTCTTTAGATTCATTAGATTCTTTAGATTCTTTAGATTCTTTAGATTCCTTAGATTATTTAGATTCTTTAGATTCTTTAGATTCTTTTCTTTAGATTCTTTATTACTTTCAGATTCCTAAAATTCATTAGTTTCTATAGATTCTGTAGATTTTTTAGATTCTTTAGATTCTTTAGATTCTTTAGATCCTTTAGGTCATTTAGATTCTTTAGATTCTTTATATTCTTTAGATTCTTTAGATTCTTTAGATTCTTTAGATTCTTTAGATTCTTTAGATTCTTTAGATTCTTTAGATTCTTTAGATTCTTTAGATTCTTTAGATTCTTTAGATTCTTTAGATTCTTTAGATTCTTTAGATTCTTTAGATTCTTTAGATTCTTTAGATTCTTTAGATTCTTTAGATTCTTTAGATTCTTTAGATTCTTTAGATTCTTTAGATTCTTTAGATTCTTTAGATTCTTTAGATTCTTTAGATTCTTTAGATTCTTTAGATTCTTTAGATTCTTTAGATTCTTTAGATTCTTTAGATTCTTTAGATTCTTTAGATTCTTTAGATTCTTTAGATTCTTTAGATTCTTTAGATTCTTTAGATTTTTTAGATTCTTTAGATTCTTTAGATTCTTTAGATTCTTTAGATTCTTTAGATTCTTTAGATTCTTTAGATTCTTTAGATTCTTTAGATTCTTTAGATTCTTTAGATTCATTAGATTCATTAGATTCTTTAGATTCTTTAGATTCTTTAGATTCTTTAGATTCTTTTCTTTAGATCCTTCTCTTTAGATTTTTTATTACCTTCAGATTCCTTAAATTCTTTAGATTCTATAGATTCTTTAGATTCTTTAGATTCTTTAGATTCTTTAGATTCTTTAGATTCTTTAGATTCTTTAGATTCTTTAGATTCATTAGATTCTTTAGATTCTTTAGATTCTTTAGATTCTTTAGATTCTTTAGATTCTTTAGATTCTTTAGATTCTTTAGATTCTTTAGATTCTTTAGATTCTTTAGATTCTTTAGATTCTTTAGATTCTTTAGATTCTTTAGATTCTTTAGATTCTTTAGATTCTTTAGATTCTTTAGATTTTTTAGATTCTTTAGATTCTTTAGATTCTTTAGATTCTTTAGATTCTTTAGATTCTTTAGATTCTTTAGATTCTTTAGATTCTTTAGATTCTTTAGATTCTTTAGATTCATTAGATTCATTAGATTCTTTAGATTCCTTAGATTCTTTATATTCTTTAGATTCGTTAGATTCTTTAGATTCTTTAGATACTTTAGATTCTTTAGATACTTTAGATTCTTTAGATTCTTTAGATCCTTTAGATTCTTTAGATTCTTTAGATTCTTTAGATTCTTTAGATTCTTTGGATTCTTTAGATTCTTTAGATTCTTTAGATTCTTTAGATTCTTTAGATTCTTTAGATTCTTTAGATTCTTTAGATTCTTTAGATTTTTTAGATTCTTTAGATTCTTTAGATTCCTTAGATTCTTTAGATTCTTTAGATTCTTTAGATTCTTTAGATTCTTTAGACTCTTTTCTTTAGATCCTTCTCTTTAGATTCTTTATTACCTTCAGATTCCTTAAATTCTTTAGATTCAATAGATTCTTTAGATTCTTTAGATTCTTTAGATTCTTTAGATTCTTTAGATTCTTTAGATTCTTTAGATTCTTTAGATTCTTTAGATTCTTTAGATTCTTTAGATTCTTTAGATTCTTTAGATTCTTTAGATTCTTTAGATTTTTTAGATTTTTTAGATTCTTTTCTTTAGATTTTTTATTACCTTCAGATTCCTAAAATTCATTAGTTTCTATAGATTCTGTAGATTTTTTAGATTCTTTAGATTCTTTAGATTCTTTAGATTCTTTAGATTCTTTAGATTCTTTAGATTCTTTAGATTCTTTGGATTCTTTAGATTCTTTAGATTATTTAGTTTCTTTAGATTTTTTAGATCCTTTAGATACTTTAGATTCTTTAGATTCTTTAGATTCTTTAGATTCTTTAGATTCTTTAGATTCTTTAGATTCATCAGATTCTTTAGATTCTTTAGATTCTTTAGATTCTTTAGATTCTTTAGATTCTTTAGATTCTTTAGTTTCTTTAGATTCTTTAGATTCTTTAGATTCTTTAGATTATTTAGATTTTTTAGATTTTTTAGATTCTTTTCTTTAGATTCTTTATTACCTTCAGATTCCTAAAATTCATTAGTTTCTATAGATTCTGTAGATTTTTTAGATTCTTTAGATTCTTTAGATTCTTTAGATTCTTTAGATTCTTTAGATTCTTTAGATTCTTTAGATTCTTTGGATTCTTTAGATTCTTTAGATTTTTTAGTTTCTTTAGATTCTTTAGATCCTTTAGATACTTTAGATTCTTTAGATTCTTTAGATTCTTTAGATCCTTTAGGTCATTTAGATTCTTTAGATTCTTTAGATTCTTTAGATTCTTTAGATTCTTTAGATTCTTTAGATTCTTTAGATTCTTTAGATTCTTTAGATTCTTTAGATTCTTTAGATTCTTTTCTTTAGATCCTTCTCTTTAGATTTTTTATTACCTTCAGATTCCTTAAATTCTTTAGATTCTATAGATTCTTTAGATTCTTTAGATTCTTTAGATTCTTTAGATTCTTTAGATTCTTTAGATTCATTAGATTCTTTAGATTCTTTAGATTCTTTAGATTCCTTAGATTATTTAGATTCTTTAGATTCTTTAGATTCTTTTCTTTAGATTCTTTATTACTTTCAGATTCCTAAAATTCATTAGTTTCTATAGATTCTGTAGATTTTTTAGATTCTTTAGATTCTTTAGATTCTTTAGATCCTTTAGGTCATTTAGATTCTTTAGATTCTTTATATTCTTTAGATTCGTTAGATTCTTTAGATTCTTTAGATACTTTAGATTCTTTAGATTCTTTAGATTTTTTAGAATCTTTAGATTCTTTAGATTCTTTAGATTCTTTAGATTCTTTAGATTCTTTAGATTCTTTAGATTCTTTAGATTCTTTAGATTCTTTAGATTCTTTAGATTCTTTAGATTCTTTAGATTCTTTAGATTCTTTAGATTCTTTAGATTCTTTAGATTCTTTAGATTCTTTAGATTCCTTAGATTCTTTAGATTCTTTAGATTCTTTAGATTTTTTAGATTCTTTAGATTCTTTAGATTCTTTTCTTTAGATCCTTCTCTTTAGATTCTTTATTACCTTCAGATTCCTTAAATTCTTTAGAATCTATAGATTCTTTAGATTCTTTAGATTCTTTAGATTCTTTAGATTCTTTAGATTCTTTAGATTCTTTAGATTATTTAGATTCTTTAGATTCTTTTCTTTAGATCCTTCTCTTTAGATTCTTTATTACCTTCAGATTCCTTAAATTCTTTAGATTCTATAGATTCTTTAGATTCTTTAGATTTTTTAGATTCATTAGATACTTTAGATTCTTTAGATTCGTTAGATTCTTTAGATTTTTTAGATTCTTTAGATTCTTTAGATTCTTTAGATTCTTTAGATTCTTTAGATTCTTTAGATTCTTTAGATTCATCAGATTCTTTAGATTCTTTAGATTCTTTAGATTCTTTAGATTCTTTAGATTCTTTAGATTCTTTAGATTCTTTAGATTCTTTAGATTCTTTAGATTCATTAGATTCTTTAGATTCTTTAGATTCTTTAGATCCTTTAGATACTTTAGATTCTTTAGATTCTTTAGATTCTTTAGATTCTTTAGATTCTTTAGATTTTTTAGATTCTTTAGATTTTTTAGATTCTTTAGATTCTTTAGATTCTTTAGATTTTTTGGATTCTTTAGATTCTTTAGATTCTTTAGATTCTTTAGATTCTTTAGATTCTTTAGATTCTTTAGATTCTTTAGATTCTTTAGATTCTTTAGATTCTTTAGACTCTTTAGATTCGTTAGATTCTTTAGATTCTTTAGATTCTTTAGATTCTTTAGATTCTTTAGATTCTTTAGATTCTTTAGATTCTTTAGATTCATCAGATTCTTTAGATTCTTTAGATTCTTTAGATTCTTTAGATTCTTTAGATTCTTTAGATTCTTTAGATTCTTTAGATTCTTTAGATTCTTTAGATTCTTTAGATTCATTAGATTCTTTAGATTCTTTAGATTCTTTAGATCCTTTAGATACTTTAGATTCTTTAGATTCTTTAGATTCTTTAGATTCTTTAGATTCTTTAGATTTTTTAGATTCTTTAGATTTTTTAGATTCTTTAGATTCTTTAGATTCTTTAGATTTTTTGGATTCTTTAGATTCTTTAGATTCTTTAGATTCTTTAGATCCTTTAGATTCTTTAGATTCTTTAGATTCTTTAGATTCTTTAGATTCTTTAGATTCTTTAGATTCTTTAGATTCTTTAGATTCTTTAGATTCTTTAGATTCTTTAGATTCTTTAGATTCTTTTCTTTAGATCCTTCTCTTTAGATTTTTTATTACCTTCAGATTCCTTAAATTCTTTAGATTCTATAGATTCTTTAGATTCTTTAGATTCTTTAGATTCTTTAGATTCTTTAGATTCTTTAGATTCATTAGATTCTTTAGATTCTTTAGATTCTTTAGATTCCTTAGATTATTTAGATTCTTTAGATTCTTTAGATTCTTTTCTTTAGATTCTTTATTACTTTCAGATTCCTAAAATTCATTAGTTTCTATAGATTCTGTAGATTTTTTAGATTCTTTAGATTCTTTAGATTCTTTAGATCCTTTAGGTCATTTAGATTCTTTAGATTCTTTATATTCTTTAGATTCGTTAGATTCTTTAGATTCTTTAGATACTTTAGATTCTTTAGATTCTTTAGATTTTTTAGATTCTTTAGATTCTTTAGATTCTTTAGATTCTTTAGATTCTTTAGATTCTTTAGATTCTTTAGATTCTTTAGATTCTTTAGATTCTTTAGATTCTTTAGATTCTTTAGATTCTTTAGATTCTTTAGATTCTTTAGATTCTTTAGATTCTTTAGATTCTTTAGATTCCTTAGATTCTTTAGATTCTTTAGATTCTTTAGATTTTTTAGATTCTTTAGATTCTTTAGATTCTTTTCTTTAGATCCTTCTCTTTAGATTCTTTATTACCTTCAGATTCCTTAAATTCTTTAGAATCTATAGATTCTTTAGATTCTTTAGATTCTTTAGATTCTTTAGATTCTTTAGATTCTTTAGATTATTTAGATTCTTTAGATTCTTTTCTTTAGATCCTTCTCTTTAGATTCTTTATTACCTTCAGATTCCTTAAATTCTTTAGATTCTATAGATTCTTTAGATTCTTTAGATTTTTTAGATTCATTAGATTCTTTAGATTCATCAGATTCTTTAGATTCTTTAGATTCTTTAGATTCTTTAGATTCTTTAGATTCTTTAGATTCTTTAGATTCTTTAGATTCTTTAGATTCTTTAGATTCTTTAGATTATTTAGATTTTTTAGATTTTTTAGATTCTTTTCTTTAGATTTTTTATTACCTTCAGATTCCTAAAATTCATTAGTTTCTATAGATTCTGTAGATTTTTTAGATTCTTTAGATTCTTTAGATTCTTTAGATTCTTTAGATTCTTTAGATTCTTTAGATTCTTTAGATTCTTTAGATTCTTTAGATTCTTTAGATTCTTTAGATTCTTTGGATTCTTTAGATTCTTTAGATTATTTAGTTTCTTTAGATTTTTTAGATCCTTTAGATACTTTAGATTCTTTAGATTCTTTAGATTCTTTAGATTCTTTGGATTCTTTAGATTCTTTAGATTCATCAGATTCTTTAGATTCTTTAGATTCTTTAGATTCTTTAGATTCTTTAGATTCTTTAGATTCTTTAGATTCTTTAGATTCTTTAGATTCTTTAGATTCTTTAGATTCTTTAGATTCTTTAGATTCTTTAGATTATTTAGATTTTTTAGATTTTTTAGATTCTTTTCTTTAGATTCTTTATTACCTTCAGATTCCTAAAATTCATTAGTTTCTATAGATTCTGTAGATTTTTTAGATTCTTTAGATTCTTTAGATTCTTTAAATTCTTTAGATTCTTTAGATTCTTTAGATTCTTTAGATTCTTTGGATTCTTTAGATTCTTTAGATTTTTTAGTTTCTTTAGATTCTTTAGATCCTTTAGATACTTTAGATTCTTTAGATTCTTTAGATTCTTTAGATCCTTTAGGTCATTTAGATTCTTTAGATTCTTTAGATTCGTTAGATTCTTTAGATTCTTTAGATACTTTAGATTCTTTAGATTCTTTAGATTCTTTAGATTCTTTAGATTCTTTAGATTCTTTAGATTCTTTAGATTCTTTAGATTCTTTAGATTCTTTAGATTCTTTAGATTCTTTAAATTCTTTAGATTCTTTAGATTCTTTAGATTCTTTAGATTCTTTAGATTCTTTAGATTCTTTAGATTCTTTAGATTCATCAGATTCTTTAGATTCTTTAGATTCTTTAGATTCTTTAGATTCTTTAGATTCTTTAGATTCTTTAGATTCTTTAGATTCTTTAGATTCTTTAGATTCTTTAGATTCTTTAGATTCTTTAGATTCATTAGATTCTTTAGATTCTTTAGATTCTTTAGATCCTTTAGATACTTTAGATTCTTTAGATTCTTTAGATTCTTTAGATTCTTTAGATTCTTTGGATTCTTTAGATTCTTTAGATTCTTTAGATTCTTTAGATTTTTTAGATTCTTTAGATTTTTTAGATTCTTTAGATTCTTTAGATTCTTTAGATTTTTTGGATTCTTTAGATTCTTTAGATTCTTTAGATTCTTTAGATTCTTTAGATTCTTTAGATTCTTTAGATTCTTTAGATTCTTTAGATTCTTTAGATTCTTTAGATTCTTTAGATTCTTTAGATTCTTTAGATTCTTTAGATTCTTTAGATTCTTTAGATTCTTTAGATTCTTTAGATTCTTTAGATTCTTTAGATTCTTTAGATTCTTTAGATTCTTTAGATTCTTTAGATTCTTTAGATTCTTTAGATTCTTTAGATTCTTTAGATTATTTAGATTCTTTAGATTCTTTAGATTTTTTAGATTCTTTAGATTCTTTAGATTCTTTAGATTCTTTAGATTCTTTAGATTCTTTAGATTCTTTAGATTCTTTAGATTCTTTAGATTCTTTAGATTCTTTAGATTCTTTAGATTCTTTAGATTCTTTTCTTTAGATCCTTCTCTTTAGATTTTTTATTACCTTCAGATTCCTTAAATTCTTTAGATTCTATAGATTCTTTAGATTCTCTAGATTCTTTAGATTCTTTAGATTCTTTAGATTCTTTAGATTCTTTAGATTCTTTAGATTCTTTAGATTCTTTAGATTCCTTAGATTATTTAGATTCTTTAGATTCTTTAGATTCTTTAGATTCTTTTCTTTAGATTCTTTATTACTTTCAGATTCCTAAAATTCATTAGTTTCTATAGATTCTGTAGATTTTTTAGATTCTTTAGATTCTTTAGATTCTTTAGATCCTTTAGGTCATTTAGATTCTTTAGATTCTTTATATTCTTTAGATTCGTTAGATTCTTTAGATTCTTTAGATACTTTAGATTCTTTAGATTCTTTAGATTCTTTAGATTCTTTAGATTCTTTAGATTCTTTAGATTCTTTAGATTCTTTAGATTCTTTAGATTCTTTAGATTCTTTAGATTCTTTAGATTCTTTAGATTCTTTAGATTCTTTAGATTCTTTAGATTCTTTAGATTCCTTAGATTCTTTAGATTCTTTAGATTCTTTAGATTCTTTAGATTTTTTAGATTCTTTAGATTCTTTAGATTCTTTTCTTTAGATCCTTCTCTTTAGATTCTTTATTACCTTCAGATTCCTTAAATTCTTTAGATTCTATAGATTCTTTAGATTCTTTAGATTCTTTAGATTCTTTAGATTCTTTAGATTCTTTAGATTCTTTAGATTATTTAGATTCTTTAGATTCTTTTCTTTAGATCCTTCTCTTTAGATTCTTTATTACCTTCAGATTCCTTAAATTCTTTAGATTCTATAGATTCTTTAGATTCTTTAGATTTTTTAGATTCATTAGATTCTTTAGATTCTTTAGAATCTTTAGATTCTTTAGATTCTTTAGATTCTTTAGATTCTTTAGATTCTTTAGATTCTTTAGATTCTTTAGATTCTTTAGATTCTTTAGATTCTTTAGATTCTTTAGATTCTTTAGATTCTTTAGATTCTTTAGATTCTTTAGATTATTTAGATTCTTTAGATTATTTAGATTCTTTAGATTCTTTAGATTCTTTAGATTCTTTAGATTCTTTTCTTTAGATTCTTTATTACCTTCAGATTCCTAAAATTCATTAGTTTCTATAGATTCTGTAGATTTTTTAGATTCTTTAGATTCTTTAGATTCTTTAGATTCTTTAGATTCTTTAGATTCTTTAGATTCTTTAGATTCCTTAGATTCTTTGGATTCTTTAGATTCTTTAGATTCTTTAGTTTCTTTAGATTCTTTAGATCCTTTAGATACTTTAGATTCTTTAGATTCTTTAGATTTTTTAGATTCTTTAGATTCTTTAGATTCTTTAGATTCTTTAGATTCTTTAGATTCTTTAGATTCTTTAGATTCTTTAGATTCTTTAGATTCTTTAGACTCTTTTCTTTAGATCCTTCTCTTTAGATTCTTTATTACCTTCAGATTCCTTAAATTCTTTAGATTCTATAGATTCTTTAGATTCTTTAGATTCTTTAGATTCTTTAGATTCTTTAGATTCTTTAGATTCTTTAGATTCATCAGATTCTTTAGATTCTTTAGATTCTTTAGATTCTTTAGATTCTTTAGATTCTTTAGATTCTTTAGATTCTTTAGATTCTTTAGATTCTTTAGATTCTTTAGATTCTTTAGATTATTTAGATTTTTTAGATTTTTTAGATTCTTTTCTTTAGATTTTTTATTACCTTCAGATTCCTAAAATTGATTAGTTTCTATAGATTCTGTAGATTTTTTAGATTCTTTAGATTCTTTAGATTCTTTAGATTCTTTAGATTCTTTAGATTCTTTAGATTCTTTAGATTCTTTAGATTCTTTAGATTCTTTAGATTCTTTGGATTCTTTAGATTCTTTAGATTATTTAGTTTCTTTAGATTTTTTATATCCGTTAGATACTTTAGATTCTTTAGATTCTTTAGATTCTTTAGATTCTTTAGATTCTTTAGATTCATCAGATTCTTTAGATTCTTTAGATTCTTTAGATTCTTTAGATTCTTTAGATTCTTTAGATTCTTTAGATTCTTTAGATTCTTTAGATTCTTTAGATTCTTTAGATTCTTTAGATTATTTAGATTTTTTAGATTTTTTAGATTCTTTTCTTTAGATTCTTTATTACCTTCAGATTCCTAAAATTCATTAGTTTCTATAGATTCTGTAGATTTTTTAGATTCTTTAGATTCTTTAGATTCTTTAGATTCTTTAGATTCTTTGGATTCTTTAGATTCTTTAGATTTTTTAGATTCTATAGATTCTTTAGATTCTTTAGGTTTTATAGATTATTTAGATTCTTTAGATTTTTTAGAATATTTAGATTCTTTAGATTCTTTAGATTCTTTAGATTCTTTAGATTCTTTAGATTCTTTAGATTCTTTAGATTCTTTAGATTCTTTCGATTCTTTAGATTCATTAGATTCTTTAGATTCTTTAGATTCTTTAGATTCTTTAGATTCTTTTCTTTAGATTCTTTATTACTTTCAGATTCCTAAAATTCATTAGTTTCTATAGATTCTGTAGATTTTTTAGATTCTTTAGATTCTTTAGATTCTTTAGATTCTTTATATTCTTTAGATTCGTTAGATTCTTTAGATTCTTTAGATACTTTAGATTCTTTAGATTCTTTAGATTCTTTAGATTCTTTAGATTCTTTAGATTCCTTAGATTATTTAGATTCTTTAGATTCTTTAGATTCTTTAGATTCTTTTCTTTAGATTCTTTATTACTTTCAGATTCCTAAAATTCATTAGTTTCTATAGATTCTGTAGATTTTTTAGATTCTTTAGATTTTTTAGATTCTTTAGATTCTTTAGATTCTTTAGATCCTTTAGGTCATTTAGATTCTTTAGATTCTTTATATTCTTTAGATTCGTTAGATTCTTTAGATTCTTTAGATACTTTAGATTCTTTAGATTCTTTAGATTCTTTAGATTCTTTAGATTCTTTAGATTCTTTCGATTCTTTAGATTCATTAGATTCTTTAGATTCTTTAGATTCTTTAGATTCTTTAGATTCTTTAGATTCTTTAGATTCTTTAGATTCTATAGATTCTTTAGATTCTTTAGGTTTTATAGATTATTTAGATTCTTTAGATTCTTTAGAATATTTAGATTCTTTAGATTCTTTAGATTCTTTAGATTCTTTAGATTCTTTAGATTCTTTAGATTCTTTAGATTCTTTAGATTCTTTAAATTCCTCAGATTCTTTAGATTCTTTAGATTCTTTAGATTCTTTAGATTCTTCAGATTCTTCAGGTACTTTAGATTCATTAGATCCTTTAGTTTCTTTAGATTCTTTAGATTCTTTATATTCTTTATATTCTTTAGATTCTTTAGATTCTTTAGATTCTTTAGATTCTTTAGATTCTTTAGATTCTTTAGATTCTTTAGATTCTTTAGATTCTTTAGATTCTTTAGATTCTTTAGATTCTTTAGATTATTTAGATTCTTTAGATTCTTTAGATTCTTTAGATTCTTTAGATTCTTTAGATTCTTTAGATTCTTTAGATTCTTTAGATTCTTTAGATTCTTTAGATTCTTTAGATTCTTTAGATTCTTTAGATTCTTTAGATTCTTTAGATTCTATAGATTCTTTAGATTCTTTAGATTCTTTAGATTCTTTAGATTCTTTAGATTCTTTAGATTCTTTAGATTCTTTAGATTCTTTAGATTCTTTAGATTCTTTAGATTCTTTAGATTCTTTAGATTCTTTAGATTCTTTAGATCCTTTAGTCTCTTTAGATTCTTTAGATTTTTTAGATTCTTTAGTATCTTTAGATTCTTTAGATTCTTTAGATTCTTTAGATTCTTTAGATTCTTTAAATTCTTTAGATTCTTTAGATTCTTTAGATTCTTTAGATTCTTTAGATTCTTTAGATTCTTTAGATTCTTTAGATTCTTTAGATTCTTTAGATTCTTTAGATTCTTTAAATTCTTCAGATTCTTTAGATTCTTTAGATTCTTTAGATTCTTCAGATTCTTCAGATACTTTAGATTCTTTAGATCCTTTAGATTCTTTAGATTCTTTAGATTCTTTATATTCTTTATATTCTTTATATTTTTTAGAATCTTTAGATTCTTTAAATTCTTTAGATTCATTGGATTCTTTAGATTCTTTAGATTCTTTAGATTCTTTAGATTCTTTAGATTCTTTATATTCTTTAGATTCTTTAGATTCTTTAGATTCTTTAGATTCTTTAGATCCTTTAGATCCTTTAGATTCTTTAGATTCTTTAGATTCTTTAGAATCTTTAGATTCTTTAGATTCTTTAGATTCTTTAGATTCTTTAGATTTTTTAGATTCTTTAGATTCTTTAGATTCTTTAAATTCTTTAGTCTCTTTAGATTCTTTAGATTCTTTAAATTCTTTAGATTCATTAGATTCTTTAGATTCTTTAGATTCTTTAGATTCTTTAGATTCTTTAGATTCTTTAGATTCTTTAGATTCATTAGATTCTTTAGATTTTTTAGATTCTTTAGATTCTTTAGATTCTTTAGATTCTTTAGATTCTTTAGATTCTTTAGATTCTTTAGATTCTTTAGATTCTTTAGATTCTTTAGATTTTTTAGATTCTTTAGATTCTTTAGATTCTTTAGATTCTTTAGATTCTTTAGATTCTTTAGATTCTTTAGATTCTTTAGATTCTTTAGATTCTTTAGATTCTTTAGATTCTTTAGATTCTTTAGATTCTTTAGATTCTTTAGATTCTTTAGATTCTTTAGATTCTTTAGTTTCTTTAGATTCTTTAGATTCTTTAGATTCTTTAGATTCTTTAGATTCTTTAGATTCTTTAGATTCTTTAGATTCTCTAGATTCTTTAGATTCTTTAGATTCTTTAGATTATTTAGATTCTTTAGATTCTTTAGATTCTTTAGATTCTTTAGATTCTTTAGATTCTTTAGATTCTTTAGATTCTTTAGATTATTTAGATTCTTTAGATTATTTAGATTCTTCAGATTCTTTAGATTCTTTAGATTCTTCAGATTCTTCAGATCCTTTAGATACTTTAGATTCTTTAGATCCTTTAATCTCTTTAGATTCTTTAGATTTTTAGATTCTTTAGATTCTTTAGATTCTTTAGATTCTTTAGATACTTTAGATTCTTTAGATTCTTTAGATTCTTTAGATTCTTTAGATTCTTTAGATTCTTTAGATTCTTTAGATTCTTTAGATTCTTTAGATTCTTTAGATTCTTTAGATTCTTTAGATTCTTTAGATTCTTTAGATTCTTTAGATTCTTTAGATTCTTTAGATTCTTTAGATTCTTTAGATTCTTTAGATTCTTTAGATTCTTTAGATTCTTTAGATTCTTCAGATTCTTTAGATTCTTTAGATTCTTTAGATTCTTTAGATCCTTTAGATTCTTTAGATTCTTTAGATTCTTTATATTCTTTATATTCTTTAGATTCTTTAGATTCTTTCGATTCTTTAGATTCTTTAGATTCTTTAGATTCTTTAGATTCTTTAGATTCTTTAGATTCTTTAGATTCTTTAGATTCTTTTGATTCTTTAGATTCTTTAGATTCTTTAGATTCTTTAGATTCTTTAGATTCTTTAGATTCTATAGATTCTTTAGATTCTTTAGGTTTTATAGATTATTTAGATTCTTTAGATTCTTTAGAATATTTAGATTCTTTAGATTCTTTAGATTCTTTAGATTCTTTAGATTCTTTAGATTCTTTAGATTCTTTAGAATCTTTAGATTCTTTAGATTCTTTAGATTCTTTAGATTCTTTAGATTTTTTAGATTCTTTAGATTCTTTAGATTCTTTAAATTCTTTAGTCTCTTTAGATTCTTTAGATTCTTTAGATTCTTTAAATTCTTTAGATTCTTTAGATTCTTTAGATTCTTTAAATTCTTCAGATTCTTTAGATTCTTTAGATTCTTTAGATTCTTTAAATTCTTCAGATTCTTTAGATTATTTAGATTCTTTAGATTATTTAGATTCTTCAGATTCTTTAGATTCTTTAGATTCTTCAGATTCTTCAGATCCTTTAGATACTTTAGATTCTTTAGATCCTTTAATCTCTTTAGATTCTTTAGATTTTTAGATTCTTTAGATTCTTTAGATTCTTTAGATTCTTTAGATACTTTAGATTCTTTAGATTCTTTAGATTCTTTAGATTCTTTAGATTCTTTAGATTCTTTAGATTCTTTAGATTCTTTAGATTATTTAGATTCTTTAGATTATTTAGATTCTTCAGATTCTTTAGATTCTTTAGATTCTTCAGATTCTTCAGATCCTTTAGATACTTTAGATTCTTTAGATCCTTTAATCTCTTTAGATTCTTTAGATTTTTAGATTCTTTAGATTCTTTAGATTCTTTAGATTCTTTAGATACTTTAGATTCTTTAGATTCTTTAGATTCTTTAGATTCTTTAGATTCTTTAGATTCTTTAGATTCTTTAGATTCTTTAGATTCTTTAGATTCTTTAGATTCTTTAGATTCTTTAGATTCTTTAGATTCTTTAGATTCTTTAGATTCTTTAGATTCTTTAGATTCTTTAGATTCTTTAGATTCTTTAGATTCTTTAGATTCTTTAGATTCTTTAGATTCTTCAGATTCTTTAGATTCTTTAGATTCTTTAGATTCTTTAGATCCTTTAGATTCTTTAGATTCTTTAGATTCTTTATATTCTTTATATTCTTTAGATTCTTTAGATTCTTTCGATTCTTTAGATTCTTTAGATTCTTTAGATTCTTTAGATTCTTTAGATTCTTTAGATTCTTTAGATTCTTTAGATTCTTTTGATTCTTTAGATTCTTTAGATTCTTTAGATTCTTTAGATTCTTTAGATTCTTTAGATTCTATAGATTCTTTAGATTCTTTAGGTTTTATAGATTATTTAGATTCTTTAGATTCTTTAGAATATTTAGATTCTTTAGATTCTTTAGATTCTTTAGATTCTTTAGATTCTTTAGATTCTTTAGATTCTTTAGAATCTTTAGATTCTTTAGATTCTTTAGATTCTTTAGATTCTTTAGATTTTTTAGATTCTTTAGATTCTTTAGATTCTTTAAATTCTTTAGTCTCTTTAGATTCTTTAGATTCTTTAGATTCTTTAAATTCTTTAGATTCTTTAGATTCTTTAGATTCTTTAAATTCTTCAGATTCTTTAGATTCTTTAGATTCTTTAGATTCTTTAAATTCTTCAGATTCTTTAGATTCTTTAGATTCTTTAGATTCTTTAGATTCTTTAGATTCTTTAGATTCTTTAGATTCTTTAGATTCTTTAGATTCTTTAGATTCTTTAGATTCTTTAGATTCTTTAGATCCTTTAGTCTCTTTAGATTGTTTAGATTCTTTAGATTCTTTAGATTCTTTATATTCTTTATATTCTTTAGATTCTTTAGATTCTTTAGATTCTTTAGATTCTTTAGATTCTTTAGATTCTTTAGATTCTTTAGATTCTTTAGATTCTTTAGATTCTTTAGATTCTTTAGATTCTTTAGATTCTTTAGATTATTTAGATTCTTTAGATTCTTTAGATTCTTTAGATTCTTTAGATTCTTTAGATTCTTTAGATTCTTTAGATTCTTTAGATTCTTTAGATTCTTTAGATTCTTTAGATTCTTTAGATTCTTTAGATTCTTTAGATTCTTTAGATTCTATAGATTCTTTAGATTCTTTAGATTCTTTAGATTCTTTAGATTCTTTAGATTCTTTAGATTCTTTAGATTCTTTAGATTCTTTAGATTCTTTAGATTCTTTAGATTCTTTAGATTCTTTAGATTCTTTAGATTCTTTAGATCCTTTAGTCTCTTTAGATTCTTTAGATTTTTTAGATTCTTTAGTATCTTTAGATTCTTTAGATTCTTTAGATTCTTTAGATTCTTTAGATTCTTTAAATTCTTTAGATTCTTTAGATTCTTTAGATTCTTTAGATTCTTTAGATTCTTTAGATTCTTTAGATTCTTTAGATTCTTTAGATTCTTTAGATTCTTTAGATTCTTTAAATTCTTCAGATTCTTTAGATTCTTTAGATTCTTTAGATTCTTCAGATTCTTCAGATACTTTAGATTCTTTAGATCCTTTAGATTCTTTAGATTCTTTAGATTCTTTATATTCTTTATATTCTTTATATTTTTTAGAATCTTTAGATTCTTTAAATTCTTTAGATTCATTGGATTCTTTAGATTCTTTAGATTCTTTAGATTCTTTAGATTCTTTAGATTCTTTAGATTCTTTAGATTCTTTAGATTCTTTAGATTCTTTAGATTCTTTAGATTCTTTAGATTCTATAGATTCTTTAGATTCTTTAGGTTTTATAGATTATTTAGATTCTTTAGATTCTTTAGAATATTTAGATTCTTTAGATTCTTTAGATTCTTTAGATTCTTTAGATTCTTTAGATTCTTTAGATTCTTTAGATTCTTTAGATTCTTTAAATTCCTCAGATTCTTTAGATTCTTTAGATTCTTTAGATTCTTTAGATTCTTCAGATTCTTCAGGTACTTTAGATTCATTAGATCCTTTAGTTTCTTTAGATTCTTTAGATTCTTTATATTCTTTATATTCTTTAGATTCTTTAGATTCTTTAGATTCTTTAGATTCTTTAGATTCTTTAGATTCTTTAGATTCTTTAGATTCTTTAGATTCTTTAGATTCTTTAGATTCTTTAGATTCTTTAGATTCTTTAGATTATTTAGATTCTTTAGATTCTTTAGATTCTTTAGATTCTTTAGATTCTTTAGATTCTTTAGATTCTTTAGATTCTTTAGATTCTTTAGATTCTTTAGATTCTTTAGATTCTTTAGATTCTTTAGATTCTTTAGATTCTTTAGATTCTATAGATTCTTTAGATTCTTTAGATTCTTTAGATTCTTTAGATTCTTTAGATTCTTTAGATTCTTTAGATTCTTTAGATTCTTTAGATTCTTTAGATTCTTTAGATTCTTTAGATTCTTTAGATTCTTTAGATTCTTTAGATCCTTTAGTCTCTTTAGATTCTTTAGATTTTTTAGATTCTTTAGTATCTTTAGATTCTTTAGATTCTTTAGATTCTTTAGATTCTTTAGATTCTTTAAATTCTTTAGATTCTTTAGATTCTTTAGATTCTTTAGATTCTTTAGATTCTTTAGATTCTTTAGATTCTTTAGATTCTTTAGATTCTTTAGATTCTTTAGATTCTTTAAATTCTTCAGATTCTTTAGATTCTTTAGATTCTTTAGATTCTTCAGATTCTTCAGATACTTTAGATTCTTTAGATCCTTTAGATTCTTTAGATTCTTTAGATTCTTTATATTCTTTATATTCTTTATATTTTTTAGAATCTTTAGATTCTTTAAATTCTTTAGATTCATTGGATTCTTTAGATTCTTTAGATTCTTTAGATTCTTTAGATTCTTTAGATTCTTTATATTCTTTAGATTCTTTAGATTCTTTAGATTCTTTAGATTCTTTAGATCCTTTAGATCCTTTAGATTCTTTAGATTCTTTAGATTCTTTAGAATCTTTAGATTCTTTAGATTCTTTAGATTCTTTAGATTCTTTAGATTTTTTAGATTCTTTAGATTCTTTAGATTCTTTAAATTCTTTAGTCTCTTTAGATTCTTTAGATTCTTTAAATTCTTTAGATTCATTAGATTCTTTAGATTCTTTAGATTCTTTAGATTCTTTAGATTCTTTAGATTCTTTAGATTCTTTAGATTCATTAGATTCTTTAGATTTTTTAGATTCTTTAGATTCTTTAGATTCTTTAGATTCTTTAGATTCTTTAGATTCTTTAGATTCTTTAGATTCTTTAGATTCTTTAGATTCTTTAGATTCTTTAGATTCTTTAGATTCTTTAGATTCTTTAGATTCTTTAGATTCTTTAGATTCTTTAGATTCTTTAGATTCTTTAGATTCTTTAGATTCTTTAGATTCTTTAGATTCTTTAGATTCTTTAGATTCTTTAGATTCTTTAGATTCTTTAGATTCTTTAGATTCTTTAGATTCTTTAGATTCTTTAGTTTCTTTAGATTCTTTAGATTCTTTAGATTCTTTAGATTCTTTAGATTCTTTAGATTCTTTAGATTCTTTAGATTCTCTAGATTCTTTAGATTCTTTAGATTCTTTAGATTATTTAGATTCTTTAGATTCTTTAGATTCTTTAGATTCTTTAGATTCTTTAGATTCTTTAGATTCTTTAGATTCTTTAGATTATTTAGATTCTTTAGATTATTTAGATTCTTCAGATTCTTTAGATTCTTTAGATTCTTCAGATTCTTCAGATCCTTTAGATTCTTTAGATTCTTTAGATCCTTTAATCTCTTTAGATTCTTTAGATTTTTAGATTCTTTAGATTCTTTAGATTCTTTAGATTCTTTAGATACTTTAGATTCTTTAGATTCTTTAGATTCTTTAGATTCTTTAGATTCTTTAGATTCTTTAGATTCTTTAGATTCTTTAGATTCTTTAGATTCTTTAGATTCTTTAGATTCTTTAGATTCTTTAGATTCTTTAGATTCTTTAGATTCTTTAGATTCTTTAGATTCTTTAGATTCTTTAGATTCTTTAGATTCTTTAGATTCTTCAGATTCTTTAGATTCTTTAGATTCTTTAGATTCTTTAGATCCTTTAGATTCTTTAGATTCTTTAGATTCTTTATATTCTTTATATTCTTTAGATTCTTTAGATTCTTTAGATTCTTTCGATTCTTTAGATTCTTTAGATTCTTTAGATTCTTTAGATTCTTTAGATTCTTTAGATTCTTTAGATTCTTTTGATTCTTTAGATTCTTTAGATTCTTTAGATTCTTTAGATTCTTTAGATTCTTTAGATTCTATAGATTCTTTAGATTCTTTAGGTTTTATAGATTATTTAGATTCTTTAGATTCTTTAGAATATTTAGATTCTTTAGATTCTTTAGATTCTTTAGATTCTTTAGATTCTTTAGATTCTTTAGATTCTTTAGAATCTTTAGATTCTTTAGATTCTTTAGATTCTTTAGATTCTTTAGATTTTTTAGATTCTTTAGATTCTTTAGATTCTTTAAATTCTTTAGTCTCTTTAGATTCTTTAGATTCTTTAGATTCTTTAAATTCTTTAGATTCTTTAGATTCTTTAGATTCTTTAAATTCTTCAGATTCTTTAGATTCTTTAGATTCTTTAGATTCTTTAAATTCTTCAGATTCTTTAGATTCTTTAGATTCTTTAGATTCTTTAGATTCTTTAGATTCTTTAGATTCTTTAGATTCTTTAGATTCTTTAGATTCTTTAGATTCTTTAGATTCTTTAGATTCTTTAGATTCTTTAGATTCTTTAGATTCTTTAGATTCTTTAGATTCTTTAGATTCTTTAGATTCTTTAGATTCTTTAGATTCTTTAGATTCTTTAGATTCTTTAGATTCTTTAGATTCTTTAGATTCTTTAGATTCTTTAGATTCTTTAGATTCTTTAGATTCTTTAGATTCTTTAGATTCTTTAGATTCTTTAGATTCTTTAGATTCTTTATATTCTTTAGATTCTTTATATTCTTTAGATTCTTTAGATTCTTTAGATTTTTTAGATTCTTTAGATTCTTTAGATATTTTAGATTTTTTAGATTTTTTAGATTCTTTAGATTCTTTAGATTCTTTAGATTCTTTAGATTCTTTAGATTCTTTAGATTCTTTAGTTTCTTTAGATTCTTTAGATTTTTTAGATTCTTTAGATTCTTTAGATTCTTTAGATTCTTTAGATTCTTTAGATTCTTTAGATTCTTTAGATTCTTTAGATTCTTTAGATTCTTTAGATTCTTTAGATCCTTTAGATTCTTTAGATTCTTTAGATTCTTTAGATTCTTTAGATTCTTTAGATTCTTTAGATTCTTTAGATTCTTTAGATTCTTTAGATTCTTTAAATTCCTCAGATTCTTTAGATTCTTTAGATTCTTTAGATTCTTCAGATTCTTCAGATACTTTAGATTCATTAGATCTTTTAGTTTCTTTAGATTCTTTAGATTCTTTATATTCTTTATATTCTTTAGATTCTTTAGATTCTTTAGATTCTTTAGATTCTTTAGATTCTTTAGATTCTTTAGATTCTTTAGATTCTTTAGATTCTTTAGATTCTTTAGATTCTTTAGATTCTTTAGATTCTTTAGATTATTTAGATTCTTTAGATTCTTTAGATTCTTTAGATTCTTTAGATTCTTTAGATTCTTTAGATTCTTTAGATTCTTTAGATTCTTTAGATTCTTTGGATTCTTTAGATTCTTTAGATTCTTTAGATTCTTTAGATTCTTTAGATTCTTTAGATTCTTTAGATTCTTTAGATTCTTTAGATTCTTTAGATTCTTTAGATTCTTTAGATTCTTTAGATTCTTTAGATTCTTTAGATTCTTTAGATTCTTTAGATTCTTTAGATTCTTTAGATTCTTTAGATTCTTTAGATTCTTTAGATTCTTTAGATTCTTTAGATTCTTTAGATTCTTTAGATTCTTTAGATTCTTTAGATCCTTTAGTCTCTTTAGATTGTTTAGATTCTTTAGTTTCTTTAGATTCTTTAGATTCTTTAGATTCTTTAGATTCTTTAGATTCTTTAGATTCTTTAGATTCTTTAGATTCTTTAGATTCTTTAAATTCTTTAGATTCTTTAGATTCTTTAGATTCTTTAGATTCTTTAGATTCTTTAGATTCTTTAGATTCTTTAGATTCCTTAGATTCTTTAGATTCTTTAGATTCTTTAGATTCTTTAAATTCTTCAGATTCTTTAGATTCTTTAGATTCTTTAGATTCTTTAGATTCTTTAGATTCTTTAAATTCCTCAGATTCTTTAGATTCTTTAGATTCTTTAGATTCTTTAGATTCTTCAGATTCTTCAGATACTTTAGATTCATTAGATCCTTTAGTTTCTTTAGATTCTTTAGATTCTTTATATTCTTTATATTCTTTAGATTCTTTAGATTCTTTAGATTCTTTAGATTCTTTAGATTCTTTAGATTCTTTAGATTCTTTAGATTCTTTAGATTCTTTAGATTCTTTAGATTCTTTAGATACTTTAGATTCTTTAGATTATTTAGATTCTTTAGATTCTTTAGATTCTTTAGATTCTTTAGATTCTTTAGATTCTTTAGATTCTTTAGATTCTTTAGATTCTTTAGATTCTTTAGATTCTTTAGATTCTTTAGATTCTTTAGATTCTTTAGATTCTTTAGATTCTTTAGATTGTTTAGATTCTTTAGATTCTTTAGATTCTTTAGATTCTTTAGATTCTTTAGGTTCTTTAGATTCTTTAGATTCTTTAGATTCTTTAGATTCTTTAGATTCTTTAGATTCTTTAGATTCTTTAGATTCTTTAGATTCTTTAGATTCTTTAGATCCTTTAGTCTCTTTAGATTCTTTAGATTTTTTAGATTCTTTAGTTTCTTTAGATTCTTTAGATTCTTTAGATTCTTTAGATTCTTTAGATTCTTTAGATTCTTTAGATTCTTTAAATTCTTTAGATTCTTTAGATTCTTTAGATTCTTTAGATTCTTTAGATTCTTTAGATTCTTTAGATTCTTTAGATTCTTTAGATTCTTTAGATTCTTTAGATTCTTTAGATTCTTTAGATTCTTTAGATTCTTTAGATTCTTTAGATTCTTTAGATTCTTTAGATTCTTTAGATTCTTTAGATTCTTCAGATTCTTTAGATTCTTTAGATTCTTTAGATTCTTTAGATTCTTTAGATTTTTTAGATTCTTTAGATTCTTTAGATTCTTTAGATTCTTTAGATTCTTTAGATTCTTTAGATTCTTTAGATTCTTTAGATTCTTTAGATTCTTTAGATTCTTTAGATTCTTTAGATTCTTTAGATTCTTTAGATTCTTTAGATTCTTTAGATTCTTTAGATTCTTTAGATTGTTTAGATTCTTTAGATTCTTTAGATTTTTTAGATTCTTTAGATTCTTTAGATTCTTTAGATTCTTTAGATTCTTTAGATTCTTTAGATTCTTTAGATTCTTTAGATTCTTTAGATTCTTTAGATTCTTTAGATTCTTTAGATCCTTTAGTCTCTTTAGATTCTTTAGATTTTTTAGATTCTTTAGTTTCTTTAGATTCTTTAGATTCTTTAGATTCTTTAGATTCTTTAGATTCTTTAGATTCTTTAGATTCTTTAAATTCTTTAGATTCTTTAGATTCTTTAGATTCTTTAGATTCTTTAGATTCTTTAGATTCTTTAGATTCTTTAGATTCTTTAGATTCTTTAGATTCTTTAGATTCTTTAGATTCTTAAGATTCTTTAGATTCTTTAGATTCTTTAGATTCTTTAGATTCTTTAGATTTTTTAGATTCTTTAGATTCTTTAGATTCTTTAGATTCTTTAAATTCTTTAGTCTCTTTAGATTCTTTAGATTCTTTAGATTCTTTAGATTCTTTAGATTCTTTAGATTCTTTAGATTCTTTAGATTCTTTAGATTCTTTAGATTCTTTAGATTCTTTAGATTCTTTAGATTCTTTAGATTCTTTAGATTCTTTAGATTCTTTAGATTCTTTAGATTCTTTAGATTATTTAGATTCTTTAGATTATTTAGATTCTTTAGATTCTTTAGATTCTTTAGATTCTTCAGATTCTTCAGATCCTTTAGATTCTTTAGATTCTTTAGATTCTTTAGATCCTTTAGTCTCTTTAGATTCTTTAGATTTTTTAGATTCTTTAGATTCTTTAGATTCTTTAGATTTTTTAGATACTTTAGATTCTTTAGATTTTTTAGATTCTTTAGATTCTTTAGATTCTTTAGATTCTTTAGATTCTTTAGATTCTTTAGATTCTTTAGATTCTTTAGATTCTTTAGATTCTTTAGATTCTTTAGATTCTTTAGATTCTTTAGATTCTTTAGATTCTTTAGATTCTTTAGATTCTTTAGATTCTTTAGATTCTTTAGATTCTTTAGATTCTTTAGATTCTTTAGATTCTTTAGATTCTTTAGATTCTTTAAATTCTTCAGATTCTTTAGATTCTTTAGATTCTTTAGATTCTTCAGATTCTTCAGATCCTTTAGATTCTTTAGATCCTTTAGATTCTTTAGATTCTTTAGATTCTTTATATTCTTTATATTCTTTAGATTCTTTAGATTCTTTCGATTCTTTAGATTCTTTAGATTCTTTAGATTCTTTAGATTCTTTAGATTCTTTAGATTCTTTAGATTCTTTAGATTCTTTAGATTCTTTAGATTCTTTAGATTCTTTAGATTCTTTAGATTATTTAGATTCTTTAGATTCTATAGATTCTTTAGATTCTTTAGGTTTTATAGATTATTTAGATTCTTTAGATTCTTTAGAATATTTAGATTCTTTAGATTCTTTAGATTCTTTAGATTCTTTAGATTCTTTAGATTCTTTAGATTCTTTAGAATCTTTAGATTCTTTAGATTCTTTAGATTCTTTAGATTCTTTAGATTTTTTAGATTCTTTAGATTCTTTAGATTCTTTAAATTCTTTAGTCTCTTTAGATTCTTTAGATTCTTTAGATTCTTTAAATTCTTTAGATTCTTTAGATTCTTTAGATTCTTTAAATTCTTCAGATTCTTTAGATTCTTTAGATTCTTTAGATTCTTTAAATTCTTCAGATTCTTTAGATTCTTTAGATTCTTTAGATTCTTTAGATTCTTTGGATTCTTTAGATTCTTTAGATTCTTTAGATTCTTTAGATTCTTTAGATTCTTTAGATTCTTTAGATTCTTTAGATTCTTTAGATTCTTTAGATTCTTTAGATTCTTTAGATTCTTTAGATTCTTTAGATTCTTTAGATTCTTTAGATTCTTTAGATTCTTTAGATTCTTTAGATTCTTTAGATTCTTTAGATTCTTTAGATCCTTTAGATTCTTTAGATTCTTTAGATTCTTTAGATTCTTTAGATTCTTTAGATTCTTTAGATTCTTTAGATTCTTTAGATTCTTTAGATTCTTTAGATTTTTTAGATTCTTTAGATTCTTTAGATATTTTAGATTTTTTAGATTTTTTAGATTCTTTAGATTCTTTAGATTCTTTAGATTCTTTAGATTCTTTAGATTCTTTAGATTCTTTAGATTCTTTAGATTCTTTAGTTTCTTTAGATTCTTTAGATTTTTTAGATTCTTTAGATTCTTTAGATTCTTTAGATTCTTTAGATTCTTTAGATTCTTTAGATTCTTTAGATTCTTTAGATTCTTTAGATTCTTTAGATTCTTTAGATTCTATAGATTCTTTAGATTCTTTAGATTCTTTAGATTCTTTAGATTCTTTAGATTCTTTAGATTCTTTAAATTCCTCAGATTCTTTAGATTCTTTAGATTCTTTAGATTCTTCAGATTCTTCAGATACTTTAGATTCATTAGATCCTTCAGTTTCTTTAGATTCTTTAGATTCTTTATATTCTTTATATTCTTTAGATTCTTTAGATTCTTTAGATTCTTTAGATTCTTTAGATTCTTTAGATTCTTTAGATTCTTTAGATTCTTTAGATTCTTTAGATTCTTTAGATTCTTTAGATTCTTTAGATTATTTAGATTCTTTAGATTCTTTAGATTCTTTAGATTCTTTAGATTCTTTAGATTCTTTAGATTCTTTAGATTCTTTAGATTCTTTAGATTCTTTAGATTCTTTGGATTCTTTAGATTCTTTAGATTCTTTAGATTCTTTAGATTCTTTAGATTCTTTAGATTCTTTAGATTCTTTAGATTCTTTAGATTCTTTAGATTCTTTAGATCCTTTAGTCTCTTTAGATTGTTTAGATTCTTTAGTTTCTTTAGATTCTTTAGATTCTTTAGATTCTTTAGATTCTTTAGATTCTTTAGATTCTTTAGATTCTTTAGATTCTTTAAATTCTTTAGATTCTTTAGATTCTTTAGATTCTTTAGATTCTTTAGATTCTTTAGATTCTTTAGATTCTTTAGATTCCTTAGATTCTTTAGATTCTTTAGATTCTTTAGATTCTTTAAATTCTTCAGATTCTTTAGATTCTTTAGATTCTTTAGATTCTTTAGATTCTTTAGATTCTTTAAATTCCTCAGATTCTTTAGATTCTTTAGATTCTTTAGATTCTTCAGATTCTTCAGATACTTTAGATTCATTAGATCCTTTAGTTTCTTTAGATTCTTTAGATTCTTTATATTCTTTATATTCTTTAGATTTTTTAGATTCTTTAGATTCTTTAGATTCTTTAGATTCTTTAGATTCTTTAGATTCTTTAGATTCTTTAGATTCTTTAGATTCTTTAGATACTTTAGATTCTTTAGATTATTTAGATTCTTTAGATTCTTTAGATTCTTTAGATTCTTTAGATTCTTTAGATTCTTTAGATTCTTTAGATTCTTTAGATTCTTTAGATTCTTTAGATTCTTTAGATTCTTTAGATTCTTTATATTCTTTATATTCTTTAGATTCTTTAGATTCTTTAGATTCTTTAGATTCTTTAGATTCTTTAGATTCTTTAGATTGTTTAGATTCTTTAGATTCTTTAGATTCTTTAGATTCTTTAGATTCTTTAGATTCTTTAGATTCTTTAGATTCTTTAGATACTTTAGATTCTTTAGATTCTTTAGATTCTTTAGATTCTTTAGATTCTTTAGATCCTTTAGTCTCTTTAGATTCTTTAGATTTTTTAGATTCTTTAGTTTCTTTAGATTCTTTAGATTCTTTAGATTCTTTAGATTCTTTAGATTCTTTAGATTCTTTAGATTCTTTAGATTCTTTAGATTCTTTAGATTCTTTAGATTCTTTAGATTCTTTAGATTCTTTAGATTCTTTAGATTCTTTAGATTCTTTAGATTCTTTAGATTCTTTAGATTCTTTAGATTCTTTAGATTCTTTAGATTCTTTAGATTCTTTAGATTCTTTAGATTCTTTAGATTCTTTAGATTCTTTAGATTTTTTAGATTCTTTAGATTCTTTAGATTCTTTAGATTCTTTAGATTCTTTAGATTCTTTAGATTCTTTAGATTCTTTAGATTCTTTAGATTCTTTAGATTCTTTAGATTCTTTAGATTCTTTAGATTCTTTAGATTCTTTAGATTCTTTAGATTCTTTAGATTCTTTAGATTTTTTAGATTCTTTAGATTCTTTAGATTCTTTAGATTCTTTAGATTCTTTAGATTCTTTAGATTCTTTAGATTCTTTAGATTCTTTGGATCCTTTAGTCTCTTTAGATTCTTTAGATTTTTTAGATTCTTTAGTTTCTTTAGATTCTTTAGATTCTTTAGATTCTTTAGATTCTTTAGATTCTTTAGATTCTTTAGATTCTTTAGATTCTTTAAATTCTTTAGATTCTTTAGATTCTTTAGATTCTTTAGATTCTTTAGATTCTTTAGATTCTTTAGATTCTTTAGATTCTTTAGATTCTTTAGATTCTTTAGATTCTTTAGATTCTTTAGATTCTTTAGATTCTTTAGATTCTTTAGATTCTTTAGATTCTTTAGATTCTTTAGATTCTTTAGATTCTTTAGATTCTTTAGATTCTTTAGATTCTTTAGATTCTTTAGATTCTTTAGATTCTTTAGATTCTTTAGATTTTTTAGATTCTTTAGATTCTTTAGATTCTTTAGATTCTTTAGATTCTTTAGATTCTTTAGATTCTTTAGATTCTTTAGATTCTTTAGATTCTTTAGATTCTTTAGATTCTTTAGATTCTTTAGATTCTTTAGATTCTTTAGATTCTTTAGATTCTTTAGATTCTTTAGATTCTTTAGATTCTTTAGATTCTTTAGATTCTTTAGATTCTTTAGATTCTTTAGATTCTTTAGATTCTTTAGATTCTTTAGATTCTTTAGATTCTTTAGATTCTTTAGATTCTTTAGATTCTTTAGATTATTTAGATTCTTTAGATTCTTTAGATTCTTTAGATTCTTTAGATTCTTTAGATTCTTTAGATTATTTAGATTCTTTAGATTATTTAGATTCTTTAGATTCTTTAGATTCTTTAGATTCTTCAGATTCTTCAGATCCTTTAGATTCTTTAGATTCTTTAGATCCTTTAGTCTCTTTAGATTCTTTAGATTTTTTAGATTCTTTAGATTCTTTAGATTCTTTAGATTCTTTAGATACTTTAGATTCTTTAGATTCTTTAGATTCTTTAGATTCTTTAGATTCTTTAGATTCTTTAGATTCTTTAGATTCTTTAGATTCTTTAGATTCTTTAGATTCTTTAGATTCTTTAGATTCTTTAGATTCTTTAGATTCTTTAGATTCTTTAGATTCTTTAGATTTTTTAGATTCTTTAGATTCTTTAGATTCTTCAGATTCTTTAGATTCTTTAGATTCTTTAGATTCTTCAGATTCTTCAGATCCTTTAGATTCTTTAGATCCTTTAGATTCTTTAGATTCTTTAGATTCTTTATATTCTTTATATTCTTTAGATTCTATAGATTCTTTCGATTCTTTAGATTCTTTAGATTCTTTAGATTCTTTAGATTCTTTAGATTCTTTAGATTCTTTTGATTCTTTAGATTCTTTAGATTCTTTAGATTCTTTAGATTCTTTAGATTCTTTAGATTCTATAGATTCTTTAGATTCTTTAGGTTTTATAGATTATTTAGTTTCTTTAGATTCTTTAGAATATTTAGATTCTTTAGATTCTTTAGATTCTTTAGATTCTTTAGATTCTTTAGATTCTTTAGATTCTTTAGATCCTTTAGTCTCTTTAGATTCTTTAGATTTTTTAGATTCTTTAGATTCTTAAGATTCTTTAGATTCTTTAGATCCTTTAGTCTCTTTAGATTCTTTAGATTTTTTAGATTCTTTAGATTCTTTAGATTCTTTAGATTCTTTAGATTCTTTAGATTCTTTAGATTCTTTAGATTCTTTAGATTCTTTAGATTCTTTAGATTCTTTAGATTCTTTAGATTCTTTAGATTCTTTAGATTCTTTAGATTCTTTAGATTCTTTAGATTCTTTAGATTCTTTAGATTCTTTAGATTCTTTAGATTCTTTAGATTCTTTAGATTCTTTAGATTCTTTAGATTCTTTAGATTCTTTAGATTCTTTAGATTCTTTAAATTCCTCAGATTCTTTAGATTCTTTAGATTCTTTAGATTCTTCAGATTCTTCAGATACTTTAGATTCATTAGATCCTTTAGTTTCTTTAGATTCTTTAGATTCTTTATATTCTTTATATTCTTTAGATTCTTTAGATTCTTTAGATTCTTTAGATTCTTTAGATTCTTTAGATTCTTTAGATTCTTTAGATTCTTTAGATTCTTTAGATTCTTTAGATTCTTTAGATTCTTTAGATTCTTTAGATTCTTTAGATTCTTTAGATTATTTAGATTCTTTAGATTCTTTAGATTCTTTAGATTCTTTAGATTCTTTAGATTCTTTAGATTCTTTAGATTCTTTAGATTCTTTAGATTCTTTAAATTCCTCAGATTCTTTAGATTCTTTAGATTCTTTAGATTCTTCAGATTCTTCAGATACTTTAGATTCATTAGATCCTTTAGTTTCTTTAGATTCTTTAGATTCTTTATATTCTTTATATTCTTTAGATTCTTTAGATTCTTTAGATTCTTTAGATTCTTTTGATTCTTTAGATTCTTTAGATTCTTTAGATTCTTTAGATTCTTTAGATTCTTCAGATTCTTCAGATACTTTAGATTCATTAGATCCTTTAGTTTCTTTAGATTCTTTAGATTCTTTATATTCTTTAGATTCTTTAGATTCTTTAGATTCTTTAGATTCTTTAGATTCTTTAGATTCTTTAGATTCTTTAGATTCTTTAGATTCTTTAGATTATTTAGATTCTTTAGATTCTTTAGATTTTTTAGATTCTTTAGATTCTTTAGATTCTTTAGATTCTTTAGATTCTTTAGATTCTTTAGATTCTTTAGATTCTTTAGATTCTTTAGATTCTTTAGATTCTTTGGATTCTTTAGATTCTTTAGATTCTTTAGATTCTTTAGATTCTTTAGATTCTTTAGATTCTTTAGATTCTTTAGATTCTTTAGATTCTTTAGATTCTTTAGATTCTTTAGATTCTTTAGATTCTTTAGATTCTTTAGATTCTTTAGATTCTTTAGATTCTTTAGATTCTTTAGATTCTTTAGATTCTTTAGATTCTTTAGATTCTTTAGATTCTTTAGATTCTTTAGATTCTTTAGATTCTTTAGATCCTTTAGTCTCTTTAGATTGTTTAGATTCTTTAGTTTCTTTAGATTCTTTAGATTCTTTAGATTCTTTAGATTCTTTAGATTCTTTAGATTCTTTAGATTCTTTAGATTCTTTAAATTCTTTAGATTCTTTAGATTCTTTAGATTCTTTAGATTCTTTAGATTCTTTAGATTCTTTAGATTCTTTAGATTCCTTAGATTCTTTAGATTCTTTAGATTCTTTAGATTCTTTAAATTCTTCAGATTCTTTAGATTCTTTAGATTCTTTAGATTCTTTAGATTCTTTAGATTCTTTAAATTCCTCAGATTCTTTAGATTCTTTAGATTCTTTAGATTCTTCAGATTCTTCAGATACTTTAGATTCATTAGATCCTTTAGTTTCTTTAGATTCTTTAGATTCTTTATATTCTTTATATTCTTTAGATTCTTTAGATTCTTTAGATTCTTTAGATTCTTTAGATTCTTTAGATTCTTTAGATTCTTTAGATTCTTTAGATTCTTTAGATTCTTTAGATACTTTAGATTCTTTAGATTATTTAGATTCTTTAGATTCTTTAGATTCTTTAGATTCTTTAGATTCTTTAGATTCTTTAGATTCTTTAGATTCTTTAGATTCTTTAGATTCTTTAGATTCTTTAGATTCTTTAGATTCTTTAGATTCTTTAGATTCTTTAGATTCTTTAGATTCTTTAGATTGTTTAGATTCTTTAGATTCTTTAGATTCTTTAGATTCTTTAGATTCTTTAGATTCTTTAGATTCTTTAGATTCTTTAGATTCTTTAGATTCTTTAGATTCTTTAGATTCTTTAGATTCTTTAGATTCTTTAGATTCTTTAGATTCTTTAGATTCTTTAGATTCTTTAGATTCTTTAGATCCTTTAGTCTCTTTAGATTCTTTAGATTTTTTAGATTCTTTAGTTTCTTTAGATTCTTTAGATTCTATAGATTCTTTAGATTCTTTAGATTCTTTAGATTCTTTAGATTCTTTAGATTCTTTAGATTCTTTAGATTCTTTAGATTCTTTAGATTCTTTAGATTCTTTAGATTCTTTAGATTCTTTAGATTCTTTAGATTCTTTAGATTCTTTAGATTCTTTAGATTCTTTAGATTCTTTAGATTCTTTAGATTCTTTAGATTCTTTAGATTCTTTAGATTCTTTAGATTCTTTAGAT
Source organism: Aethina tumida (assembly GCF_024364675.1). Taxonomy (NCBI): domain Eukaryota; kingdom Metazoa; phylum Arthropoda; class Insecta; order Coleoptera; family Nitidulidae; genus Aethina; species Aethina tumida. Next base: position 3,284,427 of record NC_065442.1, read on the forward strand.
TCTTTAGATTCTTTAGATTCTTTAGATTCTTTAGATTCTTTAGATTCTTTAGATTCTTTAGATTCTTTAGATTCTTTAGATTCTTTAGATTCTTTAGATTCTTTAGATTCTTTAGATTCTTTAGATTCTTTAGATTGTTTAGATTCTTTAGATTCTTTAGATTTTTTAGATTCTTTTTGGATTCTTTAGATTCTTTAGATTCTTTAGATTCTTTAGATTCTTTAGATTCTTTAGATTCTTTAGATTCTTTAGATTCTTTAGATTCTTTAGATTCTTTAGATCCTTTAGTCTCTTTAGATTCTTTAGATTTTTTAGATTCTTTAGTTTCTTTAGATTCTTTAGATTCTTTAGATTCTTTAGATTCTTTAGATTCTTTAGATTCTTTAGATTCTTTAAATTCTTTAGATTCTTTAGATTCTTTAGATTCTTTAGATTCTTTAGATTCTTTAGATTCTTTAGATTCTTTAGATTCTTTAGATTCTTTAGATTCTTTAGATTCTTTAGATTCTTTAGATTCTTTAGATTCTTTAGATTCTTTAGATTCTTTAGATTCTTTAGATTCTTTAGATTCTTTAGATTCTTTAGATTTTTTAGATTCTTTAGATTCTTTAGATTCTTTAAATTCTTTAGTCTCTTTAGATTCTTTAGATTCTTTAGATTCTTTAGATTCTTTAGATTCTTTAGATTCTTTAGATTCTTTAGATTCTTTAGATTCTTTAGATTCTTTAGATTCTTTAGATTCTTTAGATTCTTTAGATTCTTTAGATTCTTTAGATTCTTTAGATTCTTTAGATTCTTTAAATTCTTTAGATTCATTAGATTCTTTAGATTCTTTAGATTCTTTAGATTCTTTAGATTCTTTAGATTCTTTAGATTCTTTAGATTCTTTAGATTCTTTAGATTCTTTAGATTCTTTAGATTCTTTAGATTCTTTAGATTCTTTAGATTATTTAGATTCTTTAGATTATTTAGATTCTTTAGATTCTTTAGATTCTTTAGATTCTTGAGATTCTTCAGATCCTTTAGATTCTTTAGATCCTTTAGATTCTTTAGATTCTTTAGATTCTATAGATTCTTTAGATTCTTTAGATTCTTTAGATTCTTTAGATTCTTTAGATTCTTTAGATTCTTTAGATTCTTTAGATTCTTTAGATTCTTTAGATTCTTTAGATTCTTTAGATTCTTTAGATTCTTTAGATTCTTTAGATTCTTTAGATTCTTTAGATTCTTTAGATTCTTTAGATTATTTAGATTCTTTAGATTATTTAGATTCTTTAGATTCTTTAGATTCTTTCGATTCTTTAGATTCTTTAGATTCTTTAGATTCTTTAGATTCTTTAGATTCTTTAGATTCTTTAGATTCTTTAGATTCTTTAGATTCTTTAGATTCTTTAGATTCTTTAGATTCTTTAGATTCTTTAAATCCTTTAGATTCATTAGATTCTTTAGATTCTTTAGATTCTTTAGATTCTTTAGATTCTTTAGATTCTTTAGATTCTTTAGATTCTTTAGATTCTTTAGATTCTTTAGATTCTTTAGATTCTTTAGATTCTTTAGTTTCTTTAGATTCTTTAGATTCTTTAGATTCTTTAGATTCTTTAGATTCTTTAGATTCTTTAGATACTTTAGATTCTTTAGATTCTTTAGATTTTTTAGATTCTTTAGATTCTTTAGATTCTTTAGATTCTTTAGATTCTTTAGATTCTTTAGATTTTTTAGATTCTTTAGATTCTTAAGATTCTTTAGATTCTTTAGATCCTTTAGTCTCTTTAGATTCTTTAGATTTTTTAGATTCTTTAGATTCTTTAGATTCTTTAGATTCTTTAGATTCTTTAGATTCTTTAGATTCTTTAGATTCTTTAGATTCTTTAGATTCTTTAGATTCTTTAGATTCTTTAGATTCTTTAGATTCTTTAGATTCTTTAGATTCTTTAGATTCTTTAGATTCTTTAGATTCTTTAGATTCTTTAGATTCTTTAGATTCTTTAGATTCTTTAGATTCTTTAGATTCTTTAGATTCTTTAGATTCTTTACATTCTTTAGATTCTTTAGATTCTTTAGATTCTTTAGATTCTTTAAATTCTTCAGATTTTTTAGATTCTTTAGATTCTTTAGATTCTTCAGATTCTTCAGATACTTTAGATTCTTTGGATCCTTTTGATTCTTCAAATTCTTTAGATTCTTTATATTCTTTATATTCTTTATATTCTTTAGATTCTTTAGATTCTTTAGATTCTTTAGATTCTTTAGATTCTTTAGATTCTTTAGATTCTTTAGATTCTTTAGATTCTTTAGATTCTTTAGATTCTTTAGATTCTTTAGATTCTTTAGATTCTTTAGATTCTTTAGATTCTTTAGATTCTATAGATTCTTTAGATTCTTTAGGTTTTATAGATTATTTAGATTCTTTAGATTCTTTAGAATATTTAGATTCTTTAGATTCTTTAGATTCTTTAGATTCTTTAGATACTTTAGATTCTTTAGATTCTTTAGATTCTTTAGATTCTTTAGATTCTTTAGATTCTTTAGATTCTTTAGATTCTTTAGAATCTTTAGATTCTTTAGATTCTTTAGATTCTTTAGATTCTTTAGATTTTTTAGATTCTTTAGATTCTTTAGATTCTTTAAATTCTTTAGTCTCTTTAGATTCTTTAGATATTTTAGATTTTTTAGATTTTTTAGATTCTTTAGATTCTTTAGATTCTTTAGATTCTTTAAATTCTTCAGATTCTTTAGATTCTTTAGATTCTTTAGATTCTTTAGATTCTTTAGATTCTTTAGATTCTTTAGATTCTTTAGATTCCTTAGATTCTTTAGATTCTTTAGATTCTTTAGATTCTCTAGATTCTTTAGATTCTTTAGATTCTTTAGATTCTTTAGATTCTTTAGATTCTTTAGATTCTTTAGATTCTTTAGATTCTTTAGATCCTTTAGATTCTTTAGATTCTTTAGATTTTTTAGATTCTTTAGATTCTTTAGATATTTTAGATTTTTTAGATTTTTTAGATTCTTTAGATTCTTTAGATTCTTTAGATTCTTTAGGTTCTTTAGATTCTTTAGATTCTTTAGATTCATTAGATTCTTTAGATTCTTTAGATTCTTTAGATTATTTAGATTCTTTAGATTCTTTAGATTCTTTAGATTCTTTAGATTCTTTAGATTCTTTAGATTCTTTAGATTCTTTAGATTCTTTAGATTCTTTAGATTCTTTAGATTCTTTAGATTTTTTAGATTCTTTAGATTCTTTAGATTCTTTAGAATCTTTAGATTATTTAGATTATTTAGATTCTTTAGATTATTTAGATACTTTAGATTCTTTAGATTCTTTAGATTCTTTAGATTCTTTAGATTCTTTAGATTCTTTAGATTCTTTAGATTCTTTAGATTCTTTAGATTCTTTAGATTCTTTAGATTCTTTAGATTCTTTAGATTCTTTAGATTCTTTAGATTCTTTAGATTCTTTAGATTCTTTAGATTCTTTAGATTCTTTAGATTTTTTAGATTCTTTAGATTCTTTAGATTCTTTAAATTCTTTAGTCTCTTTAGATTCTTTAGATTCTTTAGATTCTTTAGATTCTTTAGATTCTTTAGATTCTTTAGATTCTTTAGATTCTTTAGATTCTTTAGATTCTTTAGATTCTTTAGATTCTTTAGATTCTTTAGATTCTTTAGATTCTTTAGATTCTTTAGATTCTTTAGATTCTTTAGATTCTTTAAATTCTTTAGATTCATTAGATTCTTTAGATTCTTTAGATTCTTTAGATTCTTTAGATTCTTTAGATTCTTTAGATTCTTTAGATTCTTTAGATTCTTTAGATTCTTTAGATTCTTTAGATTCTTTAGATTCTTTAGATTCTTTAGATTCTTTAGATTCTTTAGATTATTTAGATTCTTTAGATTATTTAGATTCTTTAGATTCTTTAGATTCTTTAGATTCTTGAGATTCTTCAGATCCTTTAGATTCTTTAGATCCTTTAGATTCTTTAGATTCTTTAGATTCTATAGATTCTTTAGATTCTTTAGATTCTTTAGATTCTTTAGATTCTTTAGATTCTTTAGATTCTTTAGATTCTTTAGATTCTTTAGATTCTTTAGATTCTTTAGATTCTTTAGATTCTTTAGATTCTTTAGATTCTTTAGATTCTTTAGATTCTTTAGATTATTTAGATTCTTTAGATTATTTAGATTCTTTAGATTCTTTAGATTCTTTAGATTCTTTAGATTCTTTAGATTCTTTAGATTCTTTAGATTCTTTAGATTCTTTAGATTCTTTAGATTCTTTAGATTCTTTAGATTCTTTAGATTCTTTAGATTCTTTAGATTCTTTAGATTCTTTAGATTCTTTAAATCCTTTAGATTCATTAGATTCTTTAGATTCTTTAGATTCTTTAGATTCTTTAGATTCTTTAGATTCTTTAGATTCTTTAGATTCTTTAGATTCTTTAGATTCTTTAGATTCTTTAGATTCTTTAGATTCTTTAGATTCTTTAGTTTCTTTAGATTCTTTAGATTCTTTAGATTCTTTAGAGTCTTTAGATTCTTTAGATTCTTTAGATACTTTAGATTCTTTAGATTCTTTAGATTCTTTAGATTTTTTAGATTCTTTAGATTCTTTAGATTCTTTAGATTCTTTAGATTCTTTAGATTCTTTAGATTTTTTAGATTCTTTAGATTCTTAAGATTCTTTAGATTCTTTAGATCCTTTAGTCTCTTTAGATTCTTTAGATTTTTTAGATTCTTTAGATTCTTTAGATTCTTTAGATTCTTTAGATTCTTTAGATTCTTTAGATTCTTTAGATTCTTTAGATTCTTTAGATTCTTTAGATTCTTTAGATTCTTTAGATTCTTTAGATTCTTTAGATTCTTTAGATTCTTTAGATTCTTTAGATTCTTTAGATTCTTTAGATTCTTTAGATTCTTTAGATTCTTTAGATTCTTTAGATTCTTTAGATTCTTTAGATTCTTTAGATTCTTTACATTCTTTAGATTCTTTAGATTCTTTAGATTCTTTAGATTCTTTAAATTCTTCAGATTTTTTAGATTCTTTAGATTCTTTAGATTCTTCAGATTCTTCAGATACTTTAGATTCTTTGGATCCTTTAGATTCTTCAAATTCTTTAGATTCTTTATATTCTTTATATTCTTTATATTCTTTATATTCTTTAGATTCTTTAGATTCTTTAGATTCTTTAGATTCTTTAGATTCTTTAGATTCTTTAGATTCTTTAGATTCTTTAGATTCTTTAGATTCTTTAGATTCTTTAGATTCTTTAGATTCTTTAGATTCTATAGATTCTTTAGATTCTTTAGGTTTTATAGATTATTTAGATTCTTTAGATTCTTTAGAATATTTAGATTCTTTAGATTCTTTAGATTCTTTAGATTCTTTAGATTCTTTAGATACTTTAGATTCTTTAGATTCTTTAGATTCTTTAGATTCTTTAGATTCTTTAGATTCTTTAGATTCTTTAGAATCTTTAGATTCTTTAGATTCTTTAGATTCTTTAGATTCTTTAGATTTTTTAGATTCTTTAGATTCTTTAGATTCTTTAAATTCTTTAGTCTCTTTAGATTCTTTAGATATTTTAGATTTTTTAGATTTTTTAGATTCTTTAGATTCTTTAGATTCTTTAGATTCTTTAAATTCTTCAGATTCTTTAGATTCTTTAGATTCTTTAGATTCTTTAGATTCTTTAGATTCTTTAGATTCTTTAGATTCCTTAGATTCTTTAGATTCTTTAGATTCTTTAGATTCTCTAGATTCTTTAGATTCTTTAGATTCTTTAGATTCTTTAGATTCTTTAGATTCTTTAGATTCTTTAGATTCTTTAGATTCTTTAGATCCTTTAGATTCTTTAGATTCTTTAGATTTTTTAGATTCTTTAGATTCTTTAGATATTTTAGATTTTTTAGATTTTTTAGATTCTTTAGATTCTTTAGATTCTTTAGATTCTTTAGGTTCTTTAGATTCTTTAGATTCTTTAGATTCATTAGATTCTTTAGATTCTTTAGATTCTTTAGATTATTTAGATTCTTTAGATTCTTTAGATTCTTTAGATTCTTTAGATTCTTTAGATTCTTTAGATTCTTTAGATTCTTTAGATTCTTTAGATTCTTTAGATTCTTTAGATTCTTTAGATTTTTTAGATTCTTTAGATTCTTTAGATTCTTTAGAATCTTTAGATTATTTAGATTATTTAGATTCTTTAGATTATTTAGATACTTTAGATTATTTAGATTCTTTAGATACTTTGATTCTTTAGATTCTTTAGATTCTTTAGATTCTTTAGATTCTTTAGATTTTTTAGATATATTAGATTTTTTAGATTTTTTAGATTCTTTAGATTCTTTAGATTCTTTAGATTTTTTAGATTTTTTAGATTCTTTAGATTCCTTAGATTCTTTAGATACTTTAGATCTTTTAGATACTTTAGATTCTTTAGATTCGTTAGATTCTTTAGATTCTTTAGATTCTTTAGATTCTTTAGATTCTTTAGATTCTTTAGATTTTTTAGATTCTTTAGATTCTTTAGATTCTTTAGATTCTTTAGATTCTTTAGATTCTTTAGATTCTTTAGATTCTTTAGATACTTTATATTCTTTAGATCCTTTAGATTCTTTAGATTATTTAGATTCTTTAGATTATTTAGATTCTTTAGATTCTTTAGATTCTTTAGAATATTTAGATTCTTTGGATTCTTTAGATTCTTTAGATTCTTTAGATTCTTTAGATTCTTTAGAATCTTTAGATTCTTTAGATTCTTTAGATTCTTTAGATTCTTTAGATTTTTTAGATTCTTTAGATTCTTTAGATTCTTTAGATTCTTTAGATTATTTAGATTCTTTAGATTCTTTAGATTATTTAGATTCTTTAGATTCTTTAGATTCTTTAGATTCTTCAGATTCTTCAGATCCTTTAGATTCTTTAGATCCTTTAGATTCTTTAGATTCTTTAGATTCTTTATATTCTTTAGATTCTTTAGATTCTTTAGATTCTTTAGATTCTTTAGAATCTTTAGATTCTTTAGATTCTTTAGATTCTTTAGATTCTTTAGATTTTTTAGATTCTTTAGATTCTTTAGATTCTTTAAATTCTTTAGTCTCTTTAGATTCTTTAGATATTTTAGATTTTTTAGATTTTTTAGATTCTTTAGATTCTTTAGATTCTTTAAATTCTTCAGATTCTTTAGATTCTTTAGATTCTTTAGATTCTTTAGATTCTTTAGATTCTTTAGATTCTTTAGATTCTTTAGATTCTTTAGATTCTTTAGATTCTTTAGATTCTTTAGATTCTTTAGATTTTTTAGATTCTTTAGATTCTTTAGATTCTTTAGATTCTTTAGATTCTTTAGATTCTATAGATTCTTTAGATTTTTTAGATTCTTTAGATTCTTTAGATATTTTAGATTTTTTAGATTCTTTAGATTCTTTAGATTCTTTAGATTCTTTAGATTCTTTAGATTCTTTAGATTCTTTAGATTCTTTAGATTCTTTAGATTCTTTAGATTCTTTAGATTCTTTAGATTCTTTAGATTCTTTAGATTATTTAGATTCTTTAGATTATTTAGATTCTTTAGATTCTTTAGATTCTTTAGATTCTTCAGATTCTTCAGATCCTTTAGATTCTTTAGATCCTTTAGATTCTTTAGATTCTTTAGATTCTTTATATTCTTTAGATTCTTTAGATTCTTTAGATTCTTTAGATTCTTTAGATTCTTTAGATTCTTTAGATTCTTTAGATTCTTTAGATTCATTAGATTCTTTAGATTCTTTAGATTCTTTAGAATCTTTAGATTCTTTAGATTCTTTAGATTCTTTAGATTCTTTAGATTTTTTAGATTCTTTAGATTCTTTAGATTCTTTAAATTCTTTGGTCTCTTTAGATTCTTTAGATTCTTTAAATTTTTTAGATTCTTTAGATTCTTTAGATTCTTTAGATTCTTTAGATTCTTTAGATTCTTTAGATTCTTTAGATTCTTTAGATTCTTTAGAATCTTTAGATTCTTTAGATTCTTTAGATTCTTTAGATTTTTTAGAATCTTCAGATTCTTTAGATTCATTAAATTCTTTAGTCTCTTTAGATTCTTTAGATACTTTAGATTCTTTAAATTCTTTAGATTCTTTAGATTCTTTAGATTCTTTAAATTCTTCAGATTCTTTAGATTCTTTAGATTCTTTAGATTCTTTAGATTCTTTAGATTCTTTAGATTCTTTAGATTCTTTAGATTCTTTAGATTCTTTAGATTCTTTAGATTCTTTAGATTCTTTAGATTCTTTAGATTCTTTAGATTTTTTAGATTCTTTAGATTCTTTAGATTCTTTAGAATCTTTAGATTATTTAGATTATTTAGATTCTTTAGATTATTTAGATACTTTAGATTCTTTAGATTCTTTAGATTCTTTAGATTCTTTAGATTCTTTAGATTCTTTAGATTCTTTAGATTCTTTAGATTCTTTAGATTCTTTAGATTCTTTAGATTCTTTAGATTCTTTAGATTCTTTAGATTCTTTAGATTCTTTAGATTCTTTAGATTCTTTAGATTCTTTAGATTTTTTAGATTCTTTAGATTCTTTAGATTCTTTAAATTCTTTAGTCTCTTTAGATTCTTTAGATTCTTTAGATTCTTTAGATTCTTTAGATTCTTTAGATTCTTTAGATTCTTTAGATTCTTTAGATTCTTTAGATTCTTTAGATTCTTTAGATTCTTTAGATTCTTTAGATTCTTTAGATTCTTTAGATTCTTTAGATTCTTTAGATTCTTTAGATTCTTTAGATTCTTTAGATTCTTTAGATTCTTTAGAATCTTTAGGTTCTTTAGATCCTTTAGTCTCTTTAGATTCTTTGGATTTTTTAGATTCTTTAGATTCCTTGGATTCTTTAGATTCTTTAGATTCTTTAGATTCTTTAGATTCTTTAGATTCTTTAGATACTTTAGATTCTTTAGATTCTTTAGATTCTTTAGATTCTTTAGATTCTTTAGATTCTTTAGATTCTTTAGATTCTTTAGATTCTTTAGATTCTTTAGATTCTTTAGATTCTTTAGATTCTTTAGATTCTTTAGATTCTTTAAATTCTTCAGATTCTTTAGATTCTTTAGATTCTTTAGATTCTTCAGATTCTTCAGATACTTTAGATTCTTTAGATCCTTTAGATTCTTTAGATACTTTAGATTCTTTATATTCTTTATATTCTTTAGATTCTTTAGATTCTTTAGATTCTTTAGATTCTTTAGATTCTTTAGATTCTTTAGATTCTTTAGATTCTTTAGATTCTTTAGATTCTTTAGATTCTTTAGATTCTTTAGATTCTTTAGATTATTTAGATTCTTTAGATTCTTTAGATTCTTTAGATTCTTTAGATTCTTTAGATTCTTTAGATTCTTTAGATTCTTTAGATCCTTTAGTCTCTTTAGATTCTTTAGATTTTTTAGATTCTTTAGATTCTTTAGATTCTTTAGATTCTTTATATTCTTTAGATTCTTTAGATTCTTTAGATTCTTTAGATTCTTTAGATTCTTTAGATTCTTTAGATTCTTTAGATTCTTTAGATTCTTTAGATTCTTTAGATTCTTTAGATTCTTTAGATTCTTTAGATTCTTTAGATTCTTTAGATTCTTTAGATTCTTTAGATTCTTTAAATTCTTCAGATTCTTTAGATTCTTTAGATTCTTTAGATTCTTCAGATTCTTCAGATATTTTAGATTCTTTAGATCCTTTAGATTCTTTAGATTCTTTAGATTCTTTATATTCTTTATATTCTTTAGATTCTTTAGATTCTTTAGATTCTTTAGATTCTTTAGATTCTTTAGATTCTTTAGATTCTTTAGATTCTTTAGATTCTTTAGATTCTTTAGATTCTTTAGATTATTTAGATTCTTTAGATTCTTTAGATTCTTTAGATTCTTTAGATTCTTTAGATTCTATAGATTCTTTAGATTCTTTAGATTCTTTAGATTCTTTAGATTCTTTAGATTCTTTAGATTCTTTAGATTCTTTAGATTCTTTAGATTCTTTAGATTCTTTAGATTCTTTAGATTCTTTAGATTCTTTAGATTCTTTAGATTCTTTAGATTCTTTAGATTCTTTAGATTCTTTAGATTCTTTAGATTCTTTAGATTCTTTAGATTCTTTAGATTCTTTAGATTCTTTAGATTCTTTAGATTCTTTAGATTCTTTAGATTCTTTAGATTCTTTAGATTCTTTAGATTCTTTAGATTCTTTATATTCTTTAGATTCTTTAGATTCTTTAGATTCTTTAAATTCTTTAGATTCTTTAGATTCTTTAGATCCTTTAGTCTCTTTAGATTCTTTAGATTTTTTAGATTCTTTAGATTCTTTAGATTCTTTAGATTCTTTAGATTCTTTAGATTCTTTAGATTCTTTAGATTCTTTAGATTCTTTAGATTCTTTAGATTCTTTAGATTCTTTAGATTCTTTAGATTCTTTAGATTCTTTAGATTCTTTAGATTCTTTAGATTCTTTAGATCCTTTAGATTCTTTAGATTCTTTAGATTTTTTAGATTCTTTAGATTCTTTAGATATTTTAGATTTTTTAGATTTTTTAGATTCTTTAGATTCTTTAGATTCTTTAGATTCTTTAGATTCTTTAGATTCTTTAGATTCTTTAGATTCTTTAGATTCTTTAGATTCTTTAGATTATTTAGATTCTTTAGATTATTTTGATTCTTTAGATTCTTTAGATTCTTTAGATTCTTCAGATTCTTCAGATCCTTTAGATTCTTTAGATCCTTTAGATTCTTTAGATTCTTTAGATTCTTTATATTCTTTAGATTCTTTAGATTCTTTAGATTCTTTAGATTCTTAAGATTCTTTAGATTCTTTAGATTCTTAAGATTCTTTAGATTCTTTAGATTCTTTAGATTCTTTAGATTCTTTAGATTCTTTAGATTCTTTAGATTCTTTAGATTCTTTAGATTCTTTAGATTCTTTAGATTCTTTAGATTCTTTAGATTCTTTAGATTCTTTAGATTCTTTAGATTCTTTAGATTCTTTAGATTCTTTAGATTCTTTAGATTCTTTAGATTCTTTAGATTCTTTAGATTCTTTAGATTCTTTAGATTCTTTAGATTCTTTAGATTCTTTAGATTCTTTAGATTCTTTTGATTCTTTAGATTCTTTAGATTCTTTAGATTCTTTAGATTCTTTAGATTCTTTAGATTCTTTAGATTCTTTAGATTCTTTAGATTCTTTAGATTCTTTAGATTCTTTAGATTCTTTAGATTCTTTAGATTCTTTAGATTCTTTAGATTCTTTAGATTCTTTAGATTCTTTAGATTCTTTAGATTCTTTAGATTCTTTAGAATCTTTAGATTCTTTAGATTCTTTAGATTTTTTAGAATCTTTAGATTCTTTAGATTCTTTAGATTCTTTAGATTCTTTAGATTCTTTAGATTCTTTAGATTCTTTAGATTCTTTAGAATCTTTAGATTCTTTAGATTCTTTAGATTCTTTATATTCTTTAGATTCTTTAGATTCTTTAGATTCTTTAGATTCTTTAGATTCTTTAGATTCTTTAGATTCTTTAGATTCTTTAGATTCTTTAGATTCTTTAGATTCTTTAGATTCTTTAGATTCTTTAGATTCTTTAGATTCTTTAGATTCTTTAGATTCTTTAGATTCTTTAGATTCTTTAGATTCTTTAGATTCTTTAGATTCTTTAGATTCTTTAGATTCTTTAGATTCTTTAGATTCTTTAGATTCTTTAGATTCTTTAGATTCTTTAGATTCTTTAGATTTTTTAGATTCTTTAGATTCTTTAGATTCTTTAGATTCTTTAGGTTATTTAGATTATTTAGATTCTTTAGATTATTTAGATACTTTAGATTATTTAGATTCTTTAGATACTTTGATTCTTTAGATTCTTTAGATTCTTTAGATTCTTTAGATTCTTTAGATTCTTTAGATTTTTTAGATATATTAGATTTTTTAGATTTTTTAGATTCTTTAGATTCTTTAGATTCTTTAGATTTTTTAGATTTTTTAGATTCTTTAGATTCCTTAGATTCCTTAGATACTTTAGATCTTTTAGATACTTTAGATTCTTTAGATTCGTTAGATTCTTTAGATTCTTTAGATTCTTTAGATTCTTTAGATTTTTTAGATTCTTTAGATTCTTTAGAATCTTTAGATTCTTTAGATTCTTTAGATTCTTTAGATTCTTTAGATTCTTTAGATTCTTTAGATTCTTTAGATTCTTTAGATCCTTTAGATTCTTTAGATTATTTAGATTCTTTAGATTATTTAGATTCTTTAGATTCTTTGGAATATTTAGATTCTTTGAATTCTTTAGATTCTTTAGATTCTTTAGATTCTTTAGATTCTTTAGAATCTTTAGATTCTTTAGATTCTTTAGATTCTTTAGATTCTTTAGATTCTTTAGATTCTTTAGATTTTTTAGATTCTTTAGATTCTTTAGATTCTTTAGATTCTTTAGATTCTTTAGATTATTTAGATTCTTTAGATTCTTTAGATTATTTAGATTCTTTAGATTCTTTAGATTCTTTAGATTCTTCAGATTCTTCAGATCCTTTAGATTCTTTAGATCCTTTAGATTCTTTAGATTCTTTAGATTCTTTAGATTCTTTATATTCTTTAGATTCTTTATATTCTTTAGATTCTTTAGATTCTTTAGAATCTTTAGATTCTTTAGATTCTTTAGATTCTTTAGATTCTTTAGATTTTTTAGATTCTTTAGATTTTTTAGATTTTTTAGATTCTTTAGATTCTTTAGATTCTTTAGATTCTTTAGATTCTATAGATTCTTTAGATTTTTTAGATTCTTTAGATTCTTTAGATATTTTAGATTTTTTAGATTCTTTAGATTCTTTAGATTCTTTAGATTCTTTAGATTCTTTAGATTCTTTAGATTCTTTAGATTCTTTAGATTCTTTAGATTCTTTAGATTCTTTAGATTCTTTAGATTCTTTAGATTCTTTAGATTCTTTAGATTCTTTAGATTCTTTAGATTCTTTAGATTCTTTAGATTATTTAGATTCTTTAGATTCTTTAGATTCTTTAGATTCTTCAGATTCTTCAGATCCTTTAGATTCTTTAGATCCTTTAGATTCTTTAGATTCTTTAGATTCTTTATATTCTTTAGATTCTTTAGATTCTTTAGATTCTTTAGATTCTTTAGATTCTTTAGATTCTTTAGATTCTTTAGATTCTTTAGATTCTTTAGATTCTTTAGATTCTTTAGAATCTTTAGATTCTTTAGATTCTTTAGATTCTTTAGATTCTTTAGATTTTTTAGATTCTTTAGATTCTTTAGATTCTTTAAATTCTTTAGTCTCTTTAGATTCTTTAGATTCTTTAGATTCTTTAAATTCTTTAGATTCTTTAGATTCTTTAGATTCTTTAGATTCTTTAGATTCTTTAGATTCTTTAGATTCTTTAGATTCTTTAGATTCTTTAGATTCTTTAGATTCTTTAGATTCTTTAGATTCTTTAGATTCTTTATAATCTTTAGATTCTTTAGATTCTTTAGATTCTTTAGATTCTTTAGATTTTTTAGATTCTTCAGATTCTTTAGATTCTTTAAATTCTTTAGTCTCTTTAGATTCTTTAGATTCTTTAGATTCTTTAAATTCTTTAGATTCTTTAGATTCTTTAGATTCTTTAAATTCTTCAGATTCTTTAGATTCTTTAGATTCTTTAGATTCTTTAGATTCTTTAGATTCTTTAGATTCTTTAGATTCTTTAGATTCTTTAGATTCTTTAGATTCTTTAGATTCTTTAGATTCTTTAGATTCTTTAGATTCTTTAGATTCTTTAGATCCTTTAGATTCTTTAGATTCTTTAGATTCTTTAGATTCTTTAGGTTCTTTAGATCCTTTAGTCTCTTTAGATTCTTTAGATTTTTTAGATTCTTTAGATTCCTTAGATTCTTTAGATTCTTTAGATTCTTTAGATTCTTTAGATTCTTTAGATTCTTTAGATACTTTAGATTCTTTAGATTCTTTAGATTCTTTAGATTCTTTAGATTCTTTATATTCTTTAGATTCTTTAGATTCTTTAAATTCTTCAGATTCTTTAGATTCTTTAGATTCTTTAGATTCTTCAGATTCTTCAGATACTTTAGATTCTTTAGATCCTTTAGATTCTTTAGATACTTTAGATTCTTTATATTCTTTATATTCTTTAGATTCTTTAGATTCTTTAGATTCTTTAGATTCTTTAGATTCTTTAGATTCTTTAGATTCTTTAGATTCTTTAGATTCTTTAGATTCTTTAGATTCTTTAGATTCTTTAGATTCTTTAGATTCTTTAGATTCTTTAGATTCTTTAGATTCTTTAGATTCTTTAGATTCTTTAGATTATTTAGATTCTTTAGATTCTTTAGATTCTTTAGATTCTTTAGATTCTTTAGATTCTTTAGATTCTTTAGATCCTTTAGTCTCTTTAGATTCTTTAGATTTTTTAGATTCTTTAGATTCTTTAGATTCTTTAGATTCTTTAGATTCTTTATATTCTTTAGATTCTTTAGATTCTTTAGATTCTTTAGATTCTTTAGATTCTTTAGATTCTTTAGATTCTTTAGATTCTTTAGATTCTTTAGATTCTTTAGATTCGTTAGATTCTTTAGATTCTTTAGATTCTTTAAATTCTTCAGATTCTTTAGATTCTTTAGATTCTTTAGATTCTTCAGATTCTTCAGATACTTTAGATTCTTTAGATCCTTTAGATTCTTTAGATTCTTTAGATTCTTTATATTCTTTATATTCTTTAGATTCTTTAGATTCTTTAGATTCTTTAGATTCTTTAGATTCTTTAGATTCTTTAGATTCTTTAGATTCTTTAGATTCTTTAGATTCTTTAGATTCTTTAGATTCTTTAGATTATTTAGATTCTTTAGATTCTTTAGATTCTTTAGATTCTTTAGATTCTTTAGATTCTTTAGATTCTTTAGATTCTTTAGATTCTTTAGATTCTTTAGATTCTTTAGATTCTTTAGATTCTTTAGATTCTTTAGATTCTTTAGATTCTTTAGATTCTTTAGATTCTTTAGATTCTTTAGATTCTTTAGATTCTTTAGATTCTTTAGATTCTTTAGATTCTTTAGATTCTTTAGATTCTTTAGATTCTTTAAATTCTTTAGATTCTTTAGATTCTTTAGATCCTTTAGTCTCTTTAGATTCTTTAGATTTTTTAGATTCTTTAGATTCTTTAGATTCTTTAGATTCTTTAGATTCTTTAGATTCTTTAGATTCTTTAGATTCTTTAGATTCTTTAGATTCTTTAGATTCTTTAGATTCTTTAGATTCTTTAGATTCTTTAGATTCTTTAGATTCTTTGGATTCTTTAGATTCTTTAGATTCTTTAGATTCTTTAGATTCTTTAAATTCTTTAGATTCTTTAGATTCTTTAGATCCTTTAGTCTCTTTAGATTCTTTAGATTTTTTAGATTCTTTAGATTCTTTAGATTCTTTAGATTCTTTAGATTCTTTAGATTCTTTAGATTCTTTAGATTCTTTAGATTCTTTAGATTCTTTCGATTCTATAGATTCTTTAGATTCTTTAGGTTTTATAGATTATTTAGATTCTTTAGATTCTTTAGAATATTTAGATTCTTTAGATTCTTTAGATTCTTTAGATTCTTTAGATTCTTTAGATTCTTTAGATTCTTTAGATTCTTTAGATTCTTTAGATTCTTTAGATTCTTTAGATTCTTTAGATTCTTTAGATTCTTTAGATTCTTTAGATTCTTTAGTTTCTTTAGATTCTTTAGATTCTTTAGATTCTTTAGATTCTTTAGATTCTTCAGATCCTTTAGTCTCTTTAGATTCTTTAGATTCTTTAGATTCTTTAGATTCTTTAGATTCTTTAGATTCTTTAGATTCTTTAGATTCTTTAGATTCTTTAGATTCTTTAGATTCTTTAGATTCTTTAGATTCTTTAGATTCTTTAGATTCTTTAGATTCTTTAGATTCTTTAGATTCTTTAGATTCTTTAGATTCTTTAGATTCTTTAGATTCTTTAGATTCTTTAGATTCTTTAGATTCTTTAGATTCTTTAGATTCTTTAGATTCTTTAAATTCTTCAGATTCTTTAGATTCTTTAGATTCTTTAGATTCTTCAGATTCTTCAGATCCTTTAGATTCTTTAGATCCTTTAGATTCTTTAGATTCTTTAGATTCTTTATATTCTTTATATTCTTTAGATTCTTTAGATTCTTTAGATTCTTTAGATTCTTTAGATTCTTTAGATTCTTTAGATTCTTTAGATTCTTTAGATTCTTTAGATTCTTTAGATTCTTTAGATTCTTTAGATTCTTTAGATTCTTTAGATTCTTTAGAATCTTTAGATTCTTTAGATTCTTTAGATTCTTTAGATTCTTTAGATTTTTTAGATTCTTTAGATTCTTTGGATTCTTTAAATTCTTTAGTCTCTTTAGATTCTTTAGATTCTTTAAATTCTTTAGATTCTTTAGATTCTTTAGATTCTTTAGATTCTTTAGATTCTTTAGAATCTTTAGATTCTTTAGATTCTTTAGATTCTTTAGATTCTTTAGATTCTTTAGATTTTTTAGATTCTTTAGATTCTTTAGATTCTTTAAATTCTTTAGTCTCTTTAGATTCTTTAGATTCTTTAGATTCTTTAAATTCTTTAGATTCTTTAGATTCTTTAGATTCTTTAGATTTTTTAGATTCTTCAGATTCTTTAGATTCTTTAAATTCTTTAGTCTCTTTAGATTCTTTAGATTCTTTAGATTCTTTAAATTCTTTAGATTCTTTAGATTCTTTAGATTCTTTAAATTCTTCAGATTCTTTAGATTCTTTAGATTCTTTAGATTTTTTAGATTCTTTAGATTCTATAGATTCTTTAGATTCTTTAGATTCTTTAGATTCTTTAGATTCTTTAGATTCTTTAGATTATTTAGATTCTTTAGATTATTTAGATTCTTTAGATTCTTTAGATTCTTTAGATTCTTCAGATTCTTCAGATCCTTTAGATTCTTTAGATCCTTTAGATTCTTTAGATTCTTTAGATTCTTTAAATTCTTTAGATTCTTTAGATTCTTTAGATTCTTTAAATTCTTCAGATTCTTTAGATTCTTTAGATTCTTTAGATTCTTTAGATTCTTTAGATTCTTTAGATTCTTTAGATTCTTTAGATTCTTTAGATTCTTTAGATTCTTTAGATTCTTTAGATTCTTTAGATTCTTTAGGTTCTTTAGATTCTTTAGATTCTTTAGATTCTTTAGATTCTTTAGATTCTTTAGATTCTTTAGATTCTTTAGGTTCTTTAGATCCTTTAGTCTCTTTAGATTCTTTAGATTTTTTAGATTCTTTAGATTCCTTAGATTCTTTAGATCCTTTAGATTCTTTAGATTCTTTAGATTCTTAGATTCTTTAGATACTTTAGATTCTTTAGATTCTTTAGATTCTTTAGATTCTTTAGATTCTTTAGATTCTTTAGATTCTTTAGATTCTTTAGATTCTTTAGATTCTTTAGATTCTTTAGATTCTTTAGATTCTTTAAATTCTTCAGATTCTTTAGATTCTTTAGATTCTTTAGATTCTTCAGATTCTTCAGATACTTTAGATTCTTTAGATCCTTTAGATTCTTTAGATACTTTAGATTCTTTATATTCTTTATATTCTTTAGATTCTTTAGATTCTTTAGATTCTTTAGATTCTTTAGATTCTTTAGATTCTTTAGATTCTTTAGATTCTTTAGATTCTTTAGATTCTTTAGATTCTTTAGATTCTTTAGATTCTTTAGATTATTTAGATTCTTTAGATTCTTTAGATTCTTTAGATTCTTTAGATTCTTTAGATTCTTTAGATTCTTTAGATTCTTTAGATTCTTTAGATCTTTTAGTCTCTTTAGATTCTTTAGATTTTTTAGATTCTTTAGATTCTTTAGATTCTTTAGATTCTTTATATTCTTTAGATTCTTTAGATTCTTTAGATTCTTTAGATTCTTTAGATTCTTTAGATTCTTTAGATTCTTTAGATTCTTTAGATTCTTTAGATTCTTTAGATTCTTTAGATTCTTTAGATTCTTTAGATTCTTTAGATTCTTTAGATTCTTTAGATTCTTTAAATTCTTCAGATTCTTTAGATTCTTTAGATTCTTTAGATTCTTCAGATTCTTCAGATACTTTAGATTCTTTAGATCCTTTAGATTCTTTAGATTCTTTAGATTCTTTATATTCTTTATATTCTTTAGATTCTTTAGATTCTTTAGATTCTTTAGATTCTTTAGATTCTTTAGATTCTTTATATTCTTTAGATTCTTTATATTCTTTAGATTCTTTAGATTCTTTAGAATCTTTAGATTCTTTAGATTCTTTAGATTCTTTAGATTCTTTAGATTTTTTAGATTCTTTAGATTCTTTAGATTCTTTAAATTCTTTAGTCTCTTTAGATTCTTTAGATATTTTAGATTTTTTAGATTTTTTAGATTCTTTAGATTCTTTAGATTCTTTAAATTCTTCAGATTCTTTAGATTCTTTAGATTCTTTAGATTCTTTAGATTCTTTAGATTCTTTAGATTCTTTAGATTCTTTAGATTCTTTAGATTCTTTAGATTCTTTAGATTCTTTAGATTCTTTAGATTCTTTAGATTCTTTAGATTCTTTAGATTTTTTAGATTTTTTAGATTCTTTAGATTCTTTAGATTCTTTAGATTCTTTAGATTCTATAGATTCTTTAGATTTTTTAGATTCTTTAGATTCTTTAGATATTTTAGATTTTTTAGATTCTTTAGATTCTTTAGATTCTTTAGATTCTTTAGATTCTTTAGATTCTTTAGATTCTTTAGATTCTTTAGATTCTTTAGATTCTTTAGATTCTTTAGATTCTTTAGATTCTTTAGATTCTTTAGATTCTTTAGATTCTTTAGATTCTTTAGATTCTTTAGATTCTTTAGATTCTTTAGATTATTTAGATTCTTTAGATTCTTTAGATTCTTTAGATTCTTCAGATTCTTCAGATCCTTTAGATTCTTTAGATCCTTTAGATTCTTTAGATTCTTTAGATTCTTTATATTCTTTAGATTTTTTAGATTCTTTAGATTCTTTAGATTCTTTAGATTCTTTAGATTCTTTGGATTCTTTAGATTCTTTAGATTCTTTAGATTCTTTAGATTCTTTAGAATCTTTAGATTCTTTAGATTCTTTAGATTCTTTAGATTCTTTAGATTTTTTAGATTCTTTAGATTCTTTAGATTCTTTAAATTCTTTAGTCTCTTTAGATTCTTTAGATTCTTTAGATTCTTTAAATTCTTTAGATTCTTTAGATTCTTTAGATTCTTTAGATTCTTTAGATTCTTTAGATTCTTTAGATTCTTTAGATTCTTTAGATTCTTTAGATTCTTTAGATTCTTTAGATTCTTTAGATTCTTTATAATCTTTAGATTCTTTAGATTCTTTAGATTCTTTAGATTCTTTAGATTTTTTAGATTCTTCAGATTCTTTAGATTCTTTAAATTCTTTAGTCTCTTTAGATTCTTTAGATTCTTTAGATTCTTTAAATTCTTTAGATTCTTTAGATTCTTTAGATTCTTTAAATTCTTCAGATTCTTTAGATTCTTTAGATTCTTTAGATTCTTTAGATTCTTTAGATTCTTTAGATTCTTTAGATTCTTTAGATTCTTTAGATTCTTTAGATTCTTTAGATTCTTTAGATTCTTTAGATTCTTTAGATTCTTTAGATTCTTTAGATTCTTTAGATTCTTTAGATTCTTTAGATTCTTTAGATTCTTTAGATTCTTTAGATTCTTTAGGTTCTTTAGATCCTTTAGTCTCTTTAGATTCTTTAGATTTTTTAGATTCTTTAGATTCCTTAGATTCTTTAGATTCTTTAGATTCTTTAGATTCTTTAGATTCTTTAGATTCTTTAGATACTTTAGATTCTTTAGATTCTTTAGATTCTTTAGATTCTTTAGATTCTTTATATTCTTTAGGATTCTTTAGATTCTTTAAATTCTTCAGATTCTTTAGATTTCTTTAGATTCTTTAGATTCTTCCGATTCTTCAGATACTTTAGATTCTTTAGATCCTTTAGATTCTTTAGATACTTTAGATTCTTTATATTCTTTATATTCTTAGATTCTTTAGATTCTTTAGATTCTTTAGATTCTTTAGATTCTTTAGATTCTTTAGATTCTTTAGATTCTTTAGATTCTTTAGATTCTTTAGATTCTTTAGATTCTTTAGATTCTTTAGATTCTTTAGATTCTTTAGATTCTTTAGATTATTTAGATTCTTTAGATTCTTTAGATTCTTTAGATTCTTTAGATTCTTTAGATTCTTTAGATTCTTTAGATCCTTTAGTCTCTTTAGATTCTTTAGATTTTTTAGATTCTTTAGATTCTTTAGATTCTTTAGATTCTTTAGATTCTTTAGATTCTTTAGATTCTTTAGATTCTTTAGATTCTTTAGATTCTTTAGATTCTTTAGATTCTTTAGATTCTTTAGATTCTTTAGATTATTTAGATTCTTTAGATTCTTTAGATTCTTTAGATTCTTTAGATTCTTTAGATTCTTTAGATTCGTTAGATTCTTTAGATTCTTTAGATTCTTTAAATTCTTCAGATTCTTTAGATTTCTTTAGATTCTTTAGATTCTTCAGATTCTTCAGATACTTTAAATTCTTTAGATTCTTTAGATTTTAAAGTATCTTTAGAATCTTTATATTCTTTATATTCTTTAGATTCTTTAGATTCTTTAGATTCTTTAGATTCTTTAGATTCTTTAGATTCTTTAGATTCTTTAGATTCTTTAGATTCTTTAGATTCTTTAGATTCTTTAGATTCTTTAGATTCTTTAGATTCTTTAGATTCTTTAGATTATTTAGATTCTTTAGATTCTTTAGATTCTTTAGATTCTTTAGATTCTTTAGATTCTTTAGATTCTTTAGATTCTTTAGATTCTTTAGATTCTTTAGATTCTTTAGATTCTTTAGATTCTTTAGATTCTTTAGATTCTTTAGATTCTTTAGATTCTTTAGATTCTTTAGATTCTTTAGATTCTTTAGATTCTTTAGATTCTTTAGATTCTTTAGATTTTTTAGATTCTTTAGATTCTTTAGATTCTTTAGATTCTTTAAATTCTTTAGATTCTTTAGATTCTTTAGATCCTTTAGTCTCTTTAGATTCTTTAGATTTTTTAGATTCTTTAGATTCTTTAGATTCTTTAGATTCTTTAGATTCTTTAGATTCTTTAGATTCTTTAGATTCTTTAGATTCTTTAGATTCTTTAGATTCTTTAGATTCTTTAGATTCTTTAGATTCTTTAGATTCTTTAGATTCTTTAGATTCTTTAGATTCTTTAGATTCTTTAGATTCTTTAGATTCTTTAAATTCTTCAGATTCTTTAGATTCTTTAGATTCTTTAGATTCTTCAGATTCTTCAGATACTTTAGATTCTTTAGATCCTTTAGATTCTTTAGATTCTTTAGATTCTTTATATTCTTTGTATTCTTTAGATTCTTTAGATTCTTTAGATTCTTTAGATTCTTTAGATTCTTTAGATTCTTTAGATTCTTTAGATTCTTTAGATTCTTTAGATTCTTTAGATTCTTTAGATTCTTTAGATTCTTTAGATTCTTTAGATTCTTTAGATTCTTTAGATTCTTTAGATTCTTTAGATTCTTTAGATTCTTTCGATTCTATAGATTCTTTAGATTCTTTAGGTTTTATAGATTATTTAGATTCTTTAGATTCTTTAGAATATTTAGATTCTTTAGATTCTTTAGATTCTTTAGATCCTTTAGATTCTTTAGATTCTTTAGATTCTTTAGATTCTTTAGATTCTTTAGATTCTTTAGATTCTTTAGATTCTTTAGATTCTTTAGATTCTTTAGATTCTTTAGATTCTTTAGATTCTTTAGTTTCTTTAGATTCTTTAGATTCTTTAGATTCTTTAGATTCTTTAGATTCTTTAGATTCTTTAGATTCTTTAGATTCTTTAGATTCTTTAGATTCTTTAGATTCTTTAAATTCTTCAGATTCTTTAGATTCTTTAGATTCTTTAGATTCTTTAGATTCTTTAGATTCTTTAGATTCTTTAGATTCTTTAGATTCTTTAGATTCTTTAGATTCTTTAGATTATTTAGATTCTTTAGATTCTTTAGATTCTTTAGATTCTTTAGATTCTTTAGATTCTTTAGATTCTTTAGATTCTTTAGATTCTTTATATTCTTTATATTCTTTAGATTCTTTAGATTCTTTAGATTCTTTAGATTCTTTAGATTCTTTAGATTCTTTATATTCTTTAGATTCTTTATATTCTTTAGATTCTTTAGATTCTTTAGAATCTTTAGATTCTTTAGATTCTTTAGATTCTTTAGATTCTTTAGATTTTTTAGATTCTTTAGATTCTTTAGATTCTTTAAATTCTTTAGTCTCTTTAGATTCTTTAGATATTTTAGATTTTTTAGATTTTTTAGATTCTTTAGATTCTTTAGATTCTTTAAATTCTTCAGATTCTTTAGATTCTTTAGATTCTTTAGATTCTTTAGATTCTTTAGATTCTTTAGATTCTTTAGATTCTTTAGATTCTTTAGATTCTTTAGATTCTTTAGATTCTTTAGATTCTTTAGATTCTTTAGATTCTTTAGATTTTTTAGATTTTTTAGATTCTTTAGATTCTTTAGATTCTTTAGATTCTTTAGATTCTATAGATTCTTTAGATTTTTAGATTCTTTAGATTCTTTAGATATTTTAGATTTTTTAGATTCTTTAGATTCTTTAGATTCTTTAGATTCTTTAGATTCTTTAGATTCTTTAGATTCTTTAGATTCTTTAGATTCTTTAGATTCTTTAGATTCTTTAGATTCTTTAGATTCTTTAGATTCTTTAGATTCTTTAGATTCTTTAGATTCTTTAGATTCTTTAGATTATTTAGATTCTTTAGATTCTTTAGATTCTTTAGATTCTTCAGATTCTTCAGATCCTTTAGATTCTTTAGATCCTTTAGATTCTTTAGATTCTTTAGATTCTTTATATTCTTTAGATTTTTTAGATTCTTTAGATTCTTTAGATTCTTTAGATTCTTTAGATTCTTTGGATTCTTTAGATTCTTTAGATTCTTTAGATTCTTTAGATTCTTTAGAATCTTTAGATTCTTTAGATTCTTTAGATTCTTTAGATTCTTTAGATTTTTTAGATTCTTTAGATTCTTTAGATTCTTTAAATTCTTTAGTCTCTTTAGATTCTTTAGATTCTTTAGATTCTTTAAATTCTTTAGATTCTTTAGATTCTTTAGATTCTTTAGATTCTTTAGATTCTTTAGATTCTTTAGATTCTTTAGATTCTTTAGATTCTTTAGATTCTTTAGATTCTTTAGATTCTTTAGATTCTTTATAATCTTTAGATTCTTTAGATTCTTTAGATTCTTTAGATTCTTTAGATTTTTTAGATTCTTCAGATTCTTTAGATTCTTTAAATTCTTTAGTCTCTTTAGATTCTTTAGATTCTTTAGATTCTTTAAATTCTTTAGATTCTTTAGATTCTTTAGATTCTTTAAATTCTTCAGATTCTTTAGATTCTTTAGATTCTTTAGATTCTTTAGATTCTTTAGATTCTTTAGATTCTTTAGATTCTTTAGATTCTTTAGATTCTTTAGATTCTTTAGATTCTTTAGATTCTTTAGATTCTTTAGATTCTTTAGATTCTTTAGATTCTTTAGATTCTTTAGATTCTTTAGATTCTTTAGATTCTTTAGATTCTTTAGATTCTTTAGATTCTTTAGATTCTTTAGGTTCTTTAGATCCTTTAGTCTCTTTAGATTCTTTAGATTTTTTAGATTCTTTAGATTCCTTAGATTCTTTAGATTCTTTAGATTCTTTAGATTCTTTAGATTCTTTAGATTCTTTAGATACTTTAGATTCTTTAGATTCTTTAGATTCTTTAGATTCTTTAGATTCTTTATATTCTTTAGATTCTTTAGATTCTTTAAATTCTTCAGATTCTTTAGATTCTTTAGATTCTTTAGATTCTTCAGATTCTTCAGATACTTTAGATTCTTTAGATCCTTTAGATTCTTTAGATACTTTAGATTCTTTATATTCTTTATATTCTTTAGATTCTTTAGATTCTTTAGATTCTTTAGATTCTTTAGATTCTTTAGATTCTTTAGATTCTTTAGATTCTTTAGATTCTTTAGATTCTTTAGATTCTTTAGATTCTTTAGATTCTTTAGATTCTTTAGATTCTTTAGATTATTTAGATTCTTTAGATTCTTTAGATTCTTTAGATTCTTTAGATTCTTTAGATTCTTTAGATTCTTTAGATCCTTTAGTCTCTTTAGATTCTTTAGATTTTTTAGATTCTTTAGATTCTTTAGATTCTTTAGATTCTTTAGATTCTTTATATTCTTTAGATTCTTTAGATTCTTTAGATTCTTTAGATTCTTTAGATTCTTTAGATTCTTTAGATTCTTTAGATTCTTTAGATTCTTTAGATTCGTTAGATTCTTTAGATTCTTTAGATTCTTTAAATTCTTCAGATTCTTTAGATTCTTTAGATTCTTTAGATTCTTCAGATTCTTCAGATACTTTAGATTCTTTAGATCCTTTAGATTCTTTAGATTCTTTAGATTCTTTATATTCTTTATATTCTTTAGATTCTTTAGATTCTTTAGATTCTTTAGATTCTTTAGATTCTTTAGATTCTTTAGATTCTTTAGATTCTTTAGATTCTTTAGATTCTTTAGATTCTTTAGATTCTTTAGATTCTTTAGATTCTTTAGATTCTTTAGATTATTTAGATTCTTTAGATTCTTTAGATTCTTTAGATTCTTTAGATTCTTTAGATTCTTTAGATTCTTTAGATTCTTTAGATTCTTTAGATTCTTTAGATTCTTTAGATTCTTTAGATTCTTTAGATTCTTTAGATTCTTTAGATTCTTTAGATTCTTTAGATTCTTTAGATTCTTTAGATTCTTTAGATTCTTTAGATTCTTTAGATTCTTTAGATTCTTTAGATTTTTTAGATTCTTTAGATTCTTTAGATTCTTTAGATTCTTTAAATTCTTTAGATTCTTTAGATTCTTTAGATCCTTTAGTCTCTTTAGATTCTTTAGATTTTTTAGATTCTTTAGATTCTTTAGATTCTTTAGATTCTTTAGATTCTTTAGATTCTTTAGATTCTTTAGATTCTTTAGATTCTTTAGATTCTTTAGATTCTTTAGATTCTTTAGATTCTTTAGATTCTTTAGATTCTTTAGATTCTTTAGATTCTTTAGATTCTTTAGATTCTTTAGATTCTTTAGATTCTTTAAATTCTTCAGATTCTTTAGATTCTTTAGATTATTTAGATTCTTCAGATTCTTCAGATACTTTAGATTCTTTAGATCCTTTAGATTCTTTAGATTCTTTAGATTCTTTATATTCTTTGTATTCTTTAGATTCTTTAGATTCTTTAGATTCTTTAGATTCTTTAGATTCTTTAGATTCTTTAGATTCTTTAGATTCTTTAGATTCTTTAGATTCTTTAGATTCTTTAGATTCTTTAGATTCTTTAGATTCTTTAGATTCTTTAGATTCTTTAGATTCTTTAGATTCTTTAGATTCTTTAGATTCTTTCGATTCTATAGATTCTTTAGATTCTTTAGGTTTTATAGATTATTTAGATTCTTTAGATTCTTTAGAATATTTAGATTCTTTAGATTCTTTAGATTCTTTAGATCCTTTAGATTCTTTAGATTCTTTAGATTCTTTAGATTCTTTAGATTCTTTAGATTCTTTAGATTCTTTAGATTCTTTAGATTCTTTAGATTCTTTAGATTCTTTAGATTCTTTAGATTCTTTAGTTTCTTTAGATTCTTTAGATTCTTTAGATTCTTTAGATTCTTTAGATTCTTCAGATCCTTTAGTCTCTTTAGATTCTTTAGATTCTTTAGATTCTTTAGATTCTTTAGATTCTTTAGATTCTTTAGATTCTTTAGATTCTTTAGATTCTTTAGATTCTTTAGATTCTTTAGATTCTTTAGATTCTTTAGATTCTTTAGATTCTTTAGATTCTTTAGATTCTTTAGATTCTTTAGATTCTTTAGATTCTTTAGATTCTTTAGATTCTTTAGATTCTTTAGATTCTTTAGATTCTTTAGATTCTTTAGATTCTTTAGATTCTTTAGATTCTTTAGATTCTTTAGATTCTTTAGATTCTTTAGATTCTTTAAATTCTTCAGATTCTTTAGATTCTTTAGATTCTTTAGATTCTTCAGATTCTTCAGATCCTTTAGATTCTTTAGATCCTTTAGATTCTTTAGATTCTTTAGATTCTTTATATTCTTTATATTCTTTAGATTCTTTAGATTCTTTAGATTCTTTAGATTCTTTAGATTCTTTAGATTCTTTAGATTCTTTAGATTCTTTAGATTCTTTAGATTCTTTAGATTCTTTAGATTCTTTAGATTCTTTAGATTCTATAGATTCTTTAGATTCTTTAGGTTTTATAGATTATTTCGATTCTTTAGATTCTTTAGAATATTTAGATTCTTTAGATTCTTTAGATTCTTTAGATACTTTACATTCTTTAGAATCTTTAGATTCTTTAGATTCTTTAGATTCTTTAGATCCTTTAGATTTTTTAGATTCTTTAGATTCTTTGGATTCTTTAAATTCTTTAGTCTCTTTAGATTCTTTAGATTCTTTAAATTCTTTAGATTCTTTAGATTCTTTAGATTCTTTAGATTCTTTAGATTCTTTAGATTCTTTAGAATCTTTAGATTCTTTAGATTCTTTAGATTCTTTAGATTCTTTAGATTCTTTAGATTTTTTAGATTCTTTAGATTCTTTAGATTCTTTAAATTCTTTAGTCTCTTTAGATTCTTTAGATTCTTTAGATTCTTTAAATTCTTTAGATTCTTTAGATTCTTTAGATTCTTTAGATTTTTTAGATTCTTCAGATTCTTTAGATTCTTTAAATTCTTTAGTCTCTTTAGATTCTTTAGATTCTTTAGATTCTTTAAATTCTTTAGATTCTTTAGATTCTTTAGATTCTTTAAATTCTTCAGATTCTTTAGATTCTTTAGATTCTTTAGATTTTTTAGATTCTTTAGATTCTTTAGATTCTTTAGATTCTTTAGATTCTTTAGATTCTTTAGATTCTTTAGATTCTTTAGATTATTTAGATTCTTTAGATTATTTAGATTCTTTAGATTCTTTAGATTCTTTAGATTCTTCAGATTCTTCAGATCCTTTAGATTCTTTAGATTCTTTAGATTCTTTAGATTTTTTAGATTCTTTAGATTCTTTAGATTCTTTAGATTCTTTAGATTCTTTAGATTCTTTAGATTCTTTAGATTCTTTAGATTCTTTAGGTTCTTTAGATTCTTTATATTCTTTAGATTCTTTAGATTCTTTAGATTCTTTAGATTCTTTAGATTCTTTAGGTTCTTTAGATCCTTTAGTCTCTTTAGATTCTTTAGATTTTTTAGATTCTTTAGATTCCTTAGATTCTTTAGATCCTTTAGATTCTTTAGATTCTTTAGATTCTTAGATTCTTTAGATACTTTAGATTCTTTAGATTCTTTAGATTCTTTAGATTCTTTAGATTCTTTAGATTCTTTAGATTCTTTAGATTCTTTAGATTCTTTAGATTCTTTAGATTCTTTAGATTCTTTAGATTCTTTAGATTCTTTAAATTCTTCAGATTCTTTAGATTCTTTAGATTCTTTAGATTCTTCAGATTCTTCAGATACTTTAGATTCTTTAGATCCTTTAGATTCTTTAGATACTTTAGATTCTTTATATTCTTTATATTCTTTAGATTCTTTAGATTCTTTAGATTCTTTAGATTCTTTAGATCCTTTAGATTCTTTAGATTCTTTAGATTCTTTAGATTCTTTAGATTCTTTAGATTCTTTAGATTCTTTAGATTCTTTAGATTCTTTAGATTATTTAGATTCTTTAGATTCTTTAGATTCTTTAGATTCTTTAGATTCTTTAGATTCTTTAGATTCTTTAGATTCTTTAGATCCTTTAGTCTCTTTAGATTCTTTAGATTTTTTAGATTCTTTAGATTCTTTAGATTCTTTAGATTCTTTATATTCTTTAGATTCTTTAGATTCTTTAGATTCTTTAGATTCTTTAGATTCTTTAGATTCTTTAGATTCTTTAGATTCTTTAGATTCTTTAGATTCTTTAGATTCTTTAGATTCTTTAGATTCTTTAGATTCTTTAGATTCTTTAAATTCTTCAGATTCTTTAGATTCTTTAGATTCTTTAGATTCTTCAGATTCTTCAGATACTTTAGATTCTTTAGATCCTTTAGATTCTTTAGATTCTTTAGATTCTTTATATTCTTTATATTCTTTAGATTCTTTAGATTCTTTAGATTCTTTAGATTCTTTAGATTCTTTAGATTCTTTAGATTCTTTAGATTCTTTAGATTCTTTAGATTCTTTAGATTCTTTAGATTCTTTAGATTATTTAGATTCTTTAGATTCTTTAGATTCTTTAGATTCTTTAGATTCTTTAGATTCTTTAGATTCTTTAGATTCTTTAGATTCTTTAGATTCTTTAGATTCTTTAGATTCTTTGGATTCTTTAGATTCTTTAGATTCTTTAGATTCTTTAGATTCTTTAGATTCTTTAGATTCTTTAGATTCTTTAGATTCTTTAGATTCTTTAGATTCTTTAGATTCTTTAGATTCTTTAGATTCTTTAGATTCTTTAAATTCTTTAGATTCTTTAGATTCTGTAGATTCTTTAGATTCTTTAGATTCTTTAGATTCTTTAGATTCTTTAGATTCTTTAGATTCTTTAGATTCTTTAGATTCTTTAGATTCTTTAGATTCTTTAGATTCTTTAGATTCTTTAGATTCTTTAGATTCTTTAGATTCTTTAGATTCTTTAGATTCTTTAGATTCTTTAGATTCTTTAGATTCTTTAGATTCTTTAGATTCTTTAGATTCTTTAGATTCTTTAGATTCTTTAGATTCTTTAGATTCTTTAGATTCTTTAGATTCTTTAGATTCTTTAGATTCTTTAGATTCTTTAGATTCTTTAGATTCTTTAGATTCTTTAGATTCTTTAGATTCTTTAGATTCTTTAGATTCTTTAGATTCTTTAGATTCTTTAGATTCTTTAGATTTTTTAGATTCTTTAGATTCTTTAGATTCTTTAGATTCTTTAGATCCTTTAGTCTCTTTAGATTCTTTAGATTTTTTAGATTCTTTAGATTCTTTAGATTCTTTAGATTCTTTAGATTCTTTAGATTCTTTAGATTCTTTAGATTCTTTAGATTCTTTAGATTCTTTAGATTCTTTAGATTCTTTAGATTCTTTAGATTCTTTAGATTCTTTAGATTCTTTAGATTCTTTAGATTCTTTAGGTTCTTTAGATTCTTTAGATTCTTTAGATTCTTTAGATTCTTTAGATTCTTTAGATTCTTTAAATTCTTCAGATTCTTTAGATTCTTTAGATTCTTTAGATTCTTCAGATTCTTCAGATCCTTTAGATTCTTTAGATCCTTTAGATTCTTTAGATTCTTTAGATTCTTTATATTCTTTATATTCTTTAGATTCTTTAGATTCTTTAGATTCTTTAGATTCTTTAGATTCTTTAGATTCTTTAGATTCTTTAGATTCTTTAGATTCTTTAGATTCTTTAGATTCTTTAGATTCTTTAGATTCTTTAGATCCTTTAGATTCTTTAGATTCTATTGATTCTTTAGATTCTTTAGGTTTTATAGATTATTTCGATTCTTTAGATTCTTTAGAATATTTAGATTCTTTAGATTCTTTAGATTCTTTAGATTCTTTAGATTCTTTAGATTCTTTAGATTCTTTAGATTCTTTAGATTCTTTAGATTCTTTAGATTCTTTAGATTCTTTAGATTCTTTAGATTCTTTAGATTCTTTAGATTCTTTAGATTCTTTAGATTCTTTAGATTCTTTAGATTCTTTAGATTCTTTAGATTCTTTAGATTCTTTAGATTCTTTAGATTCTTTAGATTCTTTAGATTATTTAGATTCTTTAGATTATTTAGATTCTTTAGATTCTTTAGATTCTTTAGATTCTTCAGATTCTTCAGATCCTTTAGATTCTTTAGATCCTTTAGATTCTTTAGATTCTTTAGATTCTTTAGATTCTTTAGATTCTTTAGGTTCTTTAGATTCTTTAGATTCTTTAGATTCTTTAGATTCTTTAGATTCTTTAGTTTCTTTAGATTCTTTAGATCCTGTAGATTCTTCAGATACTTTAGATTCTTTAGATTCTTTAGATTCTTTAGTTTCTTTAGATTCTTTAGATTCTTTAGATTCTTTAGATTCTTTTGATTCTTTAGAATCTTTAGATTCTTTAGATTCTTTAGATTCTTTAGATTCTTTAGATTCTTTAGATTCTTTAGATTCTTTAGATTCTTTAGATTCTTTAGATTCTTTAGATTCTTTAGATTCTTTAGATTCTTTAGATTCTTTAGATTCTTTAGATTCTTTAGATTCTATAGATTCTTTAGATTCTTTAGATTCTTTAGATTCTTTAGATTCTTTAGATTCTTTAGATTCTTTAGATTCTTTAGATTCTTTAGATTCATTAGATTCTTTAGATTCTTTAGATTCTTTAGATTCTTTAGATTCTTTAGATTCTTTAGATTCTTTAGATTCTTTAGATTCTTTAGATTCTTTAGATTCTTTAGATTCTTTAGATTCTTTAGATTCTTTAGATTCTTTAGGTTCTTTAGATTCTTTAGATTCTTTAGATTCTTTAGATTCTTTAGATTCTTTAGATTCTTTAGATTCTTTAGATTCTTTAGATTCTTTAGATTCTTTAGATTCTTTAGATTCTTTAGATTCTTTAGATTCTTTAGATTCTTTAGATTCTTTAGATTCTTTAGATTCTTTAGATTCTTTAGATTCTTTAGATTCTTTAGATTCTTTAGATTCTTTAGATTCTTTAGATTCTTTAGATTCTTTAGATTCTTTAGATTCATTAGATTCTTTAGATTCTTTAGATTCTTTAGATTCTTTAGATTCTTTAGATCCTTTAGATTCTTTAGATTCTTTAGATTCTTTAGATTCTTTAGATTCTTTAGATTTTTTAGATTCTTTAGATTCTTTAGATTCTTTAGATTCTTTAGATTCTTTAGATTCTTTAGATTCTTTAGATTCTTTAGATTCTTTAGATTCTTTAGATTCTTTAGATTCTTTAGATTCTTTAGATTCTTTAGATTCTTTATATTCTTTAGATTCTTTAGATTCTTTAGATTCTTTAGATTCTTTAGATTCTTTAGATTCTTTAGATTCTTTAGATTCTTTAGATTCTTTAGATTCTTTAGATTCTTCAGATTCTTTAGATTCTTTAGATTCTTTAGATTCTTTAGATTCTTTAGATTCTTTAGATTCTTTAGATTCTTTAGATTTTTTAGATTCTTTAGATTCTTTAGATTCTTCAGATTCTTTAGATTCTTTAGATTCTTTAGATTCTTTAGATTCTTAAGATTCTTTAGATTCTTTAGATTCTTTAAATTCTTTAGATTCTTTAGATTCTTTAGATTCTTTAGATTCTTTAGATTCTTTAGATTCTTTAGATTCTTTAGAATCTTTAGATTCTTTAGATTCATTAGATTCTTTAGATTCTTTAGATTCTTTAGATTCTTTAGATCCTTTAGTCTCTTTAGATTCTTTAGATTTTTTAGATTCTTTAGTTTCTTTAGATTCTTTAGATTCTTTAGATTCTTTAGATTCTTTAGATTCTTTAAATTCTTTAGATTCTTTAGATTCCTTAGGTTTTTTAGATTAATAGATTTTTAGATTCCTTGGATTTTTTAGATTTTTTAGATTCTTCAGATTCTTTAGATTCTTTAGATTCTTTAGATTCTTTAGATTCTCTAGATTCTTTAGATTCTTTAAATTCTTTACATTCTTTGGATTCTTTAGATTCTTTAGATTCTTTAGATTCTTTAGATTCTTTAGATTCTTTAGATTCTTTAGATTCTTTAGATTCTTTAGATTCTTTAGATTCCTTAGATTCTATAGATTCTCTAGATTCTTTAGATTCTTTAGATCCTTTAGATTCTTTAGATTCTTTAGATTCTTTAGATTCTTTAGATTGTTTAGATTCTTTAGATTCTTTAGATTCTTTAGATTCCTTAGATTCTTTAGATTCTCTAGATTCTTTAGATTCTTTAGATTCTTTAGATTCTTTAGATTCTTTATATTCTTTAGATTTTTTAGTTTCTTTAAATTCCTTAGATTCTTTAGATTCTTTAGATTCTTTTGATTCTTTAGATTCCTTAGATTCTTTAGATTCTTTAGATTTTTAGATTCTTTAAAATCTTTAGATTCTTTAGATTCCTTTGATTCTTTAGATTAATAGATTTTTAGATTCCTTGGATTTTTTAGATTTTTTAGATTCTTTGGATTTTTTAGATTCTTTAGATTCTTTAGATTCTTTGGATTTTATAGATTCCTTAGATTCTTTAAATTTTTTAGGTTCTTTAGATCCTTTAGATTCTTTAGAACCTTTAGTTTCTTTTGATTCTTTAGATTAATAGATTTTTTAGATTCCATGTATTCTTTAGATTTTTTAGATTCTCTAGATTCTTTAGATTTTTTAGATCCTTTAGATTCTTTAGATTCTTTAGATTCTTTAGATTATTTAGATTCTTTAGATTCTTTAGATTCTTTAGATTTTTTAGATTCTTTAGATTCTTTAGCTTCTTTAGATTCTTTAGATTCTTTAGATTCTTTAGATTCTTTAGATTCTTTAGATTCTTTAGATTCTTTAGATTCTTTAGATTCCTTAGATTCTTTAGATTCTTTAGATTCTTTAGATTCTTTAGATTCTTTAGATTCTTTAGATTCTTTAGATTCTTTAGATTTTTTAGATTCTTTAGATTCATTAGATTCTCTAGATTCTTTAGATTCTTTAGATTCTTTAGATTCTTTAGATTCTTTAGATTCTTTAGATTCTTTAGATTCTTTAGATTCTTTAGATTTTTTAGATTCTTTCGCTTCTTTAGATTCTTTAGATTCTTTAGATTCTTTAGATTCTTTAGATTCTTTAGTTTCTTTAGATTCTTTAGATTCTTTAGATTCTTTAGATTCTTTAGATTCTTTAGATTCTTTAGATTCTTTAGATTCTTTAGGTTCTTTAGATTCTTTAGATTCTTTAGATTCTTTAGATTCTTTAGATTCTTTAGATTCTTTAGATTCTTTAGATTCTTTAGATTCTTTAGATTTTTTAGATTCTTTAGATTCTTTAGATTCTTTAGATTCTTTAGATTTTTTAGATTCTTTAGATTCTTTAGCTTCTTTAGATTCTTTAGATTCTTTAGATTCTTTAGATTCTTTAGATTCTTTAGATTCTTTAGATTCTTTAGATTCTTTAGATTCATTAGATTCTCTAGATTCTTTAGATTCTTTAGATTCTTTAGATTCTTTAGATTCTTTAGATTCTTTAGATTCTTTAGGTTCTTTAGATTCTTTAGATTCTTTAGATTCTTTAGATTCTTTAGATTCTTTAGATTCTTTAGGTTCTATAGATTCTTTAGATTCTTTAGATTCCTTAGATTCTTTAGATTTTTTAGATTCTTTAGATTCTTTAGCTTCTTTAGATTCTTTAGATTCTTTAGATTCTTTAGATTCTTTAGATTCTTTAGATTCTTTAGATTCTTTAGATTCTTTAGATTTTTTAGATTTCTTTGATTTTTTAGATTCTTTAGATATTTTAGATTCTTTAGATTCTTTAGATTTTTTAGATTCTTTAGATTCATTAGATTCTCTAGATTCTTTAGATTCTTTAGATTCTTTAGATTCTTTAGATTCTTTAGATTCTTTGGATTCTTTAGATTCTTTAGATTCTTTAGATTCTTTAGATTCTTTAGATTTTTTAGATTCTTTAGATTCTTTAGCTTCTTTAGATTCTTTAGATTCTTTAGATTCTTTAGATTCTTTAGATTCTTTAGATTCTTTAGATTCTTTAGATTCTTTAGATTCTTTAGATTCTTTAGATTCTTTAGATTCTTTAGATTCTTTAGATTCTTTAGATTCTTTAGATTCTTTAGATTCTTTAGATTCTTTAGATTCTTTAGATTCTTTAGATTCTTTAGATTCTTTAGGTTCTTTAGATTCTTTAGATTCTTTAGATTCTTTAGATTCTTTAGATTCTTTAGATTCTTTAGATTCTTTAGATTCTTTAGATTCTTTAGATTCTTTAGATTCTTTAGATTCTTTAGATTCTTTAGATTCTTTAGTTTCTTTAGATTCTTTAGATTCTTTAGATTCTTTAGATTCTTTAGATTCTTTAGATTCTTTAGATTCTTTAGATTCTTTAGATTCTTTAGATTCTTTAGATTCTTTGGATTCTTTAGATTCTTTAGATTCTTTAGATTCTTTAGATTCTTTAGATTCTTTAGATTCTTTAGATTCTTTAGATTCTTTAGATTCTTTAGATTCTTTAGATTCTTTAGATTCTTTAGATTCTTTAGATTCTTTAGATTCTTTAGATTCTTTAGATTCTTTAGATTCTTTAGATTCTTTATATTCTTTAGATTCTTTAGATTCTTTAGATTCTTTAGATTCTTTAGATTCTTTAGATTCTTTAGATTCTTTAGATTCTTTAGATTCTTTAGATTCTTTAGATTCTTCAGATTCTTTAGATTCTTTAGATTCTTTAGATTCTTTAGATTCTTTAGATTCTTTAGATTCTTTAGATTCTTTAGATTGTTTAGATTCTTTAGATTCTTTAGATTCTTTAGATTCTTTATATTCTTTAGATTCTTTAGATTCTTTAGATTCTTTAGATTCTTTAGATTCTTTAGATTCTTTAGATTCTTTAGATTCTTTAGATTCTTTAGATTCTTTAGATTCTTTAGATTCTTTAGATTCTTTAAATTCTTCATATTCTTTAGATTCTTTAGATTCTTTAGATTCTTCAGATTCTTCAGATACTTTAGATTCTTTAGATCCTTTAGATTCTTTAGATTCTTTAGATTCTTTATATTCTTTATATTCTTTAGATTCTTTAGATTCTTTAGATTCTTTAGATTCTTTAGATTCTTTAGATTCTTTAGATTCTTTAGATTCTTTAGATTCTTTAGATTCTTTAGATTCTTTAGATTCTTTAGATTCTTTAGATTCTTTAGATTCTTTAGATTATTTAGATTCTTTAGATTCTTTAGATTCTTTAGATTCTTTAGATTCTTTAGATTCTTTAGATTCTTTAGATTCTTTAGATTCTTTAGATTCTTTAGATTCTTTGGATTCTTTAGATTCTTTAGATTCTTTAGATTCTTTAGATTCTTTAGATTCTTTAGATTCTTTAGATTCTTTAGATTCTTTAGATTCTTTAGATTCTTTAGATTCTTTAGATTCTTTAGATTCTTTAGATTCTTTAGATTCTTTAGATTCTTTAAATTCTTTAGATTCTTTAGATTCTGTAGATTCTTTAGATTCTTTAGATTCTTTAGATTCTTTAGATTCTTTAGATTCTTTAGATTCTTTAGATTCTTTAGATTCTTTAGATTCTTTAGATTCTTTAGATTCTTTAGATTCTTTAGATTCTTTAGATTCTTTAGATTCTTTAGATTCTTTAGATTCTTTAGATTCTTTAGATTCTTTAGATTCTTTAGATTCTTTAGATTCTTTAGATTCTTTAGATTCTTTAGATTCTTTAGATTCTTTAGATTCTTTAGATTCTTTAGATTCTTTAGATTCTTTAGATTCTTTAGATTCTTTAGATTCTTTAGATTCTTTAGATTCTTTAGATTCTTTAGATTCTTTAGATTCTTTAGATTCTTTAGATTCTTTAGATTCTTTAGATTTTTTAGATTCTTTAGATTCTTTAGATTCTTTAGATTCTTTAGATTCTTTAGATCCTTTAGTCTCTTTAGATTCTTTAGATTTTTTAGATTCTTTAGATTCTTTAGATTCTTTAGATTCTTTAGATTCTTTAGATTCTTTAGATTCTTTAGATTCTTTAGATTCTTTAGATTCTTTGGATTCTTTAGATTCTTTAGATTCTTTAGATTCTTTAGATTCTTTAGATTCTTTAGATTCTTTAGATTCTTTAGATTCTTTAGATTCTTTAGATTCTTTAGATTCTTTAGATTCTTTAGATCCTTTAGTCTCTTTAGATTCTTTAGATTCTTTAGATTCTTTAGATTCTTTAGGTTCTTTAGATTCTTTAGATTCTTTAGATTCTTTAGATTCTTTAGATTCTTTGGATTCTTTAGATTCTTTAGATTCTTTAGATTCTTTAGATTCTTTAGATTCTTTAGATTCTTTAGATTCTTTAGATTCTTTAGATTCTTTAGATTCTTTAGATTCTTTAGATTCTTTAGATTCTTTAGATTCTTTAGATTCTTTAGATTCTTTAGATTCTTTAGATTCTTTAGATTCTTTAGATTCTTTAGATTCTTTAGATTCTTTAGATTCTTTAGATTCTTTAGATTCTTTAGATTCTATAGATTCTTTAGATTCTTTAGATTTTTTAGATTCTTTAGATTCTTTAGATTCTTTAAATTCTTTAGATTATTTAGATTATTTAGATTCTTTTGAATATTTAGATACTTTAGAAAATTTAGATTCTTTAGATTCTTTGATTCTTTAGATTCTATAGATTCTTTAGATTCTTTAGGTTTTATAGATTATTTAGATTCTTTAGATTCTTTAGATTTTTTAGAATCTTTAGATTCTTTAGATTCTTTAGATTCTTTAGATTCTTTAGATTCTTTAGAATCTTTAGATTCTTTAGATTCTTTAGATTCTTTAGATTTTTTAGATTCTTTAGATTCTTTAGATTCTTTAAATTCTTTAGTCTCTTTAGATTCTTTAGATTCTTTAGATTCTTTAAATTCTTTAGATTCTTTAGATTCTTTAGATTCTTTAAATTCTTCAGATTCTTTAGATTCTTTAGATTCTTTAGATTCTTTAGATTCTTTAGATTTTTTAGATTCTTTAGATTCTTTAGATTCTTTAGATTCTTTAGATTCTTTAGATTCTTTAGATTCTTTAGATTCTTTAGATTCTTTAGATTCTTTAGATTCTTTAGATTCTTTAGATTCTTTAGATTCTTTAGATTCTTTAGATTCTTTAGATTCTTTAGATTCTTTAGATTTTTTAGATTCTTTAGATTCTTTAGATATTATAGATTTTTTACATTTTTTAGATTCTTTAGATTCTTTAGATTCTTTAGATTCTTTAGATTCTTTAGATTCTTTAGATTCTTTAGATTCTTTAGATTCTTTAGATTCTTTAGATTCTTTAGATTCTTTAGATTCTTTAGATTCTTTAGATTCTTTAGATTCTTTAGATTCTTTAGATTATTTAGATTCTTTAGATTATTTAGATTCTTTAGATTCTTTAGATTCTTTAGATTCTTCAGATTCTTCAGATCCTTTAGATTCTTTAGATCCTTTAGATTCTTTAGATTCTTTAGATTCTTTATATTCTTTAGATTCTTTAGATTCTTTAGATTCTTTAGATTCTTTAGATTCTTCAGATTCTTCAGATCCTTTAGATTCTTTAGATTCTTTAGATCCTTTAGTCTCTTTAGATTCTTTAGATTTTTTAGATTCTTTAGATTCTTTAGATTCTTTAGATTCTTTAGATTCTTTAGATTCCTTAGATTCTTTAGATTCTTTAGATTCTTTAGATTCTTTAGATTCTTTAGATTCTTTAGATTCTTTAGATTCTTTAGATTCTTTAGATTCTTTAGATTCTTTAGATTCTTTAGATTCTTTAAATTCTTCAGATTCTTTAGATTCTTTAGATTCTTTAGATTCTTCAGATTCTTCAGATCCTTTAGATTCTTTAGATCCTTTAGATTCTTTAAATTCTTTAGATTCTTTATATTCTTTATATTCTTTAGATTCTTTAGATTCTTTCGATTCTTTAGATTCATTAGATTCTTTAGATTCTTTAGATTCTTTAGATTCTTTAGATTCTTTAGATTCTTTAGATTCTTTAGATTCTATAGATTCTTTAGATTCTTTAGGTTTTATAGATTATTTAGATTCTTTAGATTCTTTAGAATATTTAGATTCTTTAGATTCTTTAGATTCTTTAGATTTTTTAGATTCTTTAGATTCTTTAAATTCCTCAGATTCTTTAGATTCTTTAGATTCTTTAGATTCTTTAGATTCTTCAGATTCTTCAGGTACTTTAGATTCATTAGATCCTTTAGTTTCTTTAGATTCTTTAGATTCTTTATATTCTTTATATTCTTTAGATTCTTTAGATTCTTTAGATTCTTTAGATTCTTTAGATTCTTTAGATTCTTTAGATTCTTTAGATTCTTTAGATTCTTTAGATTCTTTAGATTCTTTAGATTCTTTAGATTCTTTAGATTATTTAGATTCTTTAGTTTCTTTAGATTCTTTAGATTCTTTAGATTCTTTAGATTCTTTAGATTCTTTAGATTCTTTAGATTCTTTAGATTCTTTAGATTCTTTAGATTCTTTAGATTCTTTAGATTCTTTAGATTCTATAGATTCTTTAGATTCTTTAGATTCTTTAGATTCTTTAGATTCTTTAGATTCTTTAGATTCTTTAGATTCTTTAGATTCTTTAGATTCTTTAGATTCTTTAGATTCTTTAGATTCTTTAGATTCTTTAGATTCTTTAGATCCTTTAGTCTCTTTAGATTCTTTAGATTTTTTAGATTCTTTAGTTTCTTTAGATTCTTTAGATTCTTTAGATTCTTTAGATTCTTTAGATTCTTTAGATTCTTTAAATTCTTTAGATTCTTTAGATTCTTTAGATTCTTTAGAATCTTTAGATTCTTTAGATTCTTTAGATTCTTTAGATTCTTTAGATTCTTTAGATTTTTTAGATTCTTTAAATTCTTCAGATTCTTTAGATTCTTTAGATTCTTTAGATTCTTCAGATTCTTCAGATACTTTAGATTCTTTAGATCCTTTAGATTCTTTAGATTCTTTAGATTCTTTATATTCTTTATATTCTTTAGATTTTTTAGAATCTTTAGATTCTTTAAATTCTTTAGATTCATTGGATTCTTTAGATTCTTTAGATTCTTTAGATTCTTTAGATTCTTTAGATTCTTTATATTCTTTAGATTCTTTAGATTCTTTAGATTCTTTAGATTCTTTAGATCCTTTAGATCCTTTAGATTCTTTAGATTCTTTAGATTCTTTAGAATCTTTAGATTCTTTAGATTCTTTAGATTCTTTAGATTCTTTAGATTTTTTAGATTCTTTAGATTCTTTAGATTCTTTAAATTCTTTAGTCTCTTTAGATTCTTTAGATTCTTTAAATTCTTTAGATTCATTAGATTCTTTAGATTCTTTAGATTCTTTAGATTCTTTAGATTCTTTAGATTCTTTAGATTCTTTAGATTCTTTAGATTCTTTAGATTTTTTAGATTCTTTAGATTCTTTAGATTCTTTAGATTCTTTAGATTCTTTAGATTCTTTAGATTCTTTAGATTCTTTAGATTCTTTAGATTCTTTAGATTCTTTAGATTCTTTAGATTCTTTAGATTCTTTAGATTCTTTAGATTCTTTAGATTCTTTAGATTCTTTAGATTCTTTAGATTCTTTAGATTCTTTAGATTCTTTAGATTCTTTAGATTCTTTAGATTCTTTAGATTCTTTAGATTTTTTAGATTCTTTAGATTCTTTAGATTCTTTAGATTCTTTAGATTCTTTAGATTCTTTAGTTTCTTTAGATTCTTTAGATTCTTTAGATTCTTTAGATTCTTTAGATTCTTTAGATTCTTTAGATTCTTTAGATTCTTTAGATTCTTTAGATTATTTAGATTCTTTAGATTCTTTAGATTCTTTAGATTCTTTAGATTCTTTAGATTCTTTAGATTCTTTAGATTATTTAGATTCTTTAGATTATTTAGATTCTTCAGATTCTTTAGATTCTTTAGATTCTTCAGATTCTTCAGATCCTTTATATTCTTTAGATTCTTTAGATCCTTTAATCTCTTTAGATTCTTTAGATTTTTAGATTCTTTAGATTCTTTAGATTCTTTAGATTCTTTAGATACTTTAGATTCTTTAGATTCTTTAGATTCTTTAGATTCTTTAGATTCTTTAGATTCTTTAGATTCTTTAGATTCTTTAGATTCTTTAGATTCTTTAGATTCTTTAGATTCTTTAGATTCTTTAGATTCTTTAGATTCTTTAGATTCTTTAGATCCTTTAGATTCTTTAGATTCTTTAGATTCTTTATATTCTTTATATTCTTTAGATTCTTTAGATTCTTTCGATTCTTTAGATTCTTTAGATTCTTTAGATTCTTTAGATTCTTTAGATTCTTTTGATTCTTTAGATTCTTTAGATTCTTTAGATTCTGTAGATTCTTTAGATTCTTTAGATTCTTTAGATTCTTTAGATTCTTTAGATTCTTTAGATTCTTTAGATTCTTTAGATTCTTTAGATTCTTTAGATTCTTTAGATTCTTTAGATTCTTTAGATTCTTTAGATTCTTTAGATTCTTTAGATTCTTTAGATTCTTTAGATTCTTTAGATTCTTTAGATTCTTTAGATTCTTTAGATTCTTTAGATTCTTTAGATTCTTTAGATTCTTTAGATTCTTTAGATTCTTTAGATTCTTTAGATTCTTTAGATTCTTTAGATTCTTTAGATTCTTTAGATTCTTTAGATTCTTTAGATTCTTTAGATTCTTTAGATTCTTTAGATTCTTTAGATTCTTTAGATTCTTTAGATTCTTTAGATTTTTTAGATTCTTTAGATTCTTTAGATTCTTTAGATTCTTTAGATTCTTTAGATCCTTTAGTCTCTTTAGATTCTTTAGATTTTTTAGATTCTTTAGATTCTTTAGATTCTTTAGATTCTTTAGATTCTTTAGATTCTTTAGATTCTTTAGATTCTTTAGATTCTTTAGATTCTTTGGATTCTTTAGATTCTTTAGATTCTTTAGATTCTTTAGATTCTTTAGATTCTTTAGATTCTTTAGATTCTTTAGATTCTTTAGATTCTTTAGATTCTTTAGATTCTTTAGATTCTTTAGATTCTTTAGATTCTTTAGATCCTTTAGTCTCTTTAGATTCTTTAGATTCTTTAGATTCTTTAGATTCTTTAGGTTCTTTAGATTCTTTAGATTCTTTAGATTCTTTAGATTCTTTAGATTCTTTGGATTCTTTAGATTCTTTAGATTCTTTAGATTCTTTAGATTCTTTAGATTCTTTAGATTCTTTAGATTCTTTAGATTCTTTAGATTCTTTAGATTCTTTAGATTCTTTAGATTCTTTAGATTCTTTAGATTCTTTAGATTCTTTAGATTCTTTAGATTCTTTAGATTCTTTAGATTCTTTAGATTCTTTAGATTCTTTAGATTCTTTAGATTCTATAGATTCTTTAGATTCTTTAGATTTTTTAGATTCTTTAGATTCTTTAGATTCTTTAAATTCTTTAGATTATTTAGATTATTTAGATTCTTTTGATTATTTAGATACTTTAGAAAATTTAGATTCTTTAGATTCTTTGATTCTTTAGATTCTATAGATTCTTTAGATTCTTTAGGTTTTATAGATTATTTAGATTCTTTAGATTCTTTAGATTTTTTAGAATCTTTAGATTCTTTAGATTCTTTAGATTCTTTAGATTCTTTAGATTCTTTAGAATCTTTAGATTCTTTAGATTTTTTAGATTCTTTAGATTCTTTAGATATTATAGATTTTTTACATTTTTTAGATTCTTTAGATTCTTTAGATTCTTTAGATTCTTTAGATTCTTTAGATTCTTTAGATTCTTTAGATTCTTTAGATTCTTTAGATTCTTTAGATTCTTTAGATTCTTTAGATTCTTTAGATTCTTTAGATTCTTTAGATTCTTTAGATTATTTAGATTCTTTAGATTATTTAGATTCTTTAGATTCTTTAGATTCTTTAGATTCTTCAGATTCTTCAGATCCTTTAGATTCTTTAGATCCTTTAGATTCTTTAGATTCTTTAGATTCTTTATATTCTTTAGATTCTTTAGATTCTTTAGATTCTTTAGATTCTTTAGATTCTTCAGATTCTTCAGATCCTTTAGATTCTTTAGATTCTTTAGATCCTTTAGTCTCTTTAGATTCTTTAGATTTTTTAGATTCTTTAGATTCTTTAGATTCTTTAGATTTTTTAGATTCTTTAGATTCCTTAGATTCTTTAGATTCTTTAGATTCTTTAGATTCTTTAGATTCTTTAGATTCTTTAGATTCTTTAGATTCTTTAGATTCTTTAGATTCTTTAGATTCTTTAGATTCTTTAGATTCTTTAGATTCTTTAAATTCTTCAGATTCTTTAGATTCTTTAGATTCTTTAGATTCTTCAGATTCTTCAGATCCTTTAGATTCTTTAGATCCTTTAGATTCTTTAGATTCTTTAGATTCTTTATATTCTTTATATTCTTTAGATTCTTTAGATTCTTTCGATTCTTTAGATTCATTAGATTCTTTAGATTCTTTAGATTCTTTAGATTCTTTAGATTCTTTAGATTCTTTAGATTCTTTAGATTCTATAGATTCTTTAGATTCTTTAGGTTTTATAGATTATTTAGATTCTTTAGATTCTTTAGAATATTTAGATTCTTTAGATTCTTTAGATTCTTTAGATTCTTTAGATTCTTTAGATTCTTTAGATTCTTTAAATTCCTCAGATTCTTTAGATTCTTTAGATTCTTTAGATTCTTTAGATTCTTTAGATTCTTCAGATTCTTCAGGTACTTTAGATTCATTAGATCCTTTAGTTTCTTTAGATTCTTTAGATTCTTTATATTCTTTATATTCTTTAGATTCTTTAGATTCTTTAGATTCTTTAGATTCTTTAGATTCTTTAGATTCTTTAGATTCTTTAGATTCTTTAGATTCTTTAGATTCTTTAGATTCTTTAGATTCTTTAGATTCTTTAGATTCTTTAGATTATTTAGATTCTTTAGATTCTTTAGATTCTTTAGATTCTTTAGATTCTTTAGATTCTTTAGATTCTTTAGATTCTTTAGATTCTTTAGATTCTTTAGATTCTTTAGATTCTTTAGATTCTTTAGATTCTTTAGATTCTATAGATTCTTTAGATTCTTTAGATTCTTTAGATTCTTTAGATTCTTTAGATTCTTTAGATTCTTTAGATTCTTTAGATTCTTTAGATTCTTTAGATTCTTTAGATTCTTTAGATTCTTTAGATTCTTTAGATTCTTTAGATTCTTTAGATCCTTTAGTCTCTTTAGATTCTTTAGATTTTTTAGATTCTTTAGTTTCTTTAGATTCTTTAGATTCTTTAGATTCTTTAGATTCTTTAGATTCTTTAGATTCTTTAGATTCTTTAGATTCTTTAGATTCTTTAGATTCTTTAGATCCTTTAGATTCTTTAGATTTTTTAGATTCTTTAGATTCTTTAGATTCTTTAGATTCTTTAGATTCTTTAGATTCTTTAGATTCTTTAGATTCTTTAGATTCTTTAGATTCTTTAGATTCTTTAGATTCTTTAGATTCTTTAGAATCTTTAGATTCTTTAGATTCTTTAGATTCTTTAGATTCTTTAGATTTTTTAGATTCTTTAGATTCTTTAGATTCTTTAGATTCTTTAGATTCTTTAGATTCTTTAGATTCTTTATATTCTTTAGATTCTTTAGATTCTTTAGATTCTTTAGATCCTTTAGATCCTTTAGATTCTTTAGATTCTTTAGATTCTTTAGAATCTTTAGATTCTTTAGATTCTTTAGATTCTTTAGATTCTTTAGATTTTTTAGATTCTTTAGATTCTTTAGATTCTTTAAATTCTTTAGTCTCTTTAGATTCTTTAGATTCTTTAAATTCTTTAGATTCATTAGATTCTTTAGATTCTTTAGATTCTTTAGATTCTTTAGATTCTTTAGATTCTTTAGATTCTTTAGATTCTTTAGATTCTTTAGATTTTTTAGAATCTTTAGATTCTTTAAATTCTTTAGATTCATTGGATTCTTTAGATTCTTTAGATTCTTTAGATTCTTTAGATTCTTTAGATTCTTTATATTCTTTAGATTCTTTAGATTCTTTAGATTCTTTAGATTCTTTAGATCCTTTAGATCCTTTAGATTCTTTAGATTCTTTAGATTCTTTAGAATCTTTAGATTCTTTAGATTCTTTAGATTCTTTAGATTCTTTAGATTTTTTAGATTCTTTAGATTCTTTAGATTCTTTAAATTCTTTAGTCTCTTTAGATTCTTTAGATTCTTTAAATTCTTTAGATTCATTAGATTCTTTAGATTCTTTAGATTCTTTAGATTCTTTAGATTCTTTAGATTCTTTAGATTCTTTAGATTCTTTAGATTCTTTAGATTTTTTAGATTCTTTAGATTCTTTAGATTCTTTAGATTCTTTAGATTCTTTAGATTCTTTAGATTCTTTAGATTCTTTAGATTCTTTAGATTCTTTAGATTCTTTAGATTCTTTAGATTCTTTAGATTCTTTAGATTCTTTAGATTCTTTAG
The DNA here is from genome assembly GCF_024364675.1 of Aethina tumida. Classification (NCBI taxonomy): domain Eukaryota; kingdom Metazoa; phylum Arthropoda; class Insecta; order Coleoptera; family Nitidulidae; genus Aethina; species Aethina tumida. Next base: position 3,328,785 of record NC_065442.1, read on the forward strand.
ATTCTTTAGATTCTTTAGATTCTTTAGATTCTTTAGATTCTTTAGATTCTTTAGATTCTTTAGATTCTTTAGATTCTTTAGATTCTTTAGATTCTTTAGATTCTTTAGATTCTTTAGATTCTTTAGATTCTTTAGATTCTTTAGTTTCTTTAGATTCTTTAGATTCTTTAGATCCTTTAGATTCTTTAGATTCTTTAGATTCTTTAGATTCTTTAGATTCTTTAGATTCTTTAGATTATTTAGATTCTTTAGATTCTTTAGATTCTTTAGATTCTTTAGATTCTTTAGATTCTTTAGATTCTTTAGATTATTTAGATTCTTTAGATTATTTAGATTCTTCAGATTCTTTAGATTCTTTAGATTCTTCAGATTCTTCAGATCCTTTATATTCTTTAGATACTTTAGATCCTTTAATCTCTTTAGATTCTTTAGATTTTTAGATTCTTTAGATTCTTTAGATTCTTTAGATTCTTTAGATACTTTAGATTCTTTAGATTCTTTAGATTCTTTAGATTCTTTAGATTCTTTAGATTCTTTAGATTCTTTAGATTCTTTAGATTCTTTAGATTCTTTAGATTCTTTAGATTCTTTAGATTCTTTAGATTCTTTAGATTCTTTAGATTCTTTAGATTCTTTAGATTCTTTAGATTCTTTAGATTCTTTAGATTCTTTAGATTCTTTAGATTCTTTAGATTCTTTAGATTCTTTAGATTCTTTAGATTCTTCAGATTCTTTAGATTCTTTAGATTCTTTAGATTCTTTAGATCCTTTAGATTCTTTAGATTCTTTAGATTCTTTATATTCTTTATATTCTTTAGATTCTTTAGATTCTTTCGATTCTTTAGATTCTTTAGATTCTTTAGATTCTTTAGATTCTTTAGATTCTTTAGATTCTTTAGATTCTTTTGATTCTTTAGATTCTTTAGATTCTTTAGATTCTTTAGATTCTTTAGATTCTTTAGATTCTATAGATTCTTTAGATTCTTTAGGTTTTATAGATTATTTAGATTCTTTAGATTCTTTAGAATATTTAGATTCTTTAGATTCTTTAGATTCTTTAGATTCTTTAGATTCTTTAGATTCTTTAGATTCTTTAGAATCTTTAGATTCTTTAGATTCTTTAGATTCTTTAGATTCTTTAGATTTTTTAGATTCTTTAGATTCTTTAGAATCTTTAAATTCTTTAGTCTCTTTAGATTCTTTAGATTCTTTAGATTCTTTAAATTCTTTAGATTCTTTAGATTCTTTAGATTCTTTAAATTCTTCAGATTCTTTAGATTCTTTAGATTCTTTAAATTCTTCAGATTCTTTAGATTCTTTAGATTCTTTAGATTCTTTAGATTCTTTAGATTCTTTAGATTCTTTAGATTCTTTAGATTCTTTAGATTCTTTAGATTCTTTAGATTCTTTAGATTCTTTAGATTCTTTAGATTCTTTAGATTCTTTAGATTCTTTAGATTCTTTAGATTCTTTAGATTCTTTAGATTCTTTAGATTCTTTAGATTCTTTAGATTCTTTAGATTCTTTAGATTCTTTAGATTCTTTAGATTCTTTAGATTCTTTAGATTCTTTAGATTCTTTAGATTCTTTAGATTCTTTAGATTCTTTAGATTCTTTAGATTCTTTAGATTCTTTATATTCTTTAGATTCTTTATATTCTTTAGATTCTTTAGATTCTTTAGATTTTTTAGATTCTTTAGATTCTTTAGATATTTTAGATTTTTTAGATTTTTTAGATTCTTTAGATTCTTTAGATTCTTTAGATTCTTTAGATTCTTTAGATTCTTTAGATTCTTTAGTTTCTTTAGATTCTTTAGATTTTTTAGATTCTTTAGATTCTTTAGATTCTTTAGATTCTTTAGATTCTTTAGATTCTTTAGATTCTTTAGATTCTTTAGATTCTTTAGATTCTTTAGATCCTTTAGATTCTTTAGATTCTTTAGATTCTTTAGATTCTTTAGATTCTTTAGATTCTTTAGATTCTTTAGATTCTTTAGATTCTTTAGATTCTTTAAATTCCTCAGATTCTTTAGATTCTTTAGATTCTTTAGATTCTTCAGATTCTTCAGATACTTTAGATTCATTAGATCCTTTAGTTTCTTTAGATTCTTTAGATTCTTTATATTCTTTATATTCTTTAGATTCTTTAGATTCTTTAGATTCTTTAGATTCTTTAGATTCTTTAGATTCTTTAGATTCTTTAGATTCTTTAGATTCTTTAGATTCTTTAGATTCTTTAGATTCTTTAGATTCTTTAGATTCTTTAGATTCTTTAGATTCTTTAGATTATTTAGATTCTTTAGATTCTTTAGATTCTTTAGATTCTTTAGATTCTTTAGATTCTTTAGATTCTTTAGATTCTTTAGATTCTTTAGATTCTTTGGATTCTTTAGATTCTTTAGATTCTTTAGATTCTTTAGATTCTTTAGATTCTTTAGATTCTTTAGATTCTTTAGATTCTTTAGATTCTTTAGATTCTTTAGATTCTTTAGATTCTTTAGATTCTTTAGATTCTTTAGATTCTTTAGATTCTTTAGATTCTTTAGATTCTTTAGATTCTTTAGATTCTTTAGATTCTTTAGATTCTTTAGATTCTTTAGATCCTTTAGTCTCTTTAGATTGTTTAGATTCTTTAGTTTCTTTAGATTCTTTAGATTCTTTAGATTCTTTAGATTCTTTAGATTCTTTAGATTCTTTAGATTCTTTAGATTCTTTAGATTCTTTAAATTCTTTAGATTCTTTAGATTCTTTAGATTCTTTAGATTCTTTAGATTCTTTAGATTCTTTAGATTCCTTAGATTCTTTAGATTCTTTAGATTCTTTAGATTCTTTAAATTCTTCAGATTTTTTAGATTCTTTAGATTCTTTAGATTCTTTAGATTCTTTAGATTCTTTAAATTCCTCAGATTCTTTAGATTCTTTAGATTCTTTAGATTCTTCAGATTCTTCAGATACTTTAGATTCATTAGATCCTTTAGTTTCTTTAGATTCTTTAGATTCTTTATATTCTTTATATTCTTTAGATTCTTTAGATTCTTTAGATTCTTTAGATTCTTTAGATTCTTTAGATTCTTTAGATTCTTTAGATTCTTTAGATTCTTTAGATTCTTTAGATTCTTTAGATACTTTAGATACTTTAGATTATTTAGATTCTTTAGATTCTTTAGATTCTTTAGATTCTTTAGATTCTTTAGATTCTTTAGATTCTTTAGATTCTTTAGATTCTTTATATTCTTTAGATTCTTTAGATTCTTTAGATTCTTTAGATTCTTTAGATTCTTTAGATTCTTTAGATTCTTTAGATTGTTTAGATTCTTTAGATTCTTTAGATTCTTTAGATTCTTTAGATTCTTTAGGTTCTTTAGATTCTTTAGATTCTTTAGATTCTTTAGATTCTTTAGATTCTTTAGATTCTTTAGATTCTTTAGATTCTTTAGATTCTTTAGATCCTTTAGTCTCTTTAGATTCTTTAGATTTTTTAGATTCTTTAGTTTCTTTAGATTCTTTAGATTCTTTAGATTCTTTAGATTCTTTAGATTCTTTAGATTCTTTAGATTCTTTAAATTTTTTAGATTCTTTAGATTCTTTAGATTCTTTAGATTCTTTAGATTCTTTAGATTCTTTAGATTCTTTAGATTCTTTAGATTCTTTAGATTCTTTAGATTCTTTAGATTCTTTAGATTCTTTAGATTCTTTAGATTCTTTAGATTCTTTAGATTCTTTAGATTCTTTAGATTCTTCAGATTCTTTAGATTCTTTAGATTCTTTAGATTCTTTAGATTCTTTAGATTTTTTAGATTCTTTAGATTCTTTAGATTCTTTAGATTCTTTAGATTCTTTAGATTCTTTAGATTCTTTAGATTCTTTAGATTCTTTAGATTCTTTAGATTCTTTAGATTCTTTAGATTCTTTAGATTCTTTAGATTCTTTAGATTCTTTAGATTCTTTAGATTCTTTAGATTGTTTAGATTCTTTAGATTCTTTAGATTTTTTAGATTCTTTAGATTCTTTAGATTCTTTAGATTCTTTAGATTCTTTAGATTCTTTAGATTCTTTAGATTCTTTAGATTCTTTAGATTCTTTAGATTCTTTAGATTCTTTAGATCCTTTAGTCTCTTTAGATTCTTTAGATTTTTTAGATTCTTTAGTTTCTTTAGATTCTTTAGATTCTTTAGATTCTTTAGATTCTTTAGATTCTTTAGATTCTTTAGATTCTTTAAATTCTTTCGATTCTTTAGATTCTTTAGATTCTTTACATTCTTTAGATTCTTTAGATTCTTTAGATTCTTTAGATTCTTTAGATTCTTTAGATTCTTTAGATTCTTTAGATTCTTTAGATTCTTAAGATTCTTTAGATTCTTTAGATTCTTTAGATTCTTTAGATTCTTTAGATTTTTTAGATTCTTTAGATTCTTTAGATTCTTTAAATTCTTTAGTCTCTTTAGATTCTTTAGATTCTTTAGATTCTTTAGATTCTTTAGATTCTTTAGATTCTTTAGATTCTTTAGATTCTTTAGATTCTTTAGATTCTTTAGATTCTTTAGATTCTTTAGATTCTTTAGATTCTTTAGATTCTTTAGATTATTTAGATTCTTTAGATTATTTAGATTCTTTAGATTCTTTAGATTCTTTAGATTCTTCAGATTCTTCAGATCCTTTAGATTCTTTAGATTCTTTAGATTCTTTAGATCCTTTAGTCTCTTTAGATTCTTTAGATTTTTTAGATTCTTTAGATTCTTTAGATTCTTTAGATTTTTTAGATACTTTAGATTCTTTAGATTCTTTAGATTCTTTAGATTCTTTAGATTCTTTAGATTCTTTAGATTCTTTAGATTCTTTAGATTCTTTAGATTCTTTAGATTCTTTAGATTCTTTAGATTCTTTAGATTCTTTAGATTCTTTAGTTTCTTTAGATTCTTTAGATTCTTTAGATTCTTTAGATTCTTTAGATTCTTTAGATTCTTTAGATTCTTTAGATTCTTTAGATTCTTTAAATTCTTCAGATTCTTTAGATTCTTTAGATTCTTTAGATTCTTCAGATTCTTCAGATCCTTTAGATTCTTTAGATCCTTTAGATTCTTTAGATTCTTTAGATTCTTTATATTCTTTATATTCTTTAGATTCTTTAGATTCTTTCGATTCTTTAGATTCTTTAGATTCTTTAGATTCTTTAGATTCTTTAGATTCTTTAGATTCTTTAGATTCTTTAGATTCTTTAGATTCTTTAGATTCTTTAGATTCTTTAGATTCTTTAGATTCTTTAGATTCTTTAGATTCTTTAGATTCTATAGATTCTTTAGATTCTTTAGGTTTTATAGATTATTTAGATTCTTTAGATTCTTTAGAATATTTAGATTCTTTAGATTCTTTAGATTCTTTAGATTCTTTAGATTCTTTAGATTCTTTAGATTCTTTAGAATCTTTAGATTCTTTAGATTCTTTAGATTCTTTAGATTCTTTAGATTTTTTAGATTCTTTAGATTCTTTAGATTCTTTAAATTCTTTAGTCTCTTTAGATTCTTTAGATTCTTTAGATTCTTTAAATTCTTTAGATTCTTTAGATTCTTTAGATTCTTTAAATTCTTCAGATTCTTTAGATTCTTTAGATTCTTTAGATTCTTTAAATTCTTCAGATTCTTTAGATTCTTTAGATTCTTTAGATTCTTTAGATTCTTTGGATTCTTTAGATTCTTTAGATTCTTTAGATTCTTTAGATTCTTTAGATTCTTTAGATTCTTTAGATTCTTTAGATTCTTTAGATTCTTTAGATTCTTTAGATTCTTTAGATTCTTTAGATTCTTTAGATTCTTTAGATTCTTTAGATTCTTTAGATTCTTTAGATTCTTTAGATTCTTTAGATTCTTTAGATTCTTTAGATTCTTTAGATTCTTTAGATTCTTTAGATTCTTTAGATTCTTTAGATTCTTTAGATTCTTTAGATTCTTTAGATTCTTTAGATTCTTTAGATTCTTTAGATTCTTTAGATTTTTTAGATTCTTTAGATTCTTTAGATATTTTAGATTTTTTAGATTTTTTAGATTCTTTAGATTCTTTAGATTCTTTAGATTCTTTAGATTCTTTAGATTCTTTAGATTCTTTAGATTCTTTAGATTCTTTAGTTTCTTTAGATTCTTTAGATTTTTTAGATTCTTTAGATTCTTTAGATTCTTTAGATTCTTTAGATTCTTTAGATTCTTTAGATTCTTTAGATTCTTTAGATTCTTTAGATTCTTTAGATTCTTTAGATTCTATAGATTCTTTAGATTCTTTAGATTCTTTAGATTCTTTAGATTCTTTAGATTCTTTAGATTCTTTAGATTCTTTAAATTCCTCAGATTCTTTAGATTCTTTAGATTCTTTAGATTCTTCAGATTCTTCAGATACTTTAGATTCATTAGATCCTTTAGTTTCTTTAGATTCTTTAGATTCTTTATATTCTTTATATTCTTTAGATTCTTTAGATTCTTTAGATTCTTTAGATTCTTTAGATTCTTTAGATTCTTTAGATTCTTTAGATTCTTTAGATTCTTTAGATTCTTTAGATTCTTTAGATTCTTTAGATTCTTTAGATTATTTAGATTCTTTAGATTCTTTAGATTCTTTAGATTCTTTAGATTCTTTAGATTCTTTAGATTCTTTAGATTCTTTAGATACTTTAGATTCTTTAGATTCTTTAGATTCTTTGGATTCTTTAGATTCTTTAGATTCTTTAGATTCTTTAGATTCTTTAGATTCTTTAGATTCTTTAGATTCTTTAGATTCTTTAGATTCTTTAGATCCTTTAGTCTCTTTAGATTGTTTAGATTCTTTAGTTTCTTTAGATTTTTTAGATTCTTTAGATTCTTTAGATTCTTTAGATTCTTTAGATTCTTTAGATTCTTTAAATTCTTTAGATTCTTTAGATTCTTTAGATTCTTTAGATTCTTTAGATTCTTTAGATTCTTTAGATTCTTTAGATTCTTTAGATTCCTTAGATTCTTTAGATTCTTTAGATTCTTTAGATTCTTTAAATTCTTCAGATTCTTTAGATTCTTTAGATTCTTTAGATTCTTTAGATTCTTTAGATTCTTTAGATTCTTTAAATTCCTCAGATTCTTTAGATTCTTTAGATTCTTTAGATTCTTCAGATTCTTCAGATACTTTAGATTCATTAGATCCTTTAGTTTCTTTAGATTCTTTAGATTCTTTATATTCTTTATATTCTTTAGATTCTTTAGATTCTTTAGATTCTTTAGATTCTTTAGATTCTTTAGATTCTTTAGATTCTTTAGATTCTTTAGATTCTTTAGATTCTTTAGATACTTTAGATTCTTTAGATTATTTAGATTCTTTAGATTCTTTAGATTCTTTAGATTCTTTAGATTCTTTAGATTCTTTAGATTCTTTAGATTCTTTAGATTCTTTAGATTCTTTAGATTCTTTAGATTCTTTAGATTCTTTAGATTCTTTAGATTCTTTAGATTCTTTAGATTCTTTAGATTCTTTAGATTCTTTAGATTCTTTAGATTCTTTAGATTCTTTAGATTCTTTAGATTCTTTAGATTCTTTAGATTCTTTAGATTCTTTAGATTCTTTAGATTCTTTAGATTCTTTAGATCCTTTAGTCTCTTTAGATTCTTTAGATTTTTTAGATTCTTTAGTTTCTTTAGATTCTTTAGATTCTTTAGATTCTTTAGATTCTTTAGATTCTTTAGATTCTTTAGATTCTTTAGATTCTTTAGATTCTTTAGATTCTTTAGATTCTTTAGATTCTTTAGATTCTTTAGATTCTTTAGATTCTTTAGATTCTTTAGATTCTTTAGATTCTTTAGATTCTTTAGATTCTTTAGATTCTTTAGATTCTTTAGATTCTTTAGATCCTTTAGATTCTTTAGATTCTTTAGATTCTTTAGATTCTTTAGATTCTTTAGATTTTTTAGATTCTTTAGATTCTTTAGATTCTTTAGATTCTTTAGATTCTTTAGATTCTTTAGATTCTTTAGATTCTTTAGATTCTTTAGATTCTTTAGATTCTTTAGATTCTTTAGATTCTTTAGATTCTTTAGATTGTTTAGATTCTTTAGATTCTTTAGATTTTTTAGATTCTTTAGATTCTTTAGATTCTTTAGATTCTTTAGATTCTTTAGATTCTTTAGATTCTTTAGATTCTTTAGATTCTTTAGATTCTTTAGATTCTTTAGATCCTTTAGTCTCTTTAGATTCTTTAGATTTTTTAGATTCTTTAGTTTCTTTAGATTCTTTAGATTCTTTAGATTCTTTAGATTCTTTAGATTCTTTAGATTCTTTAGATTCTTTAAATTCTTTAGATTCTTTAGATTCTTTAGATTCTTTAGATTCTTTAGATTCTTTAGATTCTTTAGATTCTTTAGATTCTTTAGATTCTTTAGATTCTTTAGATTCTTTAGATTCTTTAGATTCTTTAGATTCTTTAGATTCTTTAGATTCTTTAGATTCTTTAGATTCTTTAGATTCTTTAGATTCTTTAGATTCTTTAGATTCTTTAGATTCTTTAGATTCTTTAGATTCTTTAGATTCTTTAGATTTTTTAGATTCTTTAGATTCTTTAGATTCTTTAGATTCTTTAGATTCTTTAGATTCTTTAGATTCTTTAGATTCTTTAGATTCTTTAGATTCTTTAGATTCTTTAGATTCTTTAGATTCTTTAGATTCTTTAGATTCTTTAGATTCTTTAGATTCTTTAGATTCTTTAGATTCTTTAGATTCTTTAGATTCTTTAGATTCTTTAGATTCTTTAGATTCTTTAGATTCTTTAGATTCTTTAGATTCTTTAGATTCTTTAGATTCTTTAGATTCTTTAGATTCTTTAGATTCTTTAGATTCTTTAGATTCTTTAGATTCTTTAGATTCTTTAGATTCTTTAGATTCTTTAGATTCTTTAGATTATTTAGATTCTTTAGATTCTTTAGATTCTTTAGATTCTTTAGATTCTTTAGATTCTTTAGATTATTTAGATTCTTTAGATTATTTAGATTCTTTAGATTCTTTAGATTCTTTAGATTCTTCAGATTCTTCAGATCCTTTAGATTCTTTAGATTCTTTAGATCCTTTAGTCTCTTTAGATTCTTTAGATTTTTTAGATTCTTTAGATTCTTTAGATTCTTTAGATTCTTTAGATACTTTAGATTCTTTAGATTCTTTAGATTCTTTAGATTCTTTAGATTCTTTAGATTCTTTAGATTCTTTAGATTCTTTAGATTCTTTAGATTCTTTAGATTCTTTAGATTCTTTAGATTCTTTAGATTCTTTAGATTCTTTAGATTCTTTAGATTCTTTAGATTCTTTAGATTCTTTAGATTCTTTAGATTCTTTAGATTCTTTAGATTCTTTAGATTCTTCAGATTCTTTAGATTCTTTAGATTCTTTAGATTCTTCAGATTCTTCAGATCCTTTAGATTCTTTAGATCCTTTAGATTCTTTAGATTCTTTAGATTCTTTATATTCTTTATATTCTTTAGATTCTTTAGATTTTTTCGATTCTTTAGATTCTTTAGATTCTTTAGATTCTTTAGATTCTTTAGATTCTTTAGATTCTTTAGATTCTTTTGATTCTTTAGATTCTTTAGATTCTTTAGATTCTTTAGATTCTTTAGATTCTTTAGATTCTATAGATTCTTTAGATTCTTTAGGTTTTATAGATTATTTAGTTTCTTTAGATTCTTTAGAATATTTAGATTCTTTAGATTCTTTAGATTCTTTAGATTCTTTAGATTCTTTAGATTCTTTAGATTCTTTAGATCCTTTAGTCTCTTTAGATTCTTTAGATTTTTTAGATTCTTTAGATTCTTAAGATTCTTTAGATTCTTTAGATCCTTTAGTCTCTTTAGATTCTTTAGATTTTTTAGATTCTTTAGATTCTTTAGATTCTTTAGATTCTTTAGATTCTTTAGATTCTTTAGATTCTTTAGATTCTTTAGATTCTTTAGATTCTTTAGATTCTTTAGATTCTTTAGATTCTTTAGATTCTTTAGATTCTTTAGATTCTTTAGATTCTTTAGATTCTTTAGATTCTTTAGATTCTTTAGATTCTTTAGATTCTTTAGATTCTTTAGATTCTTTAGATTCTTTAGATTCTTTAGATTCTTTAAATTCCTCAGATTCTTTAGATTCTTTAGATTCTTTAGATTCTTCAGATTCTTCAGATACTTTAGATTCATTAGATCCTTTAGTTTCTTTAGATTCTTTAGATTCTTTATATTCTTTATATTCTTTAGATTCTTTAGATTCTTTAGATTCTTTAGATTCTTTAGATTCTTTAGATTCTTTAGATTCTTTAGATTCTTTAGATTCTTTAGATTCTTTAGATTCTTTAGATTATTTAGATTCTTTAGATTCTTTAGATTCTTTAGATTCTTTAGATTCTTTAGATTCTTTAGATTCTTTAGATTCTTTAGATTCTTTAAATTCCTCAGATTCTTTAGATTCTTTAGATTCTTTAGATTCTTCAGATTCTTCAGATACTTTAGATTCATTAGATCCTTTAGTTTCTTTAGATTCTTTAGATTCTTTATATTCTTTATATTCTTTAGATTCTTTAGATTCTTTAGATTCTTTAGATTCTTTAGATTCTTTAGATTCTTTAGATTCTTTAGATTCTTTAGATTCTTCAGATTCTTCAGATACTTTAGATTCATTAGATCCTTTAGTTTCTTTAGATTCTTTAGATTCTTTATATTCTTTATATTCTTTAGATTCTTTAGATTCTTTAGATTCTTTAGATTCTTTAGATTCTTTAGATTCTTTAGATTCTTTAGATTCTTTAGATTCTTTAGATTCTTTAGATTCTTTAAATTCCTCAGATTCTTTAGATTCTTTAGATTCTTTAGATTCTTCAGATTCTTCAGATACTTTAGATTCATTAGATCCTTTAGTTTCTTTAGATTCTTTAGATTCTTTATATTCTTTATATTCTTTAGATTCTTTAGATTCTTTAGATTCTTTAGATTCTTTAGATTCTTTAGATCCTTTAGTCTCTTTAGATTCTTTAGATTTTTTAGATTCTTTAGTTTCTTTAGATTCTTTAGATTCTTTAGATTCTTTAGATTCTTTAGATTCTTTAGATTCTTTAGATTCTTTAAATTCTTTAGATTCTTTAGATTCTTTAGATTCTTTAGATTCTTTAGATTCTTTAGATTCTTTAGATTCTTTAGATTCTTTAGATTCTTTAGATTCTTTAGATTCTTTAGATTCTTTAGATTCTTTAGATTCTTTAGATTCTTTAGATTCTTTAGATTCTTTAGATTCTTTAGATTCTTTAGATTCTTTAGATTCTTTAGATTCTTTAGATTCTTTAGATTCTTTAGATTTTTTAGATTCTTTAGATTCTTTAGATTCTTTAGATTCTTTAGATTCTTTAGATTCTTTAGATTCTTTAGATTCTTTAGATTCTTTAGATTCTTTAGATTCTTTAGATTCTTTAGATTCTTTAGATTCTTTAGATTCTTTAGATTCTTTAGATTCTTTAGATTCTTTAGATTCTTTAGATTCTTTAGATTCTTTAGATTCTTTAGATTCTTTAGATTCTTTAGATTCTTTAGATTCTTTAGATTCTTTAGATTCTTTAGATTCTTTAGATTCTTTAGATTCTTTAGATTCTTTAGATTCTTTAGATTCTTTAGATTCTTTAGATTATTTAGATTCTTTAGATTCTTTAGATTCTTTAGATTCTTTAGATACTTTAGATTCTTTAGATTATTTAGATTCTTTAGATTATTTAGATTCTTTAGATTCTTTAGATTCTTTAGATTCTTCAGATTCTTCAGATCCTTTAGATTCTTTAGATTCTTTAGATCCTTTAGTCTCTTTAGATTCTTTAGATTTTTTAGATTCTTTAGATTCTTTAGATTCTTTAGATTCTTTAGATACTTTAGATTCTTTAGATTCTTTAGATTCTTTAGATTCTTTAGATTCTTTAGATTCTTTAGATTCTTTAGATTCTTTAGATTCTTTAGATTCTTTAGATTCTTTAGATTCTTTAGATTCTTTAGATTCTTTAGATTCTTTAGATTCTTTAGATTCTTTAGATTCTTTAGATTCTTTAGATTCTTTAGATTCTTTAGATTCTTTAGATTCTTCAGATTCTTTAGATTCTTTAGATTCTTTAGATTCTTCAGATTCTTCAGATCCTTTAGATTCTTTAGATCCTTTAGATTCTTTAGATTCTTTAGATTCTTTATATTCTTTATATTCTTTAGATTCTTTAGATTCTTTCGATTCTTTAGATTCTTTAGATTCTTTAGATTCTTTAGATTCTTTAGATTCTTTAGATTCTTTTGATTCTTTAGATTCTTTAGATTCTTTAGATTCTTTAGATTCTTTAGATTCTTTAGATTCTATAGATTCTTTAGATTCTTTAGGTTTTATAGATTATTTAGTTTCTTTAGATTCTTTAGAATATTTAGATTCTTTAGATTCTTTAGATTCTTTAGATTCTTTAGATTCTTTAGATTCTTTAGATTCTTTAGATCCTTTAGTCTCTTTAGATTCTTTAGATTTTTTAGATTCTTTAGATTCTTAAGATTCTTTAGATTCTTTAGATCCTTTAGTCTCTTTAGATTCTTTAGATTTTTTAGATTCTTTAGATTCTTTAGATTCTTTAGATTCTTTAGATTCTTTAGATTCTTTAGATTCTTTAGATTCTTTAGATTCTTTAGATTCTTTAGATTCTTTAGATTCTTTAGATTCTTTAGATTCTTTAGATTCTTTAGATTCTTTAGATTCTTTAGATTCTTTAGATTCTTTAGATTCTTTAGATTCTTTAGATTCTTTAGATTCTTTAGATTCTTTAGATTCTTTAGATTCTTTAGATTCTTTAAATTCCTCAGATTCTTTAGATTCTTTAGATTCTTTAGATTCTTCAGATTCTTCAGATACTTTAGATTCATTAGATCCTTTAGTTTCTTTAGATTCTTTAGATTCTTTATATTCTTTATATTCTTTAGATTCTTTAGATTCTTTAGATTCTTTAGATTCTTTAGATTCTTTAGATTCTTTAGATTCTTTAGATTCTTTAGATTCTTTAGATTCTTTAGATTCTTTAGATTCTTTAGATTCTTTAGATTATTTAGATTCTTTAGATTCTTTAGATTCTTTAGATTCTTTAGATTCTTTAGATTCTTTAGATTCTTTAGATTCTTTAGATTCTTTAAATTCCTCAGATTCTTTAGATTCTTTAGATTCTTTAGATTCTTCAGATTCTTCAGATACTTTAGATTCATTAGATCCTTTAGTTTCTTTAGATTCTTTAGATTCTTTATATTCTTTATATTCTTTAGATTCTTTAGATTCTTTAGATTCTTTAGATTCTTTTGATTCTTTAGATTCTTTAGATTCTTTAGATTCTTTAGATTCTTTAGATTCTTCAGATTCTTCAGATACTTTAGATTCATTAGATCCTTTAGTTTCTTTAGATTCTTTAGATTCTTTATATTCTTTATATTCTTTAGATTCTTTAGATTCTTTAGATTCTTTAGATTCTTTAGATTCTTTAGATTCTTTAGATTCTTTAGATTCTTTAGATTCTTTAGATTCTTTAGATTCTTTAGATTATTTAGATTCTTTAGATTCTTTAGATTTTTTAGATTCTTTAGATTCTTTAGATTCTTTAGATTCTTTAGATTCTTTAGATTCTTTAGATTCTTTAGATTCTTTAGATTCTTTAGATTCTTTAGATTCTTTGGATTCTTTAGATTCTTTAGATTCTTTAGATTCTTTAGATTCTTTAGATTCTTTAGATTCTTTAGATTCTTTAGATTCTTTAGATTCTTTAGATTCTTTAGATTCTTTAGATTCTTTAGATTCTTTAGATTCTTTAGATTCTTTAGATTCTTTAGATTCTTTAGATTCTTTAGATTCTTTAGATTCTTTAGATTCTTTAGATTCTTTAGATTCTTTAGATTCTTTAGATTCTTTAGATTCTTTAGATTCTTTAGATTCTTTAGATTCTTTAGATCCTTTAGTCTCTTTAGATTGTTTAGATTCTTTAGTTTCTTTAGATTCTTTAGATTCTTTAGATTCTTTAGATTCTTTAGATTCTTTAGATTCTTTAGATTCTTTAGATTCTTTAAATTCTTTAGATTCTTTAGATTCTTTAGATTCTTTAGATTCTTTAGATTCTTTAGATTCTTTAGATTCTTTAGATTCCTTAGATTCTTTAGATTCTTTAGATTCTTTAGATTCTTTAAATTCTTCAGATTCTTTAGATTCTTTAGATTCTTTAGATTCTTTAGATTCTTTAGATTCTTTAAATTCCTCAGATTCTTTAGATTCTTTAGATTCTTTAGATTCTTCAGATTCTTCAGATACTTTAGATTCATTAGATCCTTTAGTTTCTTTAGATTCTTTAGATTCTTTATATTCTTTATATTCTTTAGATTCTTTAGATTCTTTAGATTCTTTAGATTCTTTAGATTCTTTAGATTCTTTAGATTCTTTAGATTCTTTAGATTCTTTAGATTCTTTAGATTCTTTAGATACTTTAGATTCTTTAGATTATTTAGATTCTTTAGATTCTTTAGATTCTTTAGATTCTTTAGATTCTTTAGATTCTTTAGATTCTTTAGATTCTTTAGATTCTTTAGATTCTTTAGATTCTTTAGATTCTTTAGATTCTTTAGATTCTTTAGATTCTTTAGATTCTTTAGATTCTTTAGATTCTTTAGATTCTTTAGATTCTTTAGATTCTTTAGATTCTTTAGATTCTTTAGATTCTTTAGATTCTTTAGATTCTTTAGATTCTTTAGATTCTTTAGATTCTTTAGATTCTTTAGATTCTTTAGATTCTTTAGATTCTTTAGATTCTTTAGATTCTTTAGATTCTTTAGATTCTTTAGATTCTTTAGATTCTTTAGATCCTTTAGTCTCTTTAGATTCTTTAGATTTTTTAGATTCTTTAGTTTCTTTAGATTCTTTAGATTCTATAGATTCTTTAGATTCTTTAGATTCTTTAGATTCTTTAGATTCTTTAGATTCTTTAGATTCTTTAGATTCTTTAGATTCTTTAGATTCTTTAGATTCTTTAGATTCTTTAGATTCTTTAGATTCTTTAGATTCTTTAGATTCTTTAGATTCTTTAGATTCTTTAGATTCTTTAGATTCTTTAGATTCTTTAGATTCTTTAGATTCTTTAGATTCTTTAGATTCTTTAGATTCTTTAGATTCTTTAGATTCTTTAGATTCTTTAGATTCTTTAGATTCTTTAGATTCTTTAGATTCTTTAGATTCTTTAGATTCTTTAGATTCTTTAGATTCTTTAGATTCTTTAGATTCTTTAGATTCTTTAGATTCTTTAGATTCTTTAGATTGTTTAGATTCTTTAGATTCTTTAGATTTTTTAGATTCTTTTTGGATTCTTTAGATTCTTTAGATTCTTTAGATTCTTTAGATTCTTTAGATTCTTTAGATTCTTTAGATTCTTTAGATTCTTTAGATTCTTTAGATTCTTTAGATTCTTTAGATTCTTTAGATTCTTTAGATCCTTTAGTCTCTTTAGATTCTTTAGATTTTTTAGATTCTTTAGTTTCTTTAGATTCTTTAGATTCTTTAGATTCTTTAGATTCTTTAGATTCTTTAGATTCTTTAGATTCTTTAAATTCTTTAGATTCTTTAGATTCTTTAGATTCTTTAGATTCTTTAGATTCTTTAGATTCTTTAGATTCTTTAGATTCTTTAGATTCTTTAGATTTTTTAGATTCTTTAGATTCTTTAGATTCTTTAGATTCTTTAGATTCTTTAGATTCTTTAGATTCTTTAGATTCTTTAGATTCTTTAGATTCTTTAGATTCTTTAGATTTTTTAGATTCTTTAGATTCTTTAGATTCTTTAAATTCTTTAGTCTCTTTAGATTCTTTAGATTCTTTAGATTCTTTAGATTCTTTAGATTCTTTAGATTCTTTAGATTCTTTAGATTCTTTAGATTCTTTAGATTCTTTAGATTCTTTAGATTCTTTAGATTCTTTAGATTCTTTAGATTCTTTAGATTCTTTAGATTCTTTAGATTCTTTAGATTCTTTAGATTCTTTAGATTCTTTAAATTCTTTAGATTCATTAGATTCTTTAGATTCTTTAGATTCTTTAGATTCTTTAGATTCTTTAGATTCTTTAGATTCTTTAGATTCTTTAGATTCTTTAGATTCTTTAGATTCTTTAGATTCTTTAGATTCTTTAGATTCTTTAGATTCTTTAGATTCTTTAGATTATTTAGATTCTTTAGATTATTTAGATTCTTTAGATTCTTTAGATTCTTTAGATTCTTGAGATTCTTCAGATCCTTTAGATTCTTTAGATCCTTTAGTCTCTTTAGATTCTTTAGATTTTTTAGATTCTTTAGTTTCTTTAGATTCTTTAGATTCTTTAGATTCTTTAGATTCTTTAGATTCTTTAGATTCTTTAGATTCTTTAAATTCTTTAGATTCTTTAGATTCTTTAGATTCTTTAGATTCTTTAGATTCTTTAGATTCTTTAGATTCTTTAGATTCTTTAGATTCTTTAGATTTTTTAGATTCTTTAGATTCTTTAGATTCTTTAGATTCTTTAGATTCTTTAGATTCTTTAGATTCTTTAGATTCTTTAGATTCTTTAGATTCTTTAGATTCTTTAGATTTTTTAGATTCTTTAGATTCTTTAGATTCTTTAAATTCTTTAGTCTCTTTAGATTCTTTAGATTCTTTAGATTCTTTAGATTCTTTAGATTCTTTAGATTCTTTAGATTCTTTAGATTCTTTAGATTCTTTAGATTCTTTAGATTCTTTAGATTCTTTAGATTCTTTAGATTCTTTAGATTCTTTAGATTCTTTAGATTCTTTAGATTCTTTAGATTCTTTAGATTCTTTAGATTATTTAGATTCTTTAGATTATTTAGATTCTTTAGATTCTTTAGATTCTTTAGATTCTTTAGATTCTTTAGATTCTTTAGATTCTTTAGATTCTTTAGATTCTTTAGATTCTTTAGATTCTTTAGATTCTTTAGATTCTTTAGATTCTTTAGATTCTTTAGATTCTTTAGATTCTTTAGATTCTTTAGATTCTTTAGATTCTTTAGATTCTTTAAATCCTTTAGATTCATTAGATTCTTTAGATTCTTTAGATTCTTTAGATTCTTTAGATTCTTTAGATTCTTTAGATTCTTTAGATTCTTTAGATTCTTTAGATTCTTTAGATTCTTTAGATTCTTTAGATTCTTTAGATTCTTTAGATTCTTTAGATTCTTTAGATTCTTTAGATTCTTTAGATTCTTTAGATTCTTTAGATACTTTAGATTCTTTAGATTCTTTAGATTCTTTAGATTTTTTAGATTCTTTAGATTCTTTAGATTCTTTAGATTCTTTAGATTCTTTAGATTCTTTAGATTTTTTAGATTCTTTAGATTCTTAAGATTCTTTAGATTCTTTAGATCCTTTAGTCTCTTTAGATTCTTTAGATTTTTTAGATTCTTTAGATTCTTTAGATTCTTTAGATTCTTTAGATTCTTTAGATTCTTTAGATTCTTTAGATTCTTTAGATTCTTTAGATTCTTTAGATTCTTTAGATTCTTTAGATTCTTTAGATTCTTTAGATTCTTTAGATTCTTTAGATTCTTTAGATTCTTTAGATTCTTTAGATTCTTTAGATTCTTTAGATTCTTTAGATTCTTTAGATTCTTTAGATTCTTTAGATTCTTTAGATTCTTTAGATTCTTTAGATTCTTTACATTCTTTAGATTCTTTAGATTCTTTAGATTCTTTAGATTCTTTAAATTCTTCAGATTTTTTAGATTCTTTAGATTCTTTAGATTCTTCAGATTCTTCAGATACTTTAGATTCTTTGGATCCTTTAGATTCTTCAAATTCTTTAGATTCTTTATATTCTTTATATTCTTTATATTCTTTAGATTCTTTAGATTCTTTAGATTCTTTAGATTCTTTAGATTCTTTAGATTCTTTAGATTCTTTAGATTCTTTAGATTCTTTAGATTCTTTAGATTCTTTAGATTCTTTAGATTCTTTAGATTCTTTAGATTCTTTAGATTCTTTAGATTCTTTAGATTCTATAGATTCTTTAGATTCTTTAGGTTTTATAGATTATTTAGATTCTTTAGATTCTTTAGAATATTTAGATTCTTTAGATTCTTTAGATTCTTTAGATTCTTTAGATTCTTTAGATTCTTTAGATTCTTTAGATTCTTTAGATTCTTTAGATTCTTTAGATTCTTTAGATTCTTTAGAATCTTTAGATTCTTTAGATTCTTTAGATTCTTTAGATTCTTTAGATTTTTTAGATTCTTTAGATTCTTTAGATTCTTTAAATTCTTTAGTCTCTTTAGATTCTTTAGATATTTTAGATTTTTTAGATTTTTTAGATTCTTTAGATTCTTTAGATTCTTTAGATTCTTTAAATTCTTCAGATTCTTTAGATTCTTTAGATTCTTTAGATTCTTTAGATTCTTTAGATTCTTTAGATTCTTTAGATTCCTTAGATTCTTTAGATTCTTTAGATTCTTTAGATTCTCTAGATTCTTTAGATTCTTTAGATTCTTTAGATTCTTTAGATTCTTTAGATTCTTTAGATCCTTTAGATTCTTTAGATTCTTTAGATTTTTTAGATTCTTTAGATTCTTTAGACATTTTAGATTTTTTAGATTTTTTAGATTCTTTAGATTCTTTAGATTCTTTAGATTCTTTAGGTTCTTTAGATTCTTTAGATTCTTTAGATTCATTAGATTCTTTAGATTCTTTAGATTCTTTAGATTATTTAGATTCTTTAGATTCTTTAGATTCTTTAGATTCTTTAGATTCTTTAGATTCTTTAGATTCTTTAGATTCTTTAGATTCTTTAGATTCTTTAGATTTTTTAGATTCTTTAGATTCTTTAGATTCTTTAGAATCTTTAGATTATTTAGATTATTTAGATTCTTTAGATTATTTAGATACTTTAGATTATTTAGATTCTTTAGATACTTTGATTCTTTAGATTCTTTAGATTCTTTAGATTCTTTAGATTCTTTAGATTTTTTAGATATATTAGATTTTTTAGATTTTTTAGATTCTTTAGATTCTTTAGATTCTTTAGATTTTTTAGATTTTTTAGATTCTTTAGATTCCTTAGATTCTTTAGATACTTTAGATCTTTTAGATACTTTAGATTCTTTAGATTCGTTAGATTCTTTAGATTCTTTAGATTCTTTAGATTCTTTAGATTCTTTAGATTTTTTAGATTCTTTAGATTCATTAGATTCTTTAGATTCTTTAGATTCTTTAGATTCTTTAGATTCTTTAGATTCTTTAGATTCTTTAGATTCTTTAGATCCTTTAGATTCTTTAGATTATTTAGATTCTTTAGATTATTTAGATTCTTTAGATTCTTTAGATTCTTTAGAATATTTAGATTCTTTGGATTCTTTAGATTCTTTAGATTCTTTAGATTCTTTAGATTCTTTAGAATCTTTAGATTCTTTAGATTCTTTAGATTCTTTAGATTCTTTAGATTTTTTAGATTCTTTAGATTCTTTAGATTCTTTAGATTCTTTAGATTATTTAGATTCTTTAGATTCTTTAGATTATTTAGATTCTTTAGATTCTTTAGATTCTTTAGATTCTTCAGATTCTTCAGATCCTTTAGATTCTTTAGATCCTTTAGATTCTTTAGATTCTTTAGATTCTTTATATTCTTTAGATTCTTTAGATTCTTTAGATTCTTTAGATTCTTTAGAATCTTTAGATTCTTTAGATTCTTTAGATTCTTTAGATTCTTTAGATTTTTTAGATTCTTTAGATTCTTTAGATTCTTTAAATTCTTTAGTCTCTTTAGATTCTTTAGATATTTTAGATTTTTTAGATTTTTTAGATTCTTTAGATTCTTTAGATTCTTTAAATTCTTCAGATTCTTTAGATTCTTTAGATTCTTTAGATTCTTTAGATTCTTTAGATTCTTTAGATTCTTTAGATTCTTTAGATTCTTTAGATTCTTTAGATTCTTTAGATTTTTTAGATTCTTTAGATTCTTTAGATTCTTTAGATTCTTTAGATTCTTTAGATTCTATAGATTCTTTAGATTTTTTAGATTCTTTAGATTCTTTAGATATTTTAGATTTTTTAGATTCTTTAGATTCTTTAGATTCTTTAGATTCTTTAGATTCTTTAGATTCTTTAGATTCTTTAGATTCTTTAGATTCTTTAGATTCTTTAGATTCTTTAGATTCTTTAGATTCTTTAGATTCTTTAGATTCTTTAGATTCTTTAGATTATTTAGATTCTTTAGATTATTTAGATTCTTTAGATTCTTTAGATTCTTTAGATTCTTCAGATTCTTCAGATCCTTTAGATTCTTTAGATCCTTTAGATTCTTTAGATTCTTTAGATTCTTTATATTCTTTAGATTCTTTAGATTCTTTAGATTCTTTAGATTCTTTAGATTCTTTAGATTCTTTAGATTCTTTAGATTCTTTAGATTCATTAGATTCTTTAGATTCTTTAGATTCTTTAGAATCTTTAGATTCTTTAGATTCTTTAGATTCTTTAGATTCTTTAGATTTTTTAGATTCTTTAGATTCTTTAGATTCTTTAAATTCTTTGGTCTCTTTAGATTCTTTAGATTCTTTAAATTTTTTAGATTCTTTAGATTCTTTAGATTCTTTAGATTCTTTAGATTCTTTAGATTCTTTAGATTCTTTAGATTCTTTAGATTCTTTAGAATCTTTAGATTCTTTAGATTCTTTAGATTTTTTAGAATCTTCAGATTCTTTAGATTCATTAATTTCTTTAGTCTCTTTAGATTCTTTAGATACTTTAGATTCTTTAAATTCTTTAGATTCTTTAGATTCTTTAGATTCTTTAAATTCTTCAGATTCTTTAGATTCTTTAGATTCTTTAGATTCTTTAGATTCTTTAGATTCTTTAGATTCTTTAGATTCTTTAGATTCTTTAGATTCTTTAGATTCTTTAGATTCTTTAGATTCTTTAGATTCTTTAGATTCTTTAGATTCTTTAGATTCTTTAGATTCTTTAGATTCTTTAGATTCTTTAGATTCTTTAGATTCTTTAGATTCTTTAGATTCTTTAGAATCTTTAGGTTCTTTAGATCCTTTAGTCTCTTTAGATTCTTTAGATTTTTTAGATTCTTTAGATTCCTTGGATTCTTTAGATTCTTTAGATTCTTTAGATTCTTTAGATTCTTTAGATTCTTTAGATACTTTAGATTCTTTAGATTCTTTAGATTCTTTAGATTCTTTAGATTCTTTAGATTCTTTAGATTCTTTAGATTCTTTAGATTCTTTAGATTCTTTAGATTCTTTAGATTCTTTAGATTCTTTAGATTCTTTAGATTCTTTAAATTCTTCAGATTCTTTAGATTCTTTAGATTCTTTAGATTCTTCAGATTCTTCAGATTCTTTAGATTCTTCAGATTCTTCAGATACTTTAGATTCTTTGGATCCTTTAGATTCTTCAAATTCTTTAGATTCTTTATATTCTTTATATTCTTTATATTCTTTAGATTCTTTAGATTCTTTAGATTCTTTAGATTCTTTAGATTCTTTAGATTCTTTAGATTCTTTAGATTCTTTAGATTCTTTAGATTCTTTAGATTCTTTAGATTCTTTAGATTCTTTAGATTCTTTAGATTCTTTAGATTCTTTAGATTCTATAGATTCTTTAGATTCTTTAGGTTTTATAGATTATTTAGATTCTTTAGATTCTTTAGAATATTTAGATTCTTTAGATTCTTTAGATTCTTTAGATTCTTTAGATTCTTTAGATTCTTTAGATTCTTTAGATTCTTTAGATTCTTTAGATTCTTTAGATTCTTTAGATTCTTTAGAATCTTTAGATTCTTTAGATTCTTTAGATTCTTTAGATTCTTTAGATTTTTTAGATTCTTTAGATTCTTTAGATTCTTTAAATTCTTTAGTCTCTTTAGATTCTTTAGATATTTTAGATTTTTTAGATTTTTTAGATTCTTTAGATTCTTTAGATTCTTTAGATTCTTTAAATTCTTCAGATTCTTTAGATTCTTTAGATTCTTTAGATTCTTTAGATTCTTTAGATTCTTTAGATTCTTTAGATTCCTTAGATTCTTTAGATTCTTTAGATTCTTTAGATTCTCTAGATTCTTTAGATTCTTTAGATTCTTTAGATTCTTTAGATTCTTTAGATTCTTTAGATCCTTTAGATTCTTTAGATTCTTTAGATTTTTTAGATTCTTTAGATTCTTTAGATATTTTAGATTTTTTAGATTTTTTAGATTCTTTAGATTCTTTAGATTCTTTAGATTCTTTAGGTTCTTTAGATTCTTTAGATTCTTTAGATTCATTAGATTCTTTAGATTCTTTAGATTCTTTAGATTATTTAGATTCTTTAGATTCTTTAGATTCTTTAGATTCTTTAGATTCTTTAGATTCTTTAGATTCTTTAGATTCTTTAGATTCTTTAGATTCTTTAGATTTTTTAGATTCTTTAGATTCTTTAGATTCTTTAGAATCTTTAGATTATTTAGATTATTTAGATTCTTTAGATTATTTAGATACTTTAGATTATTTAGATTCTTTAGATACTTTGATTCTTTAGATTCTTTAGATTCTTTAGATTCTTTAGATTCTTTAGATTTTTTAGATATATTAGATTTTTTAGATTTTTTAGATTCTTTAGATTCTTTAGATTCTTTAGATTTTTTAGATTTTTTAGATTCTTTAGATTCCTTAGATTCTTTAGATACTTTAGATCTTTTAGATACTTTAGATTCTTTAGATTCGTTAGATTCTTTAGATTCTTTAGATTCTTTAGATTCTTTAGATTCTTTAGATTTTTTAGATTCTTTAGATTCATTAGATTCTTTAGATTCTTTAGATTCTTTAGATTCTTTAGATTCTTTAGATTCTTTAGATTCTTTAGATTCTTTAGATCCTTTAGATTCTTTAGATTATTTAGATTCTTTAGATTATTTAGATTCTTTAGATTCTTTAGATCCTTTAGAATATTTAGATTCTTTGGATTCTTTAGATTCTTTAGATTCTTTAGATTCTTTAGATTCTTTAGAATCTTTAGATTCTTTAGATTCTTTAGATTCTTTAGATTCTTTAGATTTTTTAGATTCTTTAGATTCTTTAGATTCTTTAGATTCTTTAGATTATTTAGATTCTTTAGATTCTTTAGATTATTTAGATTCTTTAGATTCTTTAGATTCTTTAGATTCTTCAGATTCTTCAGATCCTTTAGATTCTTTAGATCCTTTAGATTCTTTAGATTCTTTAGATTCTTTATATTCTTTAGATTCTTTAGATTCTTTAGATTCTTTAGATTCTTTAGAATCTTTAGATTCTTTAGATTCTTTAGATTCTTTAGATTCTTTAGATTTTTTAGATTCTTTAGATTCTTTAGATTCTTTAAATTCTTTAGTCTCTTTAGATTCTTTAGATATTTTAGATTTTTTAGATTTTTTAGATTCTTTAGATTCTTTAGATTCTTTAAATTCTTCAGATTCTTTAGATTCTTTAGATTCTTTAGATTCTTTAGATTCTTTAGATTCTTTAGATTCTTTAGATTCTTTAGATTCTTTAGATTCTTTAGATTCTTTAGATTCTTTAGATTTTTTAGATTCTTTAGATTCTTTAGATTCTTTAGATTCTTTAGATTCTTTAGATTCTATAGATTCTTTAGATTTTTTAGATTCTTTAGATTCTTTAGATATTTTAGATTTTTTAGATTCTTTAGATTCTTTAGATTCTTTAGATTCTTTAGATTCTTTAGATTCTTTAGATTCTTTAGATTCTTTAGATTCTTTAGATTCTTTAGATTCTTTAGATTCTTTAGATTCTTTAGATTCTTTAGATTCTTTAGATTCTTTAGATTATTTAGATTCTTTAGATTATTTAGATTCTTTAGATTCTTTAGATTCTTTAGATTCTTCAGATTCTTCAGATCCTTTAGATTCTTTAGATCCTTTAGATTCTTTAGATTCTTTAGATTCTTTATATTCTTTAGATTCTTTAGATTCTTTAGATTCTTTAGATTCTTTAGATTCTTTAGATTCTTTAGATTCTTTAGATTCTTTAGATTCATTAGATTCTTTAGATTCTTTAGATTCTTTAGAATCTTTAGATTCTTTAGATTCTTTAGATTCTTTAGATTCTTTAGATTTTTTAGATTCTTTAGATTCTTTAGATTCTTTAAATTCTTTGGTCTCTTTAGATTCTTTAGATTCTTTAAATTTTTTAGATTCTTTAGATTCTTTAGATTCTTTAGATTCTTTAGATTCTTTAGATTCTTTAGATTCTTTAGATTCTTTAGATTCTTTAGAATCTTTAGATTCTTTAGATTCTTTAGATTTTTTAGAATCTTCAGATTCTTTAGATTCATTAATTTCTTTAGTCTCTTTAGATTCTTTAGATACTTTAGATTCTTTAAATTCTTTAGATTCTTTAGATTCTTTAGATTCTTTAAATTCTTCAGATTCTTTAGATTCTTTAGATTCTTTAGATTCTTTAGATTCTTTAGATTCTTTAGATTCTTTAGATTCTTTAGATTCTTTAGATTCTTTAGATTCTTTAGATTCTTTAGATTCTTTAGATTCTTTAGATTCTTTAGATTCTTTAGATTCTTTAGATTCTTTAGATTCTTTAGATTCTTTAGATTCTTTAGATTCTTTAGATTCTTTAGATTCTTTAGAATCTTTAGGTTCTTTAGATCCTTTAGTCTCTTTAGATTCTTTAGATTTTTTAGATTCTTTAGATTCCTTGGATTCTTTAGATTCTTTAGATTCTTTAGATTCTTTAGATTCTTTAGATTCTTTAGATACTTTAGATTCTTTAGATTCTTTAGATTCTTTAGATTCTTTAGATTCTTTAGATTCTTTAGATTCTTTAGATTCTTTAGATTCTTTAGATTCTTTAGATTCTTTAGATTCTTTAGATTCTTTAAATTCTTCAGATTCTTTAGATTCTTTAGATTCTTTAGATTCTTCAGATTCTTCAGATACTTTAGATTCTTTAGATCCTTTAGATTCTTTAGATACTTTAGATTCTTTATATTCTTTATATTCTTTAGATTCTTTAGATTCTTTAGATTCTTTAGATTCTTTAGATTCTTTAGATTCTTTAGATTCTTTAGATTCTTTAGATTCTTTAGATTCTTTAGAATCTTTAGATTCTTTAGATTATTTAGATTCTTTAGATTCTTTAGATTCTTTAGATTCTTTAGATTCTTTAGATTCTTTAGATTCTTTAGATTCTTTAGATCCTTTAGTCTCTTTAGATTCTTTAGATTTTTTAGATTCTTTAGATTCTTTA